>NC_141687.1:2106449282-2106876499 GCF_964263255.1 Lissotriton vulgaris
CATACAGGAATCACGCATCTTCAGAGGAAGTCTTCATTCCCACCAGTTGTTGATAGTTGATGGACTGTACACAATTCTAGCAATACTAAATGATTCAACTATTTTTTACATCAGCACACTGCCAGAGATACCTTATTTGTGCAAGCCATCCACTGGTGAAGGAACCATCTTAACTACTGTTAATTGTTGCAGATATTAAACCCTTTGTAGGTGGGCATGTGACTTGCAACCCAAGGCCGAATGAAAGCTGTAGGAAAGTGCCGATGTCTTGCTTCAGATACTGATGTGCACTGAATCCCTGCTAACCAGGCCCCACTGCCAGGGCTCCTTCCCTAAAAATAAGGTAAAATGGTCTAATTGTAACACAATTGGCACAAACTTTAGCGCCCCTGTTAGTGCCTAGTAAGTGGTACCCATGGTACCTAGTGCATGAATACTAAAGAAGGAAGCAAAGGGCTTCAGTATGCATTATGCCACCCTAAGGGACACCCTACAAACTGCATGCAGGCTGCATGCCATAGTGCACACCTGGACTAAAAACACGATAAGGCACAATCACCGAGTGCCCTGCCAAAGAAGTTGCACGTAATATACGCAAGTCACCCCTACAACAGGTCTTATAACCCTAAGGCATGCTTCTGCAGCAATGTCACTGTGCCTTGTAGTTCAATTAATAGATGGTACAAGTGAACTAGGAATCCTATGTTTGCTGTCAAACACCTGGTCTTAATAAATCTGTACTGTTGCCAATTCTAGATTTATTAGGACTTGCACCCAGATGGCACCCTAGAGGTGCCCTCTGAATACCCTACCGGTATCTAGTGTGCTGGCTGACTGGTATTTTCTAGCCAGCCACCACAGACAGGTTTCTGACCCTCTGCTGTTCAGAACCCACGATCTCCGAGGCAACAAGCAATGCCTGCTCCGGAGGAAGGTGTTCACATCGCATCCAGCAGGATGATGAATCCGCTTCTCAAGCAAGGGGTATCTCAGACCCTTCTGCTTTTCAGATGCAACCCTGGCGTCCTCGAGACCTGGGAGATGCCAACCCGTGCCGTGAGGCCCATTTGGCACTGGGGCCGGGGGGAAATTAGCTATGCAAGTAGGAGTGTTTCACCTTCAGACTAGTTACACCCCTAAGGTGGGCTACCTGATGTGCTCCACGAAAGGAAGGTTCCATCATCTTGTTTTTGGTGGAATTAAGAACTCTGGGACAGGGTTAGGCCCACTCCCCACCTAAGGTGGTCATATAGGAGGGGGTATTGAACTCAAGGGTAAGTTGCCCATTGGCAACTACGGTTCATCCCATTATTGCCCCATAACTTAGTATTTAGGTGGCCCCCTGACACCAGGAACTTAGAATCATGTGCTTGAAGGGGAAGAGAGACAAAAAAAAGAGTTGGACGCGTGAGTACTGTGGCCCAGCATCAACTTCTGCGCAAAACCCTGCCTAACTGCTGCTCGTTCAATAGCAGAACAGCTTACCCTAACAATTGGAGGGCTGCCCAGCACTTCCTTGACCCAGCAACAACTCCCTTTGAGTGGAGGTGCCACCCCCTGAACCAAAAGGCATGGACTGCAGCTGCCCAGTACACTGTTTTGTTGACCCTGGTCCCACTGACTGAGCAGCACCCCAGCAAGAGGTCTTTGTGCTCCAGGAGGTCAGATTCATCCCCTTATCATATGTAGAGATGACAAGACCCTCAGAAGCTGTCCTACACCAATACCAGAGGTAACAAAGCCAATTACAAGCACCAAGGCTTATGTGTGTTCAGTCGGAAAACCACCACCACCGCCAAATCGTACCTGCATGTAGAGGGACTTTGAGAGAGGCCACATCCACACTGAGAGTGACCCCCGCCTCCCTCTGAGTTCTGCCAGACTGGTCCCCCCAGTCCACACTTGCAGCATTTTCTTACAGGTACCCACTGACTTTAGCATGTAAGCGTTTGAGGCTGCCACCGCTGAACGCTTCTCTGTACTCAAACACTCCAGGGCAGGTAGACTTAAACTCTTGGTGCCTTCTTGGACCTTGGCCTCTTCTTACTTTAAGTCCAGAAGAACAGTCCTGTAAGTTGTCTATGCAGTAAATGTTTCTCCTATACGATAGCATTACCACATTGGAGGCTCATGCCTCAAATCGGATAGCTGTAATTTTCTACTGTTTTTACTATAAAATTTGATAACATCTAAAGTACTTACCCGATTTCGATTATCTTGGTGACTAAAAGTACATAAAAATGTCATTTTTTCTAAATTGGTCTAGAGTTTCTAAATGATTGTATCTCTAATTTATTAGCTCTGTGTGTACAACAAACGATTAACACTACCCTCTGATAAGCCTAAACTGCTTGCCCACACTACCACAAAAGAAAGCATTTGGGATAATAATTAAAGCCCTTAAGCCAATAAAGGTTGTCTTATCCTTCTACATTGTGTACCTCATTTTGGTACACTACATAAAAAGCCAGTTTCCTACAAAAGCTGGATCAGTTACAACATAACTCAATTTATGACAGCAACCACCATATCTGAAGAAGTGCATTTCTAATGCAATTGAAATCCAGAAGTTAACTTTGAAATGTTCCTTACCACTGCAAGAAGGCATCACTCAAGCATTACAACTTTGCACATTTATGGTAGGGAAATAATGTGTTCAATTGTGGAAAAGTACAGATTTCAAGTGTCAAAAATCCATTTCGACAATATAGGCGTTCAACTGGTGGATTGTGCCTATGTGCAGCAATTGACGGCCTTCATATTTTTGACTCTAGCTAGATGTACATCAAACTAGATGCTGTGACCCAGCAAGATACAAGCTGCCATTTCCGAAAGATTAATGGGCCAATACATTTTTTTTGTTTAGCTATAACATTGTATACTAGGGGTTTACTTTACCTCACTGCCACAGGTGTCACCCTGTGTAGTAATATCCAAGACATCTTTTAAAGGATTCTTTTCTGAATTTCACGAGTAAATGCCAGAGTTTTTACAAGTGTAGCAGTACCACGTTCAAAAAGATGACATACATATTAGGTACATATTAGGGCAATGTCTTAACCAGTACCTCCTGCCCAGGGTTTTCACTAATTGACTGGATGTTTTCTGCACACAGTACGCTAGAAAATGGTGGAATGCTATATTTAGTATATTACATGTTTTAGTGTACAGCCAAAGATTAAGACTATGCCAAAATCGTAACAAGAGTAAACTAAGTTAAATATAAAAGGAATTTTTATTCACCAAAGATATCTAGCTAACCATCACTGTGACACTACTAAGAATCATACCTAAGCATTACTCACATCAAGGTTGACTATCAGAGTACAAAGCCATTGCTGATGAGGCACAACACTGTGCAAAATGGATTGGGAAACTAGCTGTACGAGTGGGCATGATTTGAAGAACAAGTCCCTTATATTTGTTAATGCTTTTTCTGGTGAGAATTTCTGCAGATTCCTCACCTTAAAATATTCCCAAGGCGTCAGGCTGGTTCCAGAAAATCTTAAGCAGTACCTATGCAAACCGGTAGGTGACGTTGTTCGTATCAGAATTGAATTCACAGTACCCTTGTAAGTACCACCTAGTGCACCGACACCAGATTCTTTTTTGACTATTTCTGCACCACAATGCAGAGCCAAGTAAAACCAATATTTGACCATTGTGCAGTGTCCAAAGCAGGGGTCTCAAACTGGTCTATCACAATCTACCAGTAGTCTGGTGGTGAGACGTTTTAGCTGTGGCTGGGAGCATTGAGAAGGCGCTGCTGTGCAAGCAGTGAGAGACTGAGAGAGGTGGCAGTACTTGAGTTCTTGGCATTAAGAACTCAGCAAGTGCTGCCGGAGACAGCTGGCATCAGGCTAGTGCGACTGGGGCGCATTTAAAAAGGAAGTCTCATAAAAGAGCACTTTAGGATCTCGTTTGCTCACCACATTTGTTTGTGTCCCTTTTCTATAAGCAAGATCAGCAGAGCGTAACGTAGTCTGGAGCCTAGTGTTTGCATGTTGAAACATTTACATTCCTGGATCTTTTAGCACAGTGAATTGAGAATTTGATCCAAGGATCTCAAAGGAGCATAAAGGGGCTGGTGTGCAACATCTGTAAAGAGACCAGCGCTACTGAGCCTTCTTTGCCAAGTGTGAGTGTATGGCCAGCAGTGGGCTACCTAGTAACCGCAGTTTCACCTACAGAGGCTACGTACAGTCTTAAGACCTAGAAATTGCTCCTAGCTTACAACTATTTTAGAACATTTGAATGCAATTAGTGCAGGCTGTGACTCCGTCTAATTAAAAAAGGAAATCTATCACTCTACCATGAAAATGAAAAAGCTAAGAAATCGTACTGGTTATGAAGAGGTGGAAACGGTGCAACCAGTGAGGCGAAGCAAGCAGAAACATGTGCATGTTGGCGCTCTTGATGAGCTAACAGCGATCACTCATTTTTTCCCTATGATCTTGTCCTCAACAAATGGAAATGGGAAAATGGCAAAAGGAGGGATCGCAGAGATTGGCAGAAAGCCAAGTGAGATCACAACTGGCACAGTGGAACAAGAGATAAAAGCCAAAGCAAATGCTGAGAGAGATCAGATAGATTGTCCCACTGAATCAAGTCAACAGCAGTCAACCCCCAGACTGCTTTAATAAATTATTTCACACTTCCTGACTTAGACCTGACCTCATGCGGTTGGGTGCAAACGACTGAAAGAGACACTTCATTTATTCAACAGTACCCCGAGCAAGGTATCAGGTCTTGAAGTCAATTTAACTCAATCACCGAATTTTCCTCTACTGACATCTTCTCCTCCAACAAACGAACACGCAGTCATCTCTAATCTCTACATTCGCTGCAGAGGCTACTCATATCCATACTAGCACTGTTAACTCTGACCATGTATTGGCAATTCAGATTACAAAACTAGAGTTTAGTGAATTAAAACAACCTGCCTACAGCTGCAATGGTTGACCTCGAAGTGAGAGAGCAAACAAGACCGCCTCAAAACACAACTCATACTAGAAATATACAAAAAATCAAGTGCAACTCAAGAGACCTGCGAAAGGGAAAAAAGATAACAGGGGCAAGAACAGATTATTCGCTCCGTAATTTGTTCACTGAATTTTTACCAGACATGATGCCTGTGAGGAAAAAGATAATAAAATGCAGAATCATAAAGCGGAAGTCTTGTAAAATAATATTTTCCTCGTCTGCTGTCCCTGCAAGGGATGGGGCAAAGAGAGCAAGTGGCCCTGCAAATAAAAATATGCTAACCACCGAGGTCACTCAAGCTACGAGCAGGTCTCTTCATCCTCTAAGGAAGGAAGTGCAGTTACAATTTAATCCTCTGGTTCATTCCCGCAATTGCCCAAACCTTTGTTGATTTTATATTCACAGTGTAACCCGCCACAGGAGGCTGCCAACCACCTTATAGACACCAAGCCGCTGCAGACTATACCCACTGCCTTGACTCAGGAGCTGGACCAAGCCTTGATGCTTGTAGTGATTGCTGCGGTATTGGGGTTGTAACCCAGGCAAACAGACGGCCCAGAGGGGTATTCCATTGCATATTACAAGGGCTTCCTTGAGATCCTTTGTCCCCATCTCTTGAACCTCTACATGGCCGCCTTGCAGCAAGGTCCTTTCCACGTAAATTGGGTTGTGCCATCATTGTTGTCCTGCCCAAAAAGGCTTACAGAGGTACCAGTGTTCCACCTACTGCCCGATCTCTCTGATCAACACTGACATCAACATTTATGAAAAAGTGTTGGCTAAGCGGCTGAGTCGGGCTTTACCTCATCTTGTCCACCTGGATACCTGTAGATTCATGCCGGGCCATAACAAACGTCACTGTGTACGGCCATTTTGCTAGCCGATTTCACGAAGGCATATGAGACAGTGCCATAGGCTTTTATGGATGGAGTCCTACGTTGGGCTGGGGAGGGGTTCAGTCAGATGGTTGGCTCCTCTACCACTCCCCGACCGTACAGTTCTGGGTGAACGGAGTCTTATCCCCAACCTTCCCCACTGAACAGGGCATGTGCCAGAGGTGCTCTCTGTCCCCACTGCTTTTTACATTCAGCGACAGTGCCTCTGGTGCGGCTAATAAGCTTCAAAGATCAGATTTCAGGGTAACGATGGGCGACTGGATTTGAAGACTGCGTGAGGTAATACACGGAAGATATGCTCATCATTCTGAGGGATCCACAACATACGGGCCCTGCTGCCTAACACTTCTTTGGCCGAATTGCGAGGCATCTTGGTGTGAAAGGTCAATGAGGGCAAGTCCTGCTTGGTGGAGGTAAGGGGGGCCCTCGGGCAAGTCTGGTGCCCCAACATTCCCATTCAACATAACACTGACGTTTTTAGTGGTGCACGTGTCTCCTATGCTGGACTTAACTTGGACTCTTAATTTCCGGGACTGGACCGGCGGCTTGAGCAGGACCTTAACCACTGGGCCAAACTGCCACTGAATCCCATGCAGTGCAGAGTACTGTTCAAAACGGGATGTCTCCAGCGCTATCTGTATGTGTTGGCTAAGTATCTTTTTTGCATTCCTCGCAAATGGTTTCACTCAGTGATCACTAAAATTACTAACTTTGTATGGGCTGGGGGTCGGCACAAGGTGGCATTCTATTTTTTGTGCAAATCTCCTTTTGATGTTGGCCTGGGCTTATCCGACCTGTACCTGTACTACCTTGCATCCCACATGGTGCGATTAACGGCTGGTTCACAGGTGCGTGGGATGATCCGGCATATCGGCTAGAAATTTGCTCATTGGGCATAGACTGCGTGCTTGACCACTATGGGACGCGATTACCAAATGTGCAGTCTTCCTGCACACTGGTTTACCTTAACTGCTGGAGGGCAGTTCTTGGTCTCACAGGTTTGGACCATCGTCTGAATGGGATGGCCACCACTATGGCGCGGGACGTGGCTTGATCAGCTGCCGACAGAGGGTTGTTTGGTGTGGGATTGCATCAGGATCACATACCTGGGAAATGTTTTTAGGGGAGGAACTATTTTGACATTTCAGGAATTAAAAGCAGACTACTATCTAGCTCACTGTTCTTTCGATATTTTCCATTGCATCTTTCAGGAGAAGCTCTACCGGAATATAATCCGTTAGAGGTGAAAGTCTTCTTGGGGCAGTTGGGTAAAGGGGTCACGTCTGCGATTTATCATTCTTTAGTGATTCATACTCCGGATGGTCTCCGGAGGGCCAGACAGAGGTGGGCATCCTAGGTGGAGGACCCGGATAAGGATGATTGGAGGGAGGCATGCAATGTGCCCAGTGAGATGGCAATTTCGGCACGGCTGCGAATGGTGCAACTATTTACATGCCACAAATGTTGCCCTGAGATGCTTACAACATGTATACCCAGATGCATAGGTAGTGTGCACATGCAGCTTACTTCCTAAAAGCAGATATATTCCATGTTGCCTTGGAGTGCCTGGAATGGAGGCCCTTTTGGGATGAGGTGGGTCACACATGATCTGCTCTCTTAAACCGTGCCCGGTAATGGACGCCTTGTGTTGCATTACTATGGCTCATGGAGGAGGTGGGAGGCCCGAGGGCAGACGGTCCCTTCCTGGGGACAGCATGTTTGGTTGTTAAGCGGGATGTGGCCAGAGTCTGGAAGCAAAAACAACCACCGACTGTTAAGAGGTTGCCGTACAGGAGTAGATTGGTGTGCGCGAGAAGTCTATCTTTGATACCTGTGGTTGCCCGCAGAAGCATGACCGGAAATGATGGGGGGGGGGGGGGGGGGGGGGGGGGGAATAGTGGCGGGACTATTATGGCATATCCATATGATGAAGTACTGTTACACAATTTTGGTGTCAGAGCTGGTTACTATGCCGTACTTGTATGTAGATCAAATATCGTACTGTGCTATCCAGAGGTTTGCCGCTAACCTTTCAATAAATTTGGTTATAAAAAAATCCTCAGGTCTCTAACTTCGTAAGCTTAAAGCTTCCACAGGAAAAACCAATCCCTGCACAACCAGCTCTGAAACTCTATTGGACAGTCAGCGTTGGCAAGCCCAATACAAAACCCACACTGCATTCTTGAGATATCGCACCTCATTACGACTGGGAATGACACTTTAAATCGTCAAAGAATTTTAAAGCTTCTTCAAAACCTTCTCTCACTTCTTGTTAAATAAAATTGGTGTATTTTCCTAATAACAAGGACTCATCTACAGCACAGGTTGAATTTTTATCCAGCATGATTTCAGCATGGGTCCTGTAGGAAAGTGACAAACTCCACATACTTGGCTTTGGCATGGTGGGTATTCGTCATAAATCTCTTTCATCTCCTCCTCCACTGTTCGTGTCTAACAGGGGAGCATATACTTTGTTTTCTTCTTCTAGCTGAAAGGACGATGAGTACAACGATGGTCAGACGATGAGTACAACGATGGTCAAGTGGATTCACTAACAATCCACATCGAGGATGGAGATAGACAGATATGGAATCAAAGTCTGCCCAAAGTGGACAAAAGAAAAACGGATGCCTTCTGGTCATGGCTCCCAAGGAGTTTAAATGCAAACAAACCAGGTGGTGGCTTTAATCTCCATTTTTAGCAATAATATTGCAATCATCTCTTGGAACATTGCTAGACTGGAAACATCAAAGTTGCGCAGCTTTAGATTCTCTCCCGAAGTTGTTTGCCTCCAAGACTCTTTGTCTAAGGCTAAACTAGATTGGAACAATTATTTTGTCTTTGATGTCCCTGCAACAAGGGTCAGATGTGGACATGCCAAGGGAGGCCCTGCCACCCTGCTCATTGTTGAGATGAAATGGGTCTTTGAAATAATTAATCTCCCAAGTGATAATGTACGACGCATTGAAATAAATCTTCCAAAAGCAAGAGCTATTTCAGCGGATTCTCTATTCTTATTAAATATATATATACACCTCCGGGTTCCGAATTCAATCCTCTCTTGGTGAAGATGTTGAATTTAATAGAACCAACCCTAGAGTCCGGTGGAAACTCGTATATGATAATAATGGGCGACTTCAATGGAAAAATCTCCAATGCTATGTCAAAAGCATATAAAAATAAATATCTGGAAGAAGCCTGGTCATTCCCCGATGCAGTCTTTCCTGACACTATTAAGGCTGATAAATGCAGAAGAATACTACTGGAATCACTATATGTAATAATGGAGTGATCCTTAATGGAAGAAGGGAAGGGGATGGAATGTTCTACTAGCCTACACCAGAAAAGGGGTCACCAGCTTCTCTATACTGGACTATATCACAACTAGTCACGATTTACTTCAGTAATTTCTACTCCTTAAAACCAATTTTGTACAAGGTAGTGACCATGCAATATTATACTCAGAACTAGAGCTAAATATACATAAATCTGTGTTATGGCAAGTAGCGGAAGGAAACAGAGACTTCAATAGTCTGTTATCAGGGTCGAATCATATGGAACTGTACCAATAAAACCAAGATAAATGCAGACATTATTTCATGGTAAGTATATAAAGCATTTGAAGCAAGTAATCCAATTCTAATCTTCGAAAAGATCATTTCTGCAGCAGTCCTCAAGCTTCTGAGGAGGACTGCAATTCAGCACTTAAGAAAAAGGTGGTTCCAGAACTTTCCCACACGTTTAATAAACTTATCAGTCATCAATTCATCGCCTTCTCAGTTGTAATGGGAAAAGAAATATCAGCTCTACGGAAGATACAGAGGAAAATTCACTGGAAGAACTGAGCCACCATGGAGAAGAACGGAGCAGAACCGCAGCAAGCTGCCTTACAAACAACTGTAGAACCTTCTGGCTTCTTGTCTCTAAGTTTATGGGTAGTAGGAAAAAGCCATCTGCAATTCCCATCCCACAAAAGGAATGGATAAAGTTTTTTTCAGAACTGCATGTGATAAATCCCATCCTGCCTAACAGCGGGGTGTCCACTGAGTTCTCATGAGCCTCTGAGCTAAACCAGCACACATCAGCCATTAGGGTCAAATTGATCAAGGCATATATAAGAAAAGCAAGACTCCTGGCAGCGAAAGGCCCCAACAAGATACCCATAAAAGTCCTTCAGGGCGATGATTCGGAATAAGCTCCTTACACCACTTTTGTCTCACTGCTATGAAACCTAACAAACTCCAAGCTCACGGTCTGGAAGTATAGGGGTGCTCTTCAGTAAAAAGGTTCCTGCCTCCCCCCCCTGCAATTACCATCGAATTGCACTTCTGGACGCAATAGGGAAGAACTTTCTCACCAGTGTTCTGGATTATCTCAAGGACTGGGCCTTTTCTAGGTAAGTGATACCCATAGTCGAAGCAGATTTTCAGCCCAATCATTCTGTTACAGATAATACTGCAGTATTTCAAACGGTAATAGATAAGTATGTGGTAGCCAAATCGCAAGTGGTATATTGTGTGTTGATTTTTTAACCACATTAGATAGGGTTGATATACCCACTTTGTGTAGGACACTTGAGAGAATGGTACAATTGCACTGGATACATCCACTTGGTGCAGATTTTCTTTTGGGGAGGAAAGAAATGCGTTACTTACCTGTAACTGCAGTTATCCAGTATTGGTGTCTTTCATAGATTCACATGCCTGAATCATTCCCCATTGTCGAGACGGGAGTCTCCGGTACATAGAAAAGTAATGTCCTATAGACATACATAGAGAAAAGTAGGCCTAAGGGCCTTACCTTAGTAGCCTATGTCCTTTCGTAAAAAGGACCAAACTCCAGAAGGTAGCCAATCAGCTACCACCTCCCTCCAGTACCTTCCTGTCAGGAGCCTCAGTCTCTCAGATTTTCGTACGCACCAAGCTAGGGAGTCTTCACCTGAGTTCTCCTCAGGTTTCCTAGTTTAATCTCTTTTCTTCTCAGAAATTGGATATTTCCTTCATAAGTACACCATGGCTGATCAACAGAAGGGTCTCTTCAGAGCTTGCTCTTCTTATGGTAAGAAGAGGCTCCACGTCGATGATAAGCATGAAACCTGCTTATACTGTCTTTATCCAGACCATTCTCCTAAAGAGTGTAGAATTTGTAGAACATTCTCTACAAAAACACTAAAAGACAGAGAAGGCCGGCTGCTCCTCTGGTTGAACAGGCTGAAAACCAGAGACGACCTGGAGTCTTCAGAGGACAGTGAGATGGCTTCAGTTTCATCTAAATTATCCTTGAAGAGGCCAAGGGTTGCTTCCCCTAGCCCTACAGACATTCCTCCTAAAAAGACTGTTAAAAAGTCTTCTGAGGCAAGATCTACAACGTCTGACAAGGAGGTTCCTGCCTTCAGGAAGCCTGCGCCGTCGTCGACGACGATTTCGTTGACCCTTACCTCAGCGCTGAAGAAGACTGTATCTACAGTCTATGTTTCTACATCGACTACTCCATCGTGGACGGCGGGGTAAGCGTGTGTCGTCGATTATCCTCATTGCAAAGCCCTCGACGAAGATCCCGTCGACGACGAAGCTAAAACCGTCGACAAAGACACTCTCGTCGACCGGCGTGCCGTCGAAGACACAGACGACGGTGAAGACATCGTCGACGACTAAGACATCGTCGACCAACACTATCAACGACTGTGCCGTCGACGAAGGTACCGTCCACGAGGATACCGTCGACGAAAACACCATCGACGACGACAAAGACATCGTCGACAAGCGCACCATCAACGACGGAACCGTCGACAAAGGTACCGTCGACGACAGCATCAAAAGGGATGGATTTTAGCACCACTTTGTTTCCCATATTCGTTGGTGACTTACCAGATTGTTTTAATGAATGCAAATAATTTCCCCCAAAAAATTGCTTCTCAAACTATACATGTCCTAATGTAAGCCGATGATGTGCTAATTTTTGACCTTACACATCTGTCTACAGAGTAATTTGGATAGCTTTATAAGTGTACAGAATAAATTGTTTTTTAAAGTAAATATCACAAAAACAAAGGTGGTACCATTTAAAGGGAGGGAATGGTACAGTCCGTTTGACTGGAAGCGGAGTGGAATGGATGTTGAAGTAGTAAGAACATATACCTATTTAGGGAGGGTCTTCTCCCAGTCATTAGAATGTACCATGCACTTCTCTCATATTGGGTTTAAAGCTAAAACTCATGCAGGTGCTATAAAAAGATTTTATTGCTCTTCGGGAGAAAGACAATGTGCACATGTTATTATGCCTTCAAAAGCAATATTGAGCTACAAGCGTAGATTCGCTTTTTAAAACCTTTTGTTTTTAAATATAATGTGTCTGGATTCAACAATTTGATTGCATTAGTAAGGCCACCTACTGGTGAGTTTATGTGCTAAAACCTGTATACATTGTTTTACATTGTTTTTATCTTTGTATTAACCAAAGAAAAATGTAGAGTTTGAAAAGTTTTTACATTCTGTTGAAATTATTTATGATAGTTTATATTGTTGCCCTATGTAGAGGTCTAAATCAACAAAAACAAATTGAATTGAATTACCAGTAGCTCTTAGGCTGCCCCGGAGAGTCTCACAAATAACAATGAACTGTCAGCTGGCTGTGATAGCACTTTAAAACACAGTAGAACGCTTTCTGTGTGACCTAGGAATCAGAAATTGCAGGAACATGCATTGCCCTCTTCGGGGAAAAAAAAAAGCTTTTGTTTTTTTTTCTTCCTTCCACTACATTTCATTATTTCGCTATTTGTGTCTTTCTTATGCTCCGTTTCTTTACTTTTTTTCTTACTTTCTCTCCTACTTTTTCTTCTTTCTTTCACAACTTTTTCAAATGATCTGGTCTCTTCTTTATTCTTCTGCCTTTCTTTCTGATATCTTGCTGTCTTCCTATCACCTTTCTGTTGTCTTTTCTTACACTATTCTCCTTTTTCGTCACTTTTTTTCATTCCCTTTCATTTCTCAATCTTTTTGATTTTCCTTTTTTGTCTGTATTTCTCTTTCAATTATATTTCTTATCTTTTCTTTCTCTTCTTTGACTGTTTTTCTTTCTTTTACCTTCCTCTTTCTATCTCGACTTCTGCTCTATTTGCTCTCCTTTTCTCTTTCCTGTTCTCATTTCTGACTTGCCCTTTCCTTGTTCTTTCACTTCTTATGCTTCTATGCTAATTTTTCGTTTTTATTACCTATGTCTTCTGTTTCTTTTTTTCTTCTTACACTTTCTTATTATGCATTTTCACCAGCCTGTTTCCTCTTATTTTCTCCTTTGTTTCTGTTTTTATAGTCCTGGTCTTTCGTCCTCTCCTTTTTTCTCCTTTGTTCTCGCTTCTTTCTCCTTCACTTTCTCAAGCTGTCCCACTTTGTCTCTCATTCACAACTGTTTCTTTCCCCCTGTAGTTCTCTTTTTGCGTCTCTTCTCTTTCACTGGCATGCTCGGTCTCTTCTTTACTGATTTCATTTCTTTCTTCCTCTCCTTACATTGGTTTCTCATTGTCTTTTTCCTCCTTCCCCCTCCTTTCTTTCTTCCTCATTTCACTTTTTCCCATCTTCTTCCGTTTTGTATGGCCCTCTTCTTTTATTTTCCTTTCTTTCACTAATTCCTGGCTTCTGAAAGCAGCGGTCTTCAAATTTTTTAAAGCCTTGCACTGTGAATATAAATCAAAAATCAGGTCTCCGCTAGAATTTCTAACAATTATTCTAATACATCTGCAATGTTTAAATAGGTCTACACATATTTAAATGTTGCAGTGAAGTTCTGTTACACTTTTTAAAAACGCAATCAAATATGCGATTGCAAAACATACTATTCTGGTAAGTAGGCCTGGGCGGTAAATTCAGTTTTTGGGTAATTTTATGTTCCGCGGAGAACGTAGAATTGCAAAAAACTTGGCGATCCGCAGAACTTTATGCTTGTTCGCGCTTTCAATATGCATGTTCGCAAGATATTTCCCCCCCGAGCATGCAAACAGCATTCATGTACAGGAAAAAAGCATCCCAAAGGTGCTCACAGAGATTTTTTACCGTTTCGCTGAGCTTTGCTTAGCGTGACTAGGCAAATTCCGCCCACCCCTACTGGTAAGCCATGCCTTACTAAAGTGTAAAGGTACCCAGTGTCATTATCAGTAATGGTGGGAGGGAGAGGTTTAAGGAATATTTGGAGTCACTTCTAGCAGCAGAGCCCGGGGGCGCACAACAAAGGCGGCAATGCCTTTGAAGCTTCCATCTAGTGTACTGTGCTTGCCTTGGAAAGGAGATGTGACAACCCACCTATGGTGGTCTTTGTTTCTGGCATCAGAGAGCAAGGGCTCTCACACCATGGGTCTAGAAACAGGTCTAGTGGCGTCAAGCTGTCTAAGGTTTTCATGGTGCACCTCTGAGGTGCCCTCTGGGTACATGTTTCAATAATTCCAGCACTGGCATCAGTCTGCGTTTATTAGGAGTTATTTGGCACCAAACACTCCTGGGATCAGTGAAGCCATTATAGTGCTGGGGAACTCGAGTTGTTGAGTTTCCAGCCCATGTACTAATATTAAGAATAGACAAATATTGTAGGGGCATATCTGCTCATGCTGATATGTCCATACCTGAGATATTGTGCACCCTGCCTTAAGGTTTTGTGAGGCCTGCTGGAGAGGTGAATTACCTATACCTTAGGTAGAGCTGCTTGAGATGGCACCCAGGCTGTGTGCCATGTTGACTTTGTTGTTTTTCTTTGCACCAAGGCATGCAGACAGCAGTGGCAGTTTGCATAGCCTTGGTGAAGGTTCCGGAGGGGGCCCTCAGACCCAATACCCCAGGAACCAGGGGTACCATTTACTAGGGAGTAACAAGTGGGTCTGAAGTTGTGCCAATCATGGTACAGTTTTAGGGAAGAAACTCTGGCACAGGGGACCTGGTTGGCAGGGACACTGTGCCCTTTTAAGCGAGACTACATAATTTTCCAACCAAAAAGGGGGGGGCTAACCATTGCAAAAGAGGCACTTTCTCAAACTGTAGGTCACTGGTGAGGCCAAAGAGAAGCAGAGCTAACTGAAAATGCTTGTGGGCTACAGTGAATCCCAGGTAACGCCTGTGAGCTTGTAGGATGGGGATGTGAAAATAAGCGTCCTGTAAGCCCACCACTAAAATCCAGTCTCCAGGGCAGACAAGACCTGAGCCAAGGCGAGCATCTTGAATTCCTCCTACCGTGGTAAAGGGGTTGAGAGGGTGTAGATCTTGCGTAGGTCCTTCATTCTTTTTCAGTGCCAGAAAGTATCAGGAATAGCCTCTTTGTCCAACTTCGGGTGCAGGCTCCTTTGGCTAGAAGAGACTACGCTTCTTAGTGGAGCAAGGAGAGAAGGTCCTCCACCAGCCGTCCTTGGGATGGTGGTAAGGGTGAAGAGGTTTCCACGAATGAAGGGCGTTCCCCTTCTGCAAAATTGTAAGCACCCACTTGAAGGTAACTGCGGACCATTGTGGTAGGGAGTGCCTGATACTGTCACCAAGAGGAAGGCCGTGCTGGATGGAGGGTGCACTAAAGAGGCTTAGAAACTGAAGCAGACAGATAGGTGGGGGGGACTGGACAGCACGTTGTGTCTGGCTCCCACGTCTTCTTTTGAGATCCGATGCCTGATCCACAAAAGGTTAGGTTTGGCCAAAGCTTCCAGGAGAACACTGAGGAGGGCTTCACTGAAATGGAGCAATGGTCTAGCTGAAACCACTGCTGGATGAAGCACCTCAGTGAAGATGTTGCTCTCCACCTAGACTGCTGGCAGCTGTAGGACAAGGACTTCAGCTGCCCTGGAGATCATGGTGGCGAAGGATGCACCCCCCTCTGACAAAGAACCCTCAGGGGAAAGCCTGCCAAAGTCTGGAGAAGTATCCTCCAACTCACTGGCATACATACAATATTTTAAACAGGAAAGTGGGAGATTTTGGGAAAGAAAATTGGGGGAAAGTATTTTCCCCAGCGACTACTATTGAAGAACAGACAATTTCAGGTGGTAGCTTCAAAATCGTGAGTCTCAGGCCTTATTCTGTTCTGCTGACATGTATGCACTGGAGTAACCCAGCTTCTTATAGAAGTTTTCTTCTGGCTCAGGGGCCTCCTCTAGCGGACCAAACCCTAACTCCCGCCTTCAGGAAGGAAGGGTCTATCTAGGGGGCAGTACCTCCATGAGTTAGCAAGACCCACCGGCAAACCAACAGTTGAGGCACTGCTCAGCTCCGTAAGTCATTAAGGTTCACCATAGAGAGTCGATGGCCCAAAGTGGGCATGCATAAAGTCTAACTCCTTCAACTGAGCAGAAGTTGCTATGACCCCAGGAAACTCTAGTAAGTGCAGAGGTGGAGTATAGAAGTGGGGGCTCGAAGCTCGAGGCAGAGAGGGGAAAGCCGAAAAGCATTTAGAATTCTTTTGGTGTTTCTTTGACTTTACCAGACTATGAAGAGGACGACTTGAAGCGAGAAGATTAACGTCTGCGGAAACTGTCCAGAGATTACATCGAAATGGAAAATTGCACGGAGCCTTCGCCGTGTTGCCAGGCGCTTCAGAGACTACTCGCGGATCGCCTTGGGGTGCATGAACTTTCACTCACACAGCACATGTCTTGGGGGTCATGGCCCGATCCCAGGCACAAGAGAGAAACTAAGTGAGGGTCATACACTGACCATTGTCTTTGGCAGTCCCCACGATGTTTAAAACCTGCAAGTTTTGGCGGGACATGTCCCTTAACACACTGGAAGACAGAGCTCAAAAGAGGATCAGCAAAATGGCAAAAAAGTGGTAAAAACAGTGGCCGAGGTGGATCCAGTCTAACGCCCGGGGAATATTCGAAGGTGAGGAGTCTATAGTTAGAAGTCTGTCTAGAAACATACATAAACATTACCAGGGAAGAAACAAAATAAACGATAACCAAACAATAATTGCAGAACTCTATACAGGTCACTGAAAATTGCATAACTTAAAAAGTTTGGTGATACACATTAACATGAAATATTACAATACTTAAACTGCTGCTGCCATGACCTACAGTGAGTGCGCAGCAGTACCCGGGTAGGAGATATCAGCTTAGATGACAGTTTCTATTGTATGCCAGCAATAAGCTCTCTTGGATGGGCAAAAAGAATGAGACCACAAATATAACTCATCTCAAGGTTGTTTGGCACTGGTTTCAAAATGCAGAACAATTTTAAACAGACAGTTGGTAAAAATGTTTTGTGAAAGAAACCTAAAGGTGTTACACACTCAATGGAAGCCTTTATAGAATGTATTCGAAAAATGACAGATTGGAGCTGTGCAAAGTGTCAGGTAAATACACTGATGCTGTGGGACCGTCTCTTGATCTAAGTTTTATTGAAACAACTGCAGAAATGCTGACAGTCAGTAGCATAATAGATTTTAAAACTATTTATTGACTAAATACACTGGCAGTGAAGCACTGCCAGTCCACTAAGTCTTGGCAATGCCCCTGGATCCTTTTCTGCATCCATTGTCCAAGAAAGCTCATGAAAGGTACATTCTGCTAACTACTGGTAGGAAACACATTGGTTCACTAAACATTTCAGAGAGTAGAAGGCATACTACACCTCAGAGCATGGAGGTACATAATCCAGGATTCCCACAAATGTTGGTCAGCTGATCAGTGGCTTAAGCCAGAGACATACAGATAGAGGCAATTAAAATTTGACTCATCAACAAGCAAAGGCAATTCAAATTCAATTGATCAAAAAGCAAAGGCACATAAAAGGAGAACACATCTCCTGGGGGAATACTAATTAATGTTCAATGACCGAGTACATCCAATGAGTACATTTATCACCCCTGCAGGAGAAGCAAAATGCTAAAACTTTGCATCCAAGTCTGCAGAGTCGCACTACAGATAATAATGGTCTTTTGATAAACTTGCTATAGATGTCCGGCCATAAATCTCCAATCCAAAGGTTCGGATCTAGGCCTTTCGTTGCTCTAGACTGACTATAGTGTGGTATCCATACGTTCTCCTATTTGAAGAAGTAGGCAGGAGACTCCCTGTAAACTGGGTCACCGATCCGGAACTTCTGGATATATGGCTTGCACAAAAGCTTACTCTTACATTTTGATATTGAGAAATAAAGAAAATCCAACGACAGACAAGTTATAAGTAAACTTACCTCTCCAACAAAGCTTCAATTTTATGAACAACCCTCCTGCTACCTCAGATACCTGGACGACCAAATGAGTTCTTATACTTATTTGAACCTTCATAACTGTGCTAATTGGCACTGCACTGAGTTTACTTAGTGGGCATTTCAGTTCAAAATCCCCACTAGTATGGGTAATGCACAAGAGAATTAAAGTGTGATTTTCAGGTAAAGTTCCTCTAATAAACATTGATTTTACCTGGAAACAATGTTGAATTTAGAATGGTATTCTTTTATTTCATATATTCATTTCACAATAATACACATCTTTCAAATATAATTTTTGCCACATGTTTGGGCTTAGATCAAAGAGCAATCATGCCCTGGCGGTTAAAACTGGATATTGAAAACGAATCGAACATTAATGTGAACTAAGAAAATATTTGACCAAAAGTGAATAGGAATGACTTAGATAATATTATGTTATCACACTTGCATGAACTGCAACAGAGACTCATGATATCAATGAAAAACAAATACAGTTACAGTGCACCACTGAATTGAATATAAATAGTCACTAAGGAATTTACGAAGACTGCTGCCTGCAGAACATGAATTATAGGTACCGTGTCATCTATTCCTATATACTTTTAAAAAAATTTCTTACTGAGGTTATTGAAGGAAAATACTTTGTAGACAACAGAGCTTACAGGACAGAGTACTTCACTAAAGTACTTGTAGTTCTGTACCAGGAGAAAACAAGTTATTTACCTGCAGTCCTAGTTCTCCATCATGGGTAGCTGCATTGAATTCATTAACACTGAGAACTCCTCCCTGGGTGAGATCCTGGAAACACCTATATCAAACAGAAACTACTGTTTAAAAAATAAGCACAATATTTCAAACTGCCTATCTAAAGACAGAATTTGTTGCCATTAAATGCAAATAGAAAGATAAATAAGTTTTTAACTGGACTGAAAATAAATATTTTTAACAGCAGAAAATGTTTATAGGTAGGGCAGGAGCCTAGGAGTCAGACATTGTAACATTAAAGCAGCAGGCTGCTGGTGTATTTCCAAATTGAGTGCAGTGACAGTAAATTTCGGCAGCAAGAAATAAGATTTCTATTACAATTTCAACATACCTGTTTGAGGTACAATAGAGGATAGTGGGTTGTTTATTAATCTAATGAAAATAGGAATTAGAAAGAACTAGAACTATAGGTAAGTCTTCCATTTTCATCCTGAATAATTTCCATTTATAAGGTTATCAAAATTTAAGATTAAATACTACAAAAACAGGTCTCCTCTGCTTCAGACATCCAAAATCTCAAACACTGATTGCATATCATCTAGACTAGAGTGTCCGGCACCTGACTGAAGCTCAACCCAACAAGACAGCATTCTAGTTATCTGCCAAGAACAATTAACAAGGTACGGTACAAATCAGTCAACTGGATTCACCCTGGACACAAACATCGCTCATAACAAACACACCGCAAAAAACAAAGCAAGTCAAACTATTTCTTCCCTACTACATGGCCTCCCAGACTCCACACTGGTACCCCTTTGGGGCATTATATATGTTGCAGCACTTCTTATCAAGGGCCTGGAAAATATGATCAATTCCATCCTGATAAATCTCTACTGGTTCCAGTCTCGGCCCGCACCATGTTCGAATCCAGCGGCATCATTTGCAAAGCTATCAAGACCAGTGCCCCTGCTGATCCTGGGGATAAGCTCACCATCTCTGGTTGATTTCGGGATACCCGCATTCCAAGACACCATAATACTGCAAACTAAGAAGTATAAAAAAAAACTAAACAAGACAGTAGCACCCAGGATCTGGAACAACGTTGCTGTATCCATCAGGATAGCCCCAATGCTGGACCCATTTAATAAAGAGTTGAAGAGACTCCTCTTCATAGGACACACCATCAATGCATTAGTGGTCCCCGACCCAGCTTCCTCTCTTCTTACTCATTAACATGTAGGCTTACCATTGACATTGTGCAGCGCTCTAATGCCTTTTGGAAAAGTTTGCACTACAGATAAACCATATACATAGAAACATTCAAACAAGCTCTGCATAAAGGACTGATCCTTTTGTTTTCCTCGAAACAGGGGCCACAATTAATCAACATTGCTCAAGGTATCCAAGACTGAATGGTTTCATTGCAGTTTCTCCAAATTATATGCTAATAATAACCTTTATGAAGAACACAGCAAACTTTAACGTTTGCTGTGTTCAGACTGTATGTGGAATTATTTCAGCAATTAACCCCATCTGGCACCAGTTCACATTGATCCACTAAGGAGTTATTACCCACTCAAAGGTGTGGCACCATAAACTTGCTATAGTTGCCGATGAACAAGTTACATTCCGTGGGGCACACTCATTCTGGCAGATGACTCACCTTTTCAATCCTCTAAGGTCCCAGACTGGATCGGGAAAACTTCTGGAGTAGCACCTGCACGGTGGGAGGTGGTACCAGAAGGACTCCATGGAGACTCCATTAAGCCTCCAGAAGAGGGGGCAGAGGTCTCACATGTAGGTGTCTCCTTGCATACGTTTTCCCAGTAAAGCCCATTTCTGGGTGGATTTTCCTTAGATCCTATCACCGCCTCAAACACCAGTTCGTCTTTGTGACCAAGAACTACCAGAAGTTTCACCTCAAGCCCCCCTCTCTGCCACGGGCATCTATTTGATCACACCTATTTTAGGAAATAACATCTAGAGTGATGGACAAAAAGGAGAGGGTGTAACCAAACTATTGGCCCTATCTAACCCGTGGAAGGGAAACATTGGTTGCATCTGCTGTCAGTGAGGAAAAGGACGAGGACTGCTTCATCTTCTAGTATCCATAACTTCTGCAATTACCTAGCCCTAAAGAGCCATTTGAAGGTGGGACAGGCTGTGATGGCTGTCTTTGTTGTTTAAAGGCTCATATAGCAGCCATGGAATTTCCAGTACTGTTGGTAGAACTGGGAAAGTAGCCCCAGAGGTGAGCCTCCAACTGATTATCCTTCAAGCACACCAGATCAGAATACGCCTTTACTCAGGAAAGATGGAACCAAAAGAGCGGGCTTTGGTGCCAGTTTGGATCAGGTATCTACAAGATTCTCAGTCAGAGCCTCATTAAATAGAAGTAAAGGCTCAGTAGCTAATGTAAAAATTGTCAGGCATGTTCTGCAAATCCAAACCTCTGCATTCTTGCAAATACCCACTGCAAGAAATGCACTCTCCTCAGCGTTCCAATTCAGTTTCAGATGAACTGGCTGTACCAAGTAGCATTCTGGATGTCGAGCTAAAGGTCAGTAACAGTGTAAGGGGGATAGTACATTGTCCGCATCCTCATTGTCATATTCATTGTGTGTAATATGTTAGAGGCCTAAAACGCATTGGAATCATAAGCTAAAACGGCTTTCAACCTCCAACAACAGGGAAGCTGAGACAAGAGAACAGTAGGGGAAACCAGCTTTACTGAAGTTGAGACAGGTGCTAAGCTGGGCACAACTGGTAGGGCCTGTGGCATAGAGTTCGTGGCAAGGCCTTGCGCCAGCTGAGGCAGAATGAAGTCATGTTATAAAACTAAACTTTAGAGCCGCAGCAAAGCCGAGATGCTGGGGATCTAGAACTTAAAAACAAAAAAAAAAACGATTTTACATACTAGATTATTTTATAAAATGAACACTGTTCCAATAGTCAATGAGACAACTATACGATATAGCAATCTTACTACAATAGGTTTGGCCCTCTGCTTCAGAGGATTCTTATTCTTCGTACACCTTGGACACTCAGTGCGCTGAAAGCATGCCTAGTGGTTACCAAACATCCGTGAATTGATGAGGCCCAGGGGTAAATGCGGATCAGCCCAAAAACTTTGGAATTTCTTATGAGCTAGCAGGAAAAGCCAGATACTGCCATTTCAAAGCCTACATTTATTGGGATGGACTCTCAAATGGTGTTACTGGAAAACTCCAAGAAGTAAGCACTATTTTTGTAGGTCCTCATCTTACTTGTTGTGGAGCACAGCTGCAGTGTACTCAAGCCATTAGCAAAATGTTATATCATTGAGGCTTCTTCCTTACAGATTGTACACTCAGTTCGAATTAAAGAAAATTGGATATCAGGTGAAGCAAAATGGATAGCTGGTTCCATAATGAGGCACTGACTACTGCTAGGTGTTTTGTGTCAGGTTTTAGCACTGCAAATTTATGGAATTCAGTTTGAGATCGGCTGCAGATCTCAAGTTTGCATCTCCCTTACGATATCAGATCTCGAGAAGTAGAGGTAAATTTATTGATTTCCACATAATGAGAAACACCCTTAGTTTAAGCTAAGTTACCACAATCATCAAATTTATGTCTTGTTGCATGCTTGTATCAGGATAGTAACCAATTAGACTGAACACTAACATTATTTATTAATATTTAACATACTGCAGTTCTCATAAGAAACTGTAAAATATTGAGTAACTACTGAGCAATGCAATGTCTTGAAGAAAGGAAATCTTATTTGCAACTCCCAGGTTGGACACATTTCTCATACCTGTACAAATGCAAGTAGGTGACCTTGAGAACAGCAAAACTCAAATGGCCAATGCAAAGAGATCCTGAAAGTATAGTAGCGCCCAGTCCCAAAATCTCTGCTTTACTTGCACTGAGACACTAGTAATTTGTAGATGACAGGCAAGCTCGATGATTAACATCACTGGTGACTATATGGAGGGCCAGTATATGCTGAGTATCATAGGCATACATCTGACAGACCAAGGGCCCCCTATGTTCTCTGCCAGCAGAATCACATGGGTGTTAAGAGTTCCAATAAGGTGACAGCCTGAGGTATGCGAGTTCTCAAGATATACATTTTGAAAATAAACGGACCAGGATGGACCCGGCGATTTGTCAAATTATTTTATCCATTTGTGGGCACACCATCACTTACAAACATGTTCCAAAAAGATAAGAAATGCAAATTGCCAGCATTCATCAACTGTTTATATTATTCAGAAAGCAGTGTCTTCGAAAAAGCCTGATTGAAAATCCAAAACCAGGGACTACCTCTCCATCTACTCCTGTAACTAACCTAGAGCAAATTACATTTTCAACAAATGATAAAGTAGATATCATTCTGTGGATAACAGGAGCACTTGGGTCTAAAGAACATGCAACGGTCATTGAGTTGAATGTTTACAAATAGTCTAACCACTGGCCATCGCTTGCGGTAGCATTCCAAAGCATCGTTTTTTTAATCCAGTGTGTCATTTGCAGCACAGTGACGAATATGCTACTTACCAGTATGCATCTGTTCTTGGCATGTAGGGCTGCTGACATTCATATCTGTGCATAGATCACCGCCTAGTGTTGGGTCCGGATGATTGCACATTGTTGTCCTGGAAGAGTCTTCGAAGTATCACGAGATAGGTGGCTCCTCCCCTGGACTACAGTGCGCATGGGCATCCTCTCCATCCTCAGATTGTTTTTCGCCATTGTGGCAGAGATGGAGAGTCATACAGTGAGTGATGTCCATGCTACATAGTATTTCTGACTGCTACAGCTGCTACAGGCGTCGGGGAGGAGGGTGGGCGATATGAATGTCAGCAGCCCTACATGCCAAGAACAGATGCATACTGGTAAGTAGCATATTCGGTTCGAGGCATGTGGGCTGCTGAATTCATATCTGTGCATATATTATATAGCAGTCCCTCTTGTTAGCGGCGGCTGCCCGTGCCAGCTGCAGCAGTCTGAAAAAGAGTTTTGAGAACAGCCTGTCCTACAGCTGCCTGCTGTCTTGAATGTACATCTACGCAGTAGTGTTTCGTAAATGTATGTGTAGTGGACCATGTGGCTGCTTTACATATCTCTTCTAAAGGAATATTCCCCAGGAAAGCCATGGATGCTCCTAACTTACGTGTGGAGTGTGCTCTTGGAGGAATGATTAGTGTGCGTTTAGCCTTTGCGTAGTAAATCTGTATACACTTAACGATCCATCTGGCTATTCCTGCTTTGGAAATGGGGTTGCCTTTGTGCTGTGGAGAAAAGGCAACAAACAGTTGTTTTGTTTTCCTGAAATCCTTTGTTCTGTCTATATAGTACATATGAGCTCTCTTGACGTGTAATGTGTGTAGAGATCTCTCTGCGACATTTTCCGGATTAGGTTAGAAAACAGGCAATTCTGCGAAATCACCTTAGGCATGAATGTAGGGTTGGTGCGTAGCACAACTCTATTTGCGTGGACCTGTATGAATGGCTCTTGAATGGTTAGTGCCTGGAGTTCACCAACTCTTCTTAGTGAGGTAATGGCTTCTAGGAAAGCAACTTTCCAGGTAAGAAATTGAATCTCACAAGAGTGTAGAGGTTCAAAAGGTGGTCCCATCAGTCTGGTGAGGACCACATTCAGGTTCCAGACTGGTGAAGGTGGGTGTCTGGGAGGGATCACTCGTTTGAGTCCCTCCAGAAAAGCTTTAATGGCAGGCACTCTGAATAGTGAGAGGTGCTGCCTGTTTTGAAGATAAGCTGCTAATGCGGATAATGTATACAAATGGAACTGTACGCCAGATTACATCTGTATAAGTGCAACAAATAACAGATAATGTTTTGAATAGATGCATCCAGTGGGTTAATGTCATTATTGTTACAATATATGACAAACCTCTTCCATTTAGCCGCATAACATGCTCTGGTTGTGGGTCTTCTTGCCTCCTTGATGATGTTCATACATTCTGGTGGCAAGTTGAGGTAGCCAAATTCTAGGACTTCAGGACCCAGATCGCCAGGTTGAGCTGTTGCGGATCTGGGTGCTGAATTTCGCCATGGCTCTTCGTTAAAAGTCTGGGTGTTAGCCGAAGTCTTTGATGCGGTACCACTGAAAGTTCTACTAGCGTGGTGTACCATGGCTGGCGCGCCCACGTTGGAGCGACCAGGATGAGAGTCATCGAGTGTTGCTTCATCTTGCGTGCCACCAGCGGTATTAGAGGGGCTGGGGGAAAAGCGTACGCAAACCTGCCTGACCAGTTCATCCATATCGCATTGCCCTGTGACTGTGGATGTGGGAACCTGGCGGCGAAGCTTTGGGATTTTGCGTTTTCCCTTGTGGCGAATAGGTCTATCTCTGGATGACCCGACTGCTGGAAGCACTGATGGATGTATCTCCCACTCGTGCATCTGGTGGCTGTGTCTGCTGAGCAGATCTGCCATCTGGTTGTCTTTGCCCGGGAGGTGTTCCGCCATGAGGAAGATGTTCCTCTGAATGGCCCACTTCCACATGCTCTGAGCCAGATGAAACAACTGTGGAGAGTGTGTTCCTCCCTGCTTCTGTATGTAGTACATGGCAGTCATGTTGTCCGTCCGGATCAACACGACCTTGTTGCACAAGTGTACTTTGAAAGCTTTCATTGCCATTAAGATGGACATCAATTCCAGAAGGTTGATGTGCATCTTCTTTTGTTGTGCTGTCCATAGTCCCTGCACTGTGTAGTGGAGTACATGAGCTCCTCATCCCTGGAGAGATGCGTCCGACGTCAGTATAATCGAGTGTGGAAAGAACCGTCTGATTCCTCGATGTCCTCTCGAAGCAAAGTTATCCGTACCGAACGAAACAATACCGACGCTGTTGAAAGCCTTTTGGCTTTGTAGAAAGTTTTCCTAACTTGAGCTAAGATAGTAACATCCGAACCCAATGGCGGAAAAAAACAATCTGAGGATGGAGAGGATGGCCATGCGCACTGTAGTCCAGGGGAGGAGCCACCTATCTCAAGATACTTCGAAGACTCTTCCAGGACAACAATGTGCAATCATCCGGACCTAACACTAGGCGGCGATCTATGCACAGATATGAATTCAGCAGCCCACATACCTCGAACACAAGGGACTCACATACACCTTGCCACTTAGGGAGTTACATAAAACACGCAGCAGATGAGCACTTGGGTCTAAATCTGCCTTTTTAAAAGCTGAGTCATCATTTGAATCTATAAAGTATCTAGCTACATTTCCTCTCTGCAGGGAATTGTTCCGTATCAGGCATATAATCTTCGCCAACAATGCAAAAATGTTATTGGCAAAGGAGACACATGTCTATATGCTCTTTCCAGTGGGTATTCTAGCCACAGATTCCTTGCCTTAGGAGGCCCCGCAGGTAAATCTTTCACCAGCAATGCTCTCCCATGCAGTGAGAGGACAAAGTGCAGCTCTATGTTGACTACATACCGCCCCCTGAAGTGACAGAGTGAGCTGCATACAAGTGTTAGCCTTGCATGCTGATATAGGTTTCTAGTTTGTCTCTTTCAATGCCATCAGACTCAGAGCATGAACAATTGATAGAACTGGTGTGCAGATTTTTAACTTGGGATCTTTTTCGATGTTAAAAAGACTACTCCACAGAACAGGGAAGTGGGAGGGCATTGACAAAAAAGCGGTTAGACAACGTCTCTTTCGGAAAGAGGGTTACCAAAGGCAAGTAACTTGTTCTTCTAATGGATATTTCTAACTGCAGATTCTTCACTTTACAAAAAGACACCAAAACAGGATCTGTAGAGAAGACTTGGACCAAAACGTTCTGTGGGACATAGAGGGCATAAAGACTTTCTCGCCAAACATGGCTGCTGTAGCAATAATGCTTGGTGAACATGTACACTGACGCCCACGTCGCAGCCTGGCAGACGTCAAGGACAGGCAGCCTATGCGCTACCACATTGATATCCGCCTTAGCCCTGGTGAAGTGGGCTCTTAGACCTTCTGGCAGTTGCTTCTTGGTCAGTATATAGAAGATCTTATTGCAAGTACTATCCACCTTGACATATCACAAAGGGACGACAAATAACCTTTCATAGTGCTTCGTAGGCCCAAAGAACAAGTGAATAGCCAAACATCCAGCATTTTGGCTTATATAGGGTCTGTGTTGAAGACCACATCGAGCCACACGTGTCCTAGCACCTGAAATAAATAGACTTCATAGAAAAGAAACTGGTGGCAAGGATGACATCCACTCCGGTTGACTGATAAATGCAGTTGACTGCTGCTGCTCAATCTCCATGCAAGGAGGTGTTGACAGAGCAGGTTTCGGTGAGGAAACCTGCCATGATGGGCAGGCAGATGCTTACGCCCAGATGTTCTGGGTACCACTCTTCTGTCCAAATCCAGAGTACTAGAAAGATTTGTGACCGGCTGTTTCGAATCGGTTTCATAACTGGGGAAATGAGAGTAACAACCAGTTCTAAGTTTCATTTGAACCAGAATGCATCTCCTATCAAGTATCTGTGCAGGAACTCCATTATGTAAAAGTTTTAACACTGCGCATTCTCAACAATGGTGGAAAGTTCTAGTAAACGTTCTCCTTACTGTCAAAAGATGCCCTGCACCACGTTGAGATTTAGGCACCATTTATGATCAGCCAGATGCTGTGTGCTATGCTCGTCCCTCTGGCTTTCAAGGTATCCGCCAGGTGGTTATCGATCAAGATATTGCAGACTCTCCAGCAAACTCCAGAGGTGGAGAGCCCCGGACACATCATTCCTCTCCATAATGCTTGTTGCTGTACCACAGAACAGTGATGGTGTCTTTGAAAACCTGCACCAGCCTCCCCTTTCTGAACAGAAGGAAGGCCTTCAACAGCAGACACATGGCCCACAACTACAACAGATGAATATGGAACTGGGTTGTCTCTGATCTCCAATTCCCCCAGAGGCCCACCAAAACTCAGAAGTGACGCAAACGTCAGATCTGGGTGAGGTAGGAAGAAGAGCCTGCCTCTGGTCCAACTGTGAACAAGTAGCACCACTGCAGATCTTTGGCAGTCATCTCAAAAACCTGGATAGAATCAGATGGTTCCCTTGTTGCTGGTCTCACTGGAACTAGATTACATTGCAGAGCACACATATGCCACCTAGAGTAGCAGAATAGGAGGATACAGGAGACTAAAAGGCAAAGAAGCCTCACAGCTGTTCTCAACAAGATCCAGGACCAAGGCTGAAATATCAAGATCATAGCCTGAATGTACTGGACTCACTGCAAATGGAGAAAGGCACTTGCCTATACCGAATCTAGAACAGCTCCAATGAAACAAAACCTATGAAGTAGTCTGGAGTGGGTTCAGCTCATGGATCGTAAACCCCAATGAAGTCAGGAGGCTCGGCATCATCTGCAGGTAGTCTACGACTGGTTGTGGAGAGCCAGCCTTTGACAGCCAGTAATCAAGGTATGGGAAAACTGGTATCCTAGAACTTCAAATATCGCCAGCCACCACCACCACTTCTTTTGTGAACACCTAAGGGGCACTGGTAAGATTGAAAGTGAGCCTGGCAAACTGAAAATGCTCCTGGCTTACCTTGAACCACAGGTAACAACTGTGGGACTCCAGGAAGGGTGTATGAAAATATGCGTCCTACTGGTTCAAGGACACCTTCCAGTCACTTGCATCCAAAAAAGACAGGGTCTGGCCCAGCATGAGAATTGTACATTTGTCCTTCTGCAGGAAGGCATTGAGAGGATGAAGGTCGAAGATGGGCTGAAGCTACCATCCTCCTGCGGCACGAGAGGAAATTAAGAGAGTAGCAGCCCACCCCATTTCAGAGTCTGGAACTCTGTGTATGGCTCCATTGGAAAGTAAAATTCACAAATATTGCAACCGATTGCCAGGTATTCACCTGAGATTTGCACTGATGTGGAGGAGGGTGAGGTGTGGTTTAAGGGTGGTTGGAGAGCAGAAAGAAAGGTTAGGGCACAGTCATGCCAACCCATCTGTCGCATTGATGATATCACCCTTGAAGTAAATGCCGGATACTGCATTCCTCAGTGTGTTTGTTTGCTACTAGAAAGGTAAAGCAGCTTGGTAGTTGTTGCCACAGGTGGAAGGCAACTGGGAGGGCCTATGCCCAGGTCGGCATGCACCTCACCTACCAGATTCAAGTCCCTAGCCTCGTAAGGACTGGGATGATTGTAGCAGTGGCTGGGGGGACTGGCACTGCCTATATACCAGGCTCCTAGAATAACCCCTGCATTTAATAAACTGGTGAAGAGAAGGTTTGTCAGTGATCAAAAGACCCAGAAGCATGCCCTGGCACTACATTCTTTGAAATGTTCCAGGGCAGGATCCGCCTTTTCTGAACAGGAGTGAGCCATTGACAAGCATATCCATGAGAGAAGCTTTTAAGTCTCCAATGAATCCTGGAGAGCACATCCATGCATAGTGAAGGAGCCCTTACTAACATTGTGCAAGTCTATGGATCGTTGTTTGTTTCTTACACCGAAAACACACAGTTGATTGTGTCAATCTACCCTGACTCTAGCTCAGGCCATCTATCTCGGACTCCTTGTCTTCAGGAAGTAGCCTGAAGACAAGGATGGCTGGTTACTAATGATAACTAAATGAAGATAAAATATAAGTCATGTTGCTGGATAACAATCTCAGGAACTTTGCTCTGTTGCCCCTCCCAGACTGTCTGAGCAAACTGCCACTTCCAAAAACTCTATGAAGAGCCTTGGGATTTGTCGTGATTCTTGTCTTACCACGGACCAACAAGCGAAAAAACTTGCTGCCAGCTGTATGGCATTCTGTGACTATTTTGGAAGGGCTTTAACCTACTGACTCCCACAGCCAGAGGAGTGATCATTTAGGGCCTTATGCTTAACAGACTTAACTAAGGGAATGCCCTGTTTTTGGGCTCACCCCTCTAAATCGTAGGGAGACAGCAGATTGTGCAAAATGCTACCGACATCACCAGACAAACTCTCAGAAACACCAATTGGCCACTAAGGCTTAACCGCTTCCGTGCGGTGCAGATTCTTCCCCGGTGCTGGACATTCCAGAACAGGGTGCGGTCGTGACGGAACCATTCCGTCATCAGCACAGCTCAACCGTGACTGATGACGGAATGGTTCAGTCACCAGCATCGAAGTGGTTAAAGAGATCTGCACTGCCTTCCAGTGGAATTCTGAGTGCAGTTTTAGACTCTGCATTACGAACAGGGCAATTCATAGAGAGGGCACTCCCTTGTTAAGATCATTAGTATCTCCTTATCTCCCTGGAGTAGCCATCAGATCCTCATCAGCCCATCTACTGAAGGGTCCCAGAATTCACAGAACCTGCTGGGGTGGCCGATCCACTTCCTTTCTGGCCCCCAGAACTTGGAACACTCTACCACTGGAACTGCGTCTACTGAGGGTGAACTTCTGTTCCGCAAGGCCTTAAAGACAGCTTTTCTACAACTGATCGTGCTCATCAGTTTCATCTCACTCCCTTTTAGAGTCTGGCAGCGCTGGAAGACCTTCCGGTAGCCATGCGCTATATAAGACCTCAAGAATTGGATAGAAGCAGCAACACACTGGCACCAACCGCTCTACCCAGACAATCAGCAGTATCAAGGCCAGCACAAATCATATTTGGCCACATTTTGAGCAACCTGAATGGGTTGAGCCAGTGAGCCTCTAAAATCTTCTAAAAATGGTAGCAATATCTCACTGGCCATGTTCCAGAACACAGGCATATATTGGCCCAATAGACAGACTGCATTGACGGACTCAATGCCTGGCTAGCTGAAGAGAAAATATGTTTGTCGATAGTCTTAATCCTCTCAACTCTATACCTGGGGGTTTTGTGCCAAGAAAACTGGGTTACCTTGCTGGTTGAATCCTGAAAAACCAGGCTCTCAGGAGTAGGTTGTTCAGTGAGAAAATCAGTGTAGCTAGTAGCCGGTCTGTGATGTCTGATTGAAAGGGAACAAGCTTTCATGTGCGAATGGCCCAGATTTAAAAATTTCAATAAGAAAGTTTGCCTTAATTTTAATAGAGGACAGCTGCAGATCCAAGTCCTCAGTGTTTCATTGTATTACCACTGAATTGAGGATCCCTCTTCCTTTGGATGTCCGAATGGCAAGGATTATCTGTTTCGGGGAAGCATCAAGCCTACAAGTCCATGTATACATTGTCATCATGATAATTAGGGCTTAAATCATCCTCATCATCAACTTTGGGTGGGAGCAAGCTTTGATCAGAATCTATGCCAAGAAGATAAGGAAGCCTCTGATGGAACCTCAGCCTTAGCAGTGGTAAAGGATAAGCATCAGGCTGCATGGTGACCAATCGTACTTCAGTAACTTTGCAAAGTGACATTTGTCGGGTAGGGCTGAAAGTTAGTTTGGTGTCAGGCATCGGAACCAGCAACAGATTCTCCTCTGGTGATTTTGACTCCAGAACAGACGAGGGAGGGACCAGAGCAGATTGTAGAGCCGGGTGAAAGTTTGTACCCGAGCAGGTATGGAGCCTGTAATCAGTCCAAGGGGATCAGACAGAACACCAATTGATTTGCTGGTGATAACCTGACTGAGGGCCCCTGTAGTACCCTGGGACCCAAAGGAACACTGGAGGAAGCCAGTAGAGTGCTAAATATCTGCAGCACAGTTTCGTTAAAGACTTTCATTTGCTGCTGCGCCGCAGATGGCCTGAGAAATATGGCGAGCATCACGACAAACTGTGAAATCTGATCTGCAACTTGGCATCTTGAAGGAGACCGATTGACACCATGATAACTTTGCGCATTCTCTTGGGATTATGTCCTGCTTGACTCACTTGTGCTTTTGTTTGGACTTCGAATTTGACTTAGCGACTGACTCACCCCAAAGTTAACCTCTCTCTGGAGCAAATCTATGCCTTCAAATTGGAGCAGGACTTACACAAGGCCCATGACTTCATCTTGGGTTCTGTGACGGGCAGCTTTGCTTTTTGGACCCGGACTGCCTTCGGTCATACCTGTTGCATAAGTTAAGGGATGTGTCATAAGCTCGAGGACCAGAGACCTGCCTCATGCGGGTTTGTGACTGACATCAGTTTTCTGCACTCACTGCATGATAGGAAACCTGTAATCTTAAGAGGGAATATTCTTTCCTAGCACAGTGGAGTTTTCGGTTTAAGGATTACTTGTAATGGAGATGAAGAACAGGTTACTTATGTTCAGTAACGCCTTAACTTATAGAGACTATCTAGTTCCAGATTCTTTACCTCACAATATTTTCCCAGGTGTCAGACTGGATCCGGAACCTTGTGGTGAGCAGTACCCCTGCGTGCTGGTAGGTGGCATCGTTCAGCTTCACGTGGCATCATCTACACTGAAAGTGATGTGTGTGGTGCCCTTATAGGAGCAACCCCAGTGTACAGGCTTGTGTTTCTTTTCCTGAATTCACACTTCAGAAGCTTGGAGCCATGAGAAACACTGCCCACTGGTGTGCCAAGCTAGGGCCCTTAGAAGGGGTGAACCCTTTACACTATTCACAAAGCGGGAAGATCGGTAGGGAATCTACAGCTAGATTGAGTCTCTAACAGATAAGGTATTACCGAAGGCAAGTAACTAGTTCATCTGATAGAGACTTCTAGACGCAAATACCTTACCTTAAAATAGACGCCCAAGCAATACCTCCCCAAAGGTGATTCTGTGGGCCAATTTCATACGAGGAAGTTGGGCTGCAAAGCGGATTAGACAAAAATGTCCTGTAGGACCGAACGGGCACAGTGATCGTCACGCAGGACCTGACTGCTTAGGCAGTAGTGCTTCCTAAATGTGTCAAGGAAACCCACTTTGCAGTCTGATACATATCCAGGATAGGAACTCAGCGAGCTAAGACAGTGGTTGCTGCCTTGCACCACCAAATCCCAGATCGTATGGGAGTATCGGCCCACGTGGCCACAGTATTCAGTGACCACAGTGTCAGGTTGAGTGAAGATAACATCCTCATCTAGAATGTATTCAGCCTTTTAGATTCCCTATCAGGTGGCATAGTATGGAACGTACTGGAGTTTATTTTGGAGTTGGGAGCCTTGACCATGAGGGGGTGCCTAGCACCATAGCCACAGAATTCAGCTTATTTAGCGATGCCTAGGTGATATACTTGTGTGGATATTCGCAGTCTTTAGCAACCTCAGCAAAATGTTCTTTTGGATGATGGAAGCTCTGGGCAACCATCACAGCCATGTCCCACATCCAGAAAATAAGGATAAAGCATGTATCAATCACAAAGCCAGACTTCCAGCAGAGAGCCTTCTTGCTGAGGGTTCAAGTTTTTTAGTCTCTGTCTTGAGTTGGATGGCAAGGATTCCGGAATCATTTGCCACATGAAGTGACCTGCAGCACTAGGCTCTCTGGAGATGGATTTGAGAAGGATGAGAAGGGTATGGAGATGGGGCTGGCCTACATCTCCTAGCCACAGCCATGCTGCCAGCAAGCATTGAAGAGTGCTTGTTCCACAAGTCTTTAATAGTTTTCATGAAGGCTTAAAGGGTAGAGAGTTTCAGAAGATGTAGCAGGCTGAAGAACATCTGTTAGAATGCTGCAGAAGCCTCTACTGAGGACAAAAGCAGCTCCAGGACTTCCACTGGCTTTCTCACCATTGTTCACATAGAAGTCATTTCAGTGCAGACAAGACCAGGGGGAGGGTCTATTTCTATTTTGGGTGACTTATCCAATCCATTGGCATTTTGCAATACGAAGTAAACAAATATGTCTATAGCATAGAAAGGTAAGAGATGTACCCCACCATCAAAATAATCTGTCTCTACGTGGTCATCTACCTATGAAAATGGTGTTTGAATTAGTGCCAACAAGGTCATTCAATATTTGTAAGGAAGCCTGTCCAAAATCTCACACCAAATGGAAATATTTCTTCTCAATACTACTTTGATTCCTGAAGTGACGTTTAATAGGAGGAAAAGGTATTTCTAACATCGGAGGAGGAAGTAGAATCAGTGGCAACGGAATCTGTACTGAGCCAGCTATTTATAGGCTATATGAGGAACACTTGGCACCATGGACGTCACATAGGTATTAGCCCTAGTGGACCCCATTTGGACCAATGGGGCTCGAAGGCAGACAAAGCACAAAACCTAACAGGAACATGTGCTACACTGCATGTAAGAAGGCAGTAGAATCTATTCCCGAACAGTGAACTCCACTTAAGCCATCACTGGTGGATACAGTTTTGGCGATAGAGGAGCTTGGGACAGTGGAGCCATATGCGATGCTGGGGGAGCTACATGGTTGCCTTTTGAAGGATAAATTATGGCCAACTAGTTCAAGCTCTGATAAATATGACCTCAAAGGAGCTGATGACTTACCCCTTGATCTAGGTGAGGAAAAACAACAATGAAATCATTTGTTACTCAAGATCAACATCAGTAGCTGCGAGAAAAAGGAACTGACATCAGTTAGCTGTGGGTTTTACATGACATTAAAAGGATGCCATTTTCAACACCAATGCCCCTCCCTATCAACACAGAGGGTTAAAAACAAAAAATGAGATCCATTCTGATGCCTTAAGGGACATTCACAGGCAAAGAAATATGCAGGTAGAAGTATCCATCAGAAACATTAATCATCAAATATAAGAAAAAACTCCTCGGAATTAAGTTTCTATTTTGAACGAAGTCAGCCTGCTCGGTCTAGTCACCCTAATTGTGTCCAAACCACTTCTTCCTTATTGGTTACGTGGTGCACCGTTGTTGTATTGTATGTCAAAAAACTCAAACTCATTCTCTCCACCAAGGGGATAAAGGTCTTCAGTATTAATCTTTGCACAATGGTGCAACTGTTCTACACTCCAAAAATCAAATGGCAAACAGTTATTTATCCATGGAGAACATTGTTCCCCACCATGGAGGCAATTCTAGCCTTAAATAATTCCTCTAAGGGCGAAAAGGTCCTGGTTTCCTATTTTTTTCTTAAAACATTACACTCTTGTGATGGTGGACAATTTAGACCCAAAGTCAAAGTATGAACAGAGATAATGATATGGCATAGTCATGAAAATCTCATTCATCACATTTTTCAAAACCACTAGCCCCCTTAAGGTCAGTAGGCAATTTGTCACCTTCTCTCACAAAATTAATACTCCAATCATACATGCCCAATTGCCTTTGGTTCAGGATAAACTAATCGGCTCTATGCGTAAGTCTTGGAACGTTTACAACCAGTCTACTTCTGGGTACTTAATACTCTGATCTAGGTGCCTGTGTAAATATTCACAGCATTATACTGTGAAGATGCAGAACTGTTATATTTACAAATGTCACCCGGCAGGCCCACCTACGTTGCAGCGAGATCTTTTTAAGATGTGCATTGCTCTGAAGTCAGAGGCCTGCCAGAGCCATCAATTTTCGTTTCTGACTGTGTTGGAAACTTTAGAGGCACTATTATGACAAATTCCATCTTCCCATTTTGCCTCACTGTGCTAAGGAAAATAAACTAAACCAAACAAGTTGCCGCGATAAGCCTCCAACTGTGAGTATATACCGAGCATCCGGATACAAGTTCACTTACTGTACGAGTACTAGGCTAAAATACTTTTACAGCCTAGGTGGATGTATCATTGACTCACCAATCTTGTTTGTACTAGTCATGGGTTAAGTAGCACTGATACACAAGTTGCTATAACCGGCTACGGCAGCAGGTTAATATGCTAGCCGGCACCCCTAGAAAGCCCCAAGTTAGAGAATTTAAGTTATAGGTACAACTTGACCCACGACTAGTACAATCAAGATTGGTGAGTCAATGATCCATCCACCTAGGCTGTAAAAATATTTTAGCCTGCACAACCTTAGGTCCTGAAGAAAGCCCCCTGACCCGGCTGGGCACATAAATGGGGCTGAAACATGTTGACCACTCACATGGACGAATAAGTGCGTTAGATTGGTAACTTGTCTTTTTACGCACCACACTGATTTTACTTTCCTACATTCCAAACTGAATAAAGTTTTTACATTTGGCAATGAAGACAATTTAAACTCACTTCTCTTGAGCACCATTTATCACTGATAACTACTGCTATATCCAGTGGGTCTACCTCCAGGTGGAGGATAGCTTACCAAAAATAAAAAACAATGATGATGCTGTCACGTTTATAATTAGGCGGACAATCAAGATATACAGCCCGACTACCTACATATGTGAATAAGGTTTTTTTTAAGACGGCCAGAATACCGGACCCTGGTAACACAGGTACAAGTGATCCATTCTCCATTGATAATGGATTACTGTAAGGAAGCTGAATGGATTGCAGCATCTTCTTCCTCCCCCTTTTGATCTGAAGTATAACGTTCACCATGATGCATGTACCATAGGCTCAACCCTGTCCTGAAGACATTCATACAACAGAGAAAGGAAAAAAACAAAACAAAAAACATTCCGTCTCAGAAGACAAGCAACGGGAGCAAGAGGAAAAGAAATACTCTGATTAAGAAGGAAGATTTTGAAAAAAAGGGGACGGTCTCAGGACCGTGTTTAGGCTTTTTGCTCCAGAACAGACAAACTAACTTATGAACCTATCGTCACTGCACGGAAACCAAGAATGCAATAGCAGCCTGTTCTCAGAAATTGGTAAATATTTCCTTAAAAAGACATCCCGCCATTTATTTACATTTTCTGCATGTTTCCTTCTATGAAGTAGAAAATGAAAACTTTAATCAACCCAGCTAAAAAGTTATACTTTTTAACAAGTATTGCAGTTACAAACAAAACAGGGCAATTGTCTTTAGATAAGCTGTAAGACTTTTCTGTAATCCATGGTATCCAATAGGCGTTTTCGGGATCTTGCCCACAGGTAGGGAATATTTGTTAATAGTTATTAATGAAGATCCTGTGACAGAGAAGTTGATTGTTCGAGTTTATACTCCTTTTCTTTTCACAACTTATTATAGCTCAAAATGTAATATTTCACTTAATAATGAAGCAATAACGTCATAACAACCTTTCATGTGATGAATTGTCTGAATCCGCAATGTCTTCATTTAACTCAACATGCCTGGAGAACTCCTGAAATTAGTTAAAAGAAAATGGTGTCAATGTCATTGAAAACAATCTAAATACATCACTTAAGAGTGATTTGTAAATACCAAATTTATCAATTATTTGGGACGTAAATGTTCTACTAAAACAATGAATCCGGTTTACTTTTTGGTATAGTGCACATAGGTACATGTCTTGAATGTTTAAATAAAAGGTTTTGCATGAAGGCTAACAATTACATAAATATATGATATTGTCATACTCTAACATACTGCACTGAAGGACCCAGTGGTGTTTTGGCAAACCTTTTAAACATACCAACCCTAATTCTTTAGGATCTGGGCGAGAAGCTGAAATATTCACTTCACCAATATATATAAGGTTTAAGTATTGAATGGGAAATATACAAGTTACTCACCTTTTATAACGCTCTTTCTGGTGGATAGTCTATCTAACAGCATATTTCTCACCTTTAGGCTATCCTCAGGTGCCAGACTGGACCTGGAAGATTTAACAGAACTTATCCTCTGCCCCGGTAGGTAGAGCCGCCCAGCTCTGCATGAACTTCATGTCATCCCAGAAGTGATGAACAGAACTACTTATATGTGCCACTCCTGCGCCGAGAGATCAGTGCCTTTCTTGACTATGTCTGCACCCTGGGACGCAGAGCCCAACAATATAGCCTTATAGCCCGCCGTAGAGGGCTATACCGGCTATTAAAGGCCCTCTCCAGCGTTAAAGGCCCCGAGCCGAAGGCGAGGGCCTTTAACAAGGGAGAGGGACTTTAATAGCGGTATAGCCCATCTACGAAGGGCTATAAGGCTATTAGAACATTCTGTCACTAGAGGACAGAATGTTCTAACAAAATAAACAAAGCCTTTTGGGAGCGTGAGGGGATTGGAATCCCCTCAGGCTCCCTGAACCCTTTGTTCACAGCCAGAGCTGTGAACAAAGAAACATTGGAATGTTGGAGCTCCAGGCTTATACCAGCCATTATAAGCCCAGAGCACTCCATTGTTTTCAATGGAGCTCCCAACATTCCAATGTTCTAATAATCAGTAATACTAGTGTGCAGATTCTTTGATTGGTCTACAGAACAAGGAGGCAAGAGGGCAGTGAGGAATCTACAGTTAGAAAGAGTATCCACCTGAAATAGCCTTACCGAAACTTGTTATTCTGATAGATACTTCTAACCCCGAATTACTCATCTTTAGAATAAGTACCAAAGCAGTACCTCCCAAGGAGGTGGATCTGTGTAATGGGTGAGATCACAAGTCTCTAGAACTGAAAGAGTGAAATGTCCTTTACGAATGACATGACTGTCAAGGCAATAGTGCGTCCGTATGTGCACAGACTACCACGACGCCGTCTACCAGATGTAAAAGACATGCACTCTGCTTGCCAGCACAGTGGTAGCAGCTTTGGCCCTGGGGGAATGAGCCCTTAACTCCGCCATAGGCTGATTCTTGGCCATGGAGTAATACCTCTTGATGCAGAGGACTATACACTGTGACAAAGTTATTTTTTGCACTGCACTGCCTTTCTTTGCCAAAGATTCCCCCCACAAAGAACAGAGCACACAGCAAGTCCTTGATGGGCCAGGGGATGAAACAAATAAACCATCTAACAGCTTGCACTGTAACGGTTCAGCACTGCAGGTGCCACGCCAGGCTAAACAGATTTTGAGAAGAGGCAGTGTGTCATTGGGCATATCCCTGTCACAATGTTGGCGGATTTGAAAAGTCGCATCCACTTCAAGTAGCCCACCTTACGGCTGGTACTAGTCTGAGGGTGGGCACACCCATCCGACTAATAATTTTCCCACCTTGTCCAGGTGCCAAACAGGTCCTGGTCCAGGGGGGGGGGGGGGTCAGCATGCTCTCATGTGAGGAAAGCCAGATTCGCATACTAAAGGCAGTGGAAGGTTTGAAGCTTACTGCCTTGGAATGCTAATTCGCAGGTCATCCTGTGGGACGGGGAGTAAACACCCTCTGCCCAAGCAGGCTTTGTTTTTGACCTCCTGAGAGAAAAGGCCCTCATCCCTGGGGTCAAAAGCTGGTCTGTGGTGTCAGGTTTGCTAAGACTAGTCAGCTAGGCCACTACTTGTTGGTAGGTTTTTCAGGGGGAACCTCTGAGGTGCCCTCTGTGTGCATGTATTAATCAATCCAACACTGGAATCAGTGTGGGCTTATTAATAAGAGATGTTTGACAACATCTCTGTTTTCAGTGAAGCCATAATGTAGCTGGGAAACTCGTTTTCAACAGTGTCCAGCCCATGTTCCTAAAATGGCTTCCCTGGTTACTTGTACTGGCAGTATTGGAAAAGACCAGCACAAAGGCACATCAGCTCATGCAGATATGTCCGCATGTGTAATAGAATGCACCCTGCCTTATGGCTTTAAGGTCTGTCGTGTTAGGGGACATGGCACCCAGAGATGTGTGTCATGTCGTGTTTTCACTTTTGTCTGCACCAAAACACGCAGCCTGCAGTGCTATTCTAGATGTGTTGGATGAGGGGAGTCCCTTAGGTTATCACAATACATGCTGCAGCCCATAGGTACCCTCTTTAGCCTCCTTGCCCTAGTTACCAAATGTATCATTTTCTAGTGATCTATAGGGAGTGCTAAACATATTGCCAATTGGGCAACCTATTGAACAGTTTTGGAAAAAAGATCTGCCACTGGGGACCTGGTTAGGAGGAACCCAGTGCACTACCAGTCAAAATTACATCAAATAACAGTCAAAAAGTGGAGGCGTCCGTGTCAAAAAGGGGCTTTCCTACACAATGCAATATCGAGTAGATCTTTTGATCTGACTCCCCAATTTCTGACATATCTTTCAGTTGCTTTGGACACATTTTTATTGAACTACTTCAGACTTGTCCAATTCTTATTAGCAATTTATGATACATATCCTGCTTGAGTGAGTTAAATCATAATTTATTCTCAATTCTTTTTCCCAATGGCTTCTGATTCTGTGTTTGAGGCTTGATTATTCCGATTAGAATTTGTTAATTGATTCATCGGTTCTGCGTTGATCACATTACCAATACTTGTGATTATTTTAGGGTATTGTATTATCTCTGTAGTATTATGTGCATGAACTTCTAGAGGTGTGATTTAATTGTTTTTATTAATTGTGAATTTAAATTCCAGGGTTAATGTCACTAACTCTTTGGTTTTCCCCCAAGCTGTTTTTTTTTCTCTACCATTGATTGAAGTAAATTTTAAATGACTTGGTGCCAACCCTGCCGGTCTGTCTGCTGACTTCAACAATTGCATCAAAAGACAACTTGTACTGTGGCTGCTGTGTCTCCAAAGCCTGGGAGAACTGCAAGGGCTTCACCCAAAGAACCAGGAGGTGACCTACTATTACTGCCTTGGACCTTGCACCATACTCACCTTAAGTGCAGGAGATTGGTCTTGTAAGTGGCTGTACTCTACCTGTATGTCGTATTTGTTTATTCTCCCATGGGATAACAATGTAGCCTCTGAAAAATACATTAAGTGTCGACTTTTAAAAACCTAAAGTATTCCTATCTGATTGCACTGATTCTTTTGCCTCAATATATAGAAGATCCTTGCTATTTTTATAAATTGCTGTAGATCTCCTTATTGAGTCATGTGCAGCATTTATTGATTGTGTATTTTGTAGAAGTCTAACACTCCTCTCTGATAAGTATAAGGCTGCTCGACCACACTACCCCCTAGAAGAGCACCTCGGGATTGCTAGAGTAACAGGCACCACACTGCGTAAAACCAGAGCCTTCTTACACATGGTGGAAAAAGCCTACACGCTAACAAAAAAAAGGTGGTAGACAAAACATTAAAAAGAAGGCTGTCAAAAAGTAATTGAGAGCAGCTCTCGTCATGGATCTGGGCTGGCTGGCAAAGAAAGAAAAGAATGGATGTCAGTGTGCCGAGGTGGTGCCAAGGTAGGTGACGCGGACATCACTTCTAGCGCAGATGGCATGGCCAAGCAGAGCGGTCTGACGCCACCCACCGTTGGGCAGAGGTATTATTCAAAGAAAAATCTTCCAGATCCAGTCTGACGTCTGGGAACTTCAAAGGTAAGGAATCTGCAGCTAGATGTCTCTGAGATAAACTCTGCAGGTACTGTAGTTTGAACAAACATTGGTCCAATTATGTTAAGATCAAAGTACTGGAATTCACCTGCTGTCAGCGCACTGGGCACATCTGGAATGTAGATGGGGAAATAAACTATTCAAAAAGCACAATCGCAAAAATACCTAGGGATGGAGTTTCAGTAAAGAGTAACCTGTAAACAGCATCTTCAAGTGATGGAAAATAAAGCTGCATCATTAAAGTTTGCATTCATAAAACTATCTAAAACACCTGATGGTCCATCCAGATCACCAGTTCGGAGACCAGCAGGACAGAAAAAAACACATGCTACAAATAAGGTTACACACAAAAGTGAAAGACAAACTGCATTTTATTTGAAACAGCCACCCTAACCCTGATACCTTGCAGCGAGAGTAAGCCTGTAAACATTCACTGGCACTCTCCTGAATCATGGACGAAAGGTACATTTTTAAGCTTACAGATTTTTGAACTTGAGAATCACAACAAATGTCCAGGCACTTCTCCTGGAGTTAGCAGCTTCCCAGTACCAATAACCGACAATTGAACACATTTGTAATCAAATAAGAGGCTTATACTACTAAAGGAGTTTGGAGGGATTAATCTAAGATCTGCACCTATTTTCATTGTATGTTATAAACTAAAGGCCTATATTAGAGGCATCACTCAAATATATGGTGGATCGCAATAGAAAACTTTGCAGTTAGAAAACTCAGCTTCACCCTGATTTATCAAAAAGACCGATCCAAAAGGAATTGCTTTTTGCATAAGATGGAGTATTGTTGTAGATTCACTCGTACTTTGAGGGACAAAGCGGCTGCTTCTTACATGGTGCAGAAGAGGTGTGATTACAAGTACAGAGTTTATTGGGAATATATTGGCCTATAAAATTAAAGAGAAACCGAGTAGATCCAGTATACAGTATACTTAAAAATGACAAAGTGCAAATCTTATCTCATGCCCAATAAATCCTACAGCAATGTGGCATAATTTATCTCATTGTAGTTCGGAAAATCATGCAGACTCAGATGCTATTTATTGCCCAATATATGGAAAACATACAGAGCAAACACCAAACTGACATGCTCGAGGCTGGCATAACTATATAGGAAGTCAACGTAACTATCCTATCACTGTCTTCTTGTAAAGCTGCAGGCCAGGATGTACTTCTTGTAGCATTTCATAAACTGTTCATGGGTATAGTAGCTCCTATTTTACTCCACATTATTAAGGCCATACCCGCTTGGGATTTCGTCAATATTGCAATCTTTAAAATGAAATGAAAGCTCTTTATGGCGAGAGGATCATACTGACTAAATTATCTCATCAATACAGTCACGCAAATCTATGCTAGACTTCTAGATCGGTTTTATCTCAGGTCAAGATACCACCATTCACACTAATACTGCAATAGCCCTTTATGTTTCAGCAAATCAATTATGGAGATCTGTCCGTATGATCCTCCATAATGCTCAGAAAGGCCTCTGATAGGTACATGAACCAGGTTAATAGTCTCTATCAAAATTCCAATGCCTGGGTACTTATTGGTGGGGAAGCATGTCAAGCTTTCATGATTAAGTGTGGCACTTGTCAAGTGTGTTTATAGTCTACACTACTATTCATTATATATTTTGAGTATTTTGCATCTCAACTTTTTAACAATCACTCTCTATCTTCTATAGATATGAATGGTTCCAGAGTCCTGCTAACCATATACGGGCAATATGTGATAGTAGCGATCTAGCTGCAGATACCTTACCTTTGAATTTCCCAGGCGTCAGGCTGGATCCAGAAACTTTTGCGGAGTAATTTCACTTGTGCGCACCGTCAGGAGGCTCTATTTGGTGCTGTGAGACGTCGTCGGCATCATTAGTGTCTGTTGTGTAATCGCGATACTGATATAGGCACCACCCAGAAGCACGGACGTCACGCCACGCCAGAAGAGCAGAGCCATGAAGCAACTGACGCAGTCATGTACAAAACCAAGTTCCTGGCAAGGGGAGTAATCCTAGCCCTACAACATTAGTGCAAAAAGTTGGGAGGCATGGGTGGGGCTCTAGGAATCTGCAGCTAGATAGATTCTCTACCGGATAATGCGTTACCGAAGGTATGTAACTTTTTCATCTGATAAGAGACTTCTAGCTGCAGATTCCTTACTTTTGAATTGGATATCCAAGCCATACCATCCCGGCGGTGGGTTGCGGACCAATACCTCAAGCTAGGATGTCCTGCAGGACTGAAAGGGCAAAATGCCCATCCCTGCGGACCGGACTGTCCAGGCAGTAATGTTTGGCAAATGTGTGCAAAGATGTCTTCACTGCTGCCTGACAGATGTCTAGGACTGGGACACCCCGAGCCAAGGCCGTAGTCACAGCCTTCCCCCTGGTGGAATGGGCCCTTATTCCCTCAGGGGGCTGCTCATTTGACAGGGCATAGCAGATCTTGCATAGCAAGCAAGAGATTTTCCTTTTCGGCACCGCCCTTTCCTTCTTCGCTCCCACGCACCCCACAAACAGTTGGGTGTCCTCCGGAACTCTTTTGTGCGGTCAAGTTAGAACGACAATGCTCTTTTTGGGTCAGGTCGGTGGAGACGCTCCTTCTCCTAAGAGGGATGCAAGGGAGCAAAAAAAGTGGGCAATTTAATGGATTAACTGAGATGGCATGGGGATACAACTTTGGCAAAAATGAAGCCCGGCTGCGAAGCAACACTTTGTCCGAAAAAGATATCAGATATGAAGGTGAGCAAGATAACGCCTGCAACTCACTCACCCTCTGGGCAGATGTAATCGTCACTATGAAGGCTGTTTTGATGGTCAACAACCAGAGGGGATATTTATGTAAAGGCTCAAAGGACCACACATCAGGTAGGTGAGGACCAAATTAAGGGCCCTTTGGCATAACAGAGGGTGTGGGTGGAAACATGTGAGCCAGCCCTTTTAAAAACCTATGTATAATTGGAGACTTAAAGAGAGAGCTGGTCTGGCAGCTTCAAAAAAGCAGGCAGAGCAGAAAGGTAACCCTTGAAGGTTCCCAAAGCAGAGCCCTGCTGGGCAAGGGTCAGAATTAATAAAAGGACAGTAGAAAGAGAAGCAGAAAAAGGGTCAACAGACTTTTCTGTACAGTTTAATACATATTTCTACCAACGGCTAGCGTATACCGACTTAGTGGAGGGCTGCCAAGATAACTTTGCTTACTGCGGGAGGAAGGTCAAAAGCCATCAACTGCTGCACCTTAATCTCCACGCATGAAGGTGTAGAGTTGACAGGTTTGGATGGAGGACCCTCCCCTGCTACTGTGACAGTAGATCCTCCCGAAGGGGCAGCCTGATTGGAGGATTGATTCTCATTTTCAGAAGCTCTGGATAACAGACTCTTTGCACAGTCCGGATTTACCGGTCGCATCTGATCTTCTTCAGAACCCTGGTCAGGAGTATTATGGGTGGAAAGGCGTACAGTAGGCCTGAGCTCCACTTACAACGAAAGCGGTAGCCGCCTTGGAAACTCCAGCAAGCAGCACTGCGGACACAGCGTGTTTTCTTCGGAGGCGAACAAATCTAACCAAGGTTCTCCCCACTGCTGAAAGAGACCTTGTGCAACCTCTGAATGGAGACGCCATTTGTGATCTGCTAGGCATTAACGGCTGAGTTTGTCTGCCCTGGCATTTAGAGAACCTGCCAGGTGTTGTACCACGAGGCTTATGCCCTGCTGTTCCTGGCATGTCCAGAGATGCAGGGCTTCTCGAAAAAATGGTCCACTACCCCACCCTGCCCTGCTTGTTGCAGTACCAATTGGCGCTGTTGTCCGTGAACGCCTGCACTAACTTCCCCTTGACAGAGGGCAGAAATGCCTTTTACTGCCAACCGAATTGCTCGGAGCTCCAACAAATTTATGTGGAGCCTGACTCTGCCAGAGACCAGTGCCCCCTGATCGCCACCTCTCCCAGATGGCCGCTCCATCCCAGAAGTGCGCATTTGTCACTACTGTGAGATCTGGTTGGGAAAGGGATCTTCCCTTGACCTAATCGCAGTACTTCAACCACCACAGCAGATCTTTTGCAGTCCCTTTTAATATCTGAACCACATTGGTGAGATTTCCCTGATGTTGTGCCCACTGGAAATTCAGGTCCCACTGGAGGGCCCGCAAACACCACCAGGCATGCCTCACTAATGGGATGCAGAAGGCCATGAGGCCCAACAGCCTCAGAGTCAGTCTCACTGAAATCCAGGATAGAGGCAGAAATATCAGTATCATAGCCCAAATATAGTTGACTCGCTGCTCGGGAGGATAGACCCGAAATGGCACTGTGTCCAGAACATCTCAAATGAAAGGAAGTCTCTGAGAAGGAGCTGGGTATGACTTTGGCACATTTATAGAGAACCCCTGCGAATGTAGGAGGTCTGCCGTAGTATGAAGGTGGGTGAGGACGCCTTCAACAGCTAGTTGTCAAGGTAGGGGAAAGACTGATACCCCTAACCTGCGCAGATGAGCTGCAACCACCACCATCAACTTGATTAACACCGGAGGGGCGCTGGTGAAGCTGAAGGGGAGCACAGTAAACAAAGTGCTTGTGGCCTACTTTGAACCGCAGGTAAAGCCTGTGGCCCGGCAGAATGGGGATGTGGTAATACAAATTCTGCAGGTCCAACGCTACCATCCAGTCCATCGACTCTCCTTATTCTAGGGCATTCAAGACCTTAGCCAGAAGGAGCATCCTGAATTTCTCCTTCTTGAGGAAGAGATTGACCGGCCGAAGCTCTAAAATGGGCCGCAGCCCTTTGTTATTCTACGGAATCAGAAAGTAGCGGGAATAACAGCCGGTGCCTACTTCTGAAACCGGGACCCTTTCTATAGCTCTTTTGGCCAAGAGAACTTCCTCCTTTAGCGAGGGCACGCGCAAGATGGCCGCACTGGTGTGAAGCTCCGGCGGTCCGGGACAAAAATTAGCATCCTGTACCAGCAGGGAGCATCGATCGCCTACACTGAGGCAATGGATCGCACAACCGACAGTGATCCTGAGAAGCTCCTTATGTCACAGATGATTGAGCATTAATAGATTGACGCCCTGATTGTGGGGCTTGCTGTGGTGGGTGACTTGCCCAGAGATCGCTGCTCCTGGAGACCTCCCACGCTGCGGCCTCCCAGCCACCTTTTTTTTTTTTCACAACAGATTTTATTGAGCAGTTAAAGCAAGGGAAAGTGTGGCTCCCCACAATCAGGAGATCACCACCAACAGTCATGGCACAGAATATTACACATGCACAATTGTCCCATCAATAAAAATTGAAAAGCTCAATAAGAATAACCCCGCAACCCACCCACACCCCCAACTCCCCCTACCCCCAACCCCCCCCCCCCATTCCCACCCCCCCCACGCACGTGTGCAAAATGCAGCAAGCAAGTCTCGGGTGTGGTGTGACAGGTATGCCACAGAACTCAGGCCATTACAACACATCTCATTCATATGTCTTCCTTCCTCTCTGCCGGGGGATCCAAATACAACCCTCTATAATCAGCCCACCTCTTCCAGATTTTGAAATGTTTACGGGGGCATCCCCTTGCCTCAAACACCGGTCTCTCAAGTCCCATGTAGTAATCCAGTCCAGCCTTCCATGCCGACAAGGGGGGGCTCTCTCTCCCTTCCATGCCCGGGCCAGGTCTCTTTTAGCCACAACAAGTCCCAGCAACAGCAGGTGGCGTTTGTAAATGTTCCCACCGATACCTTCCATGACATGGAGCAACCCCAGCCGATGAGTGCGGGGGAGATCCCAGCCTAGGACTTCAGACGGGCAGCACCATACACCTCTCCAAAAGCCAGATAGTCGAGCACACAACCACACCGTATGCAGCAGCGTACCCAGTGCAGCCCTACAGCGCAGACACTCCGGAGACTCAATCAGTCCCGCCTTCCACAGACGCTCTCGGGTGTAATAGGCTCTATGGAGGTATTTAAATTGAATTAGCCGAAGCGGCATGGCGATAGCAGCCCCTCGTGGGGACTCCAGGGCCTCCCTCCAATCGTCCTCGTCTAGGGGACCCACATCCACCTCCCATGCCGCCCGGAGGGGAAGTAACGTAGAGGAGCAATGGGTAACCAGTGTCTGATAGATGCGAGAGACCTTCTTGTCCCCCAGGTCTCCCATAAAGACTTTCGCCTCGACCGGACTAAACTCAGGGAGAGACTCCAAGTGAGCGATGCTGGGGGTGAGCGCATGGCGCAGCTGTAGATAGCGGAAGAACTGGGATCGAGGCATGTGGAACTCCGCGCTGAGCTCTTGAAACGATTTGAGGGTAGTTCCTGACACTACTTGGCCCAGCAGCGAGATCCCAATGGCCTCCCATCCCTCAAACCCGGCCAGGGTAGAAAGCTCCGGGAGAAGCCATTGTTCCACAGCGGTGTTTCTGCTGTCAGCTTGCCCCACCAGCCCATGCGGCGCAGCGCCTGTCTCCAGACAGCAAACACCACTTTCTTGACAGACGGTAGCATCCGCCGCAGTCGGGCTGAGTATAAGATTGTGTGTAGCGTATTTTCCCCCATGAGCGAGCACTCCAAAGCATAAGCCGGGTCTCCCCTGTCACCATACCACCATTCATTAAGAACAAGCAGCTGCGAGGCCTGGTAATAAGACAGCAGATCGGAGGTGGCAAGGCCCCCGCAATAGGTGGACAAGAAGCAAGTCCGCAGCGCCACCCTGGCCGCACCTCCAGCCCATAGGAAGCGGCCCAACACCGAGTTGACTTGTCGGAACCACTGCGGGCTGACAGGGTAGGGGTAGTTTTGCAACTGATATAGCAGGCGTGGAAGCGCCACCATCTTGAAGATTGCGGACCTGCCGAATATGGTTAAAGGCATTCTGGACCACGTTTTGGTGTCAGCCTGGACTCGCTCCCATACAGGCATGATATTGCGTTCCCAAGCAACGGTCGCCGATTCCGACAGAAACACCCCAAGGTATTTCAGCCCTTCGGACGCCACCCGAAGGCCTGCCGCCCAGGGGTCCGTTATGGCTCCACCTCCCAGTACCCACAGGGTAGACTTATGGAAGTTCAGCCGAAGGCCGGAGACCTCTCCAAAGATACGCATAATGTCTAGTACCCGGGGCCCAGAGCGTTGCAAGTCCGTAAGGAAGAAGAGGACGTCGTCAGCATACAACGCAATTCTGTCTGCTAGATCTCCATTCCACACAAACCCACGCACCTGCGCATCCATGCGCACCCAGGAAGCCAAGGGTTCCATGGCCAGGGCGAACAGGTACGGGGACAATGGGCATCCCTGCCTGGTGCCCCGACCAATCTGAAACCGTTCGGAGATAGCCCCAGCGACCCGTACCGAGGCCGTGATGTCAGTGTACAGTAGCTTAAGGTACGACAAAAACACCGGGCCCAGGTTGAGACGGGGCAGGAGTGCAAAGAGGTATGCCCAACTAACAGAGTCGAAGGCTTTGTCCATGTCTGCTAACAGCAAAGCCGCTTGTTCACCCAAGGCCCCCATGGCATCCACCGCTGCCTGTGCCCGCCGGATGTTGTGGCGTGTCGCCCTATGAGGCATAAACCCGGCCTGGTCAGGGTGGACCAGATCCGTGATATACGGAAGCAGGCGATTCGCTAGAGCTTTCGCTAAAATTTTGGCCTCAATGTCCAGCAGGGATATGGGGCGGTACGAGTCATGCCTGTCAGGGAGCCTACCCGGCTTTGGAAAGACTACAATTTCCACGTGGCGCCAATCAGAAGGTAGTTTGCCTCGGGTCCGGGCCGCCTCGAGCGCACGTCGGTAGTGAGACCCTAACAGAAGGTGAAATTTCTTGTAAAACTCACATGGGTAGCCACTCGGCCCAGGTACCTTCCCGGTGTTAAGCTGTCCCAGAGCCTCCCCGAGTTCCTCAGCAGTAAGCAGAGCGTCGAGCGCCGTCCTGGCCTCATCCGAGACTGCGGCTGGTGGCAGGTCGTCAAGGAATTTGGCCACCTCATCTGCTTCCAGACACTCCCATGGGGAATACTGCTCCTTGAAGTATCGGGCAAAACTAGCCGCCAATTCAGCCGGGTCGGTCATCACCGACCCGTCATCCGCAGTGAGGCCTGGCAGTGTAACTGGCTGAAGAGAACATTGACATAGCCGATGGAGCATTGTGCCAGACCTATCTCCCCACTGGTAGATTCTACTCCGCGTGGCAAGCCACGCTTGCTTAGCCTCGTCATGTAGGACAGAGGCATATGACTGTTGTGCCTGCAGGAGCAACCGTATCGCAGTCTCGTCGCCCCCTTCCCGGCTACGCTGTTCTAGGGCCTCGACCTGTGCAGCCGCAGCGGTAATGGCTTCCCGGTGCCTCCGGCGGGCGGCCGAACACCAAGCAATATCGACCCCTCTTATAGTGGGCTTCATTGCTTCCCAAACCACCACAGCGTCGACATCGTCTACAAGATTGTCCCGCCAGTAATGATCAATCGCCTCTCGCACATGGTGGACATACTCAGGTTGTTGTAGGTGCCACGAAGACATCCTCCAACGCAACGGCTGTCGTTTTGTGTGAAGCTCTATCTTGACGGAAACTGGGGAGTGGTCAGGGACCCCTCTCTGCAATATTGCAGCCTTCCGCACTCTACTCAGGCAGGCAGCGGGCATAAACACATAATCCAACCGCGAAAAGGAACCATGCACTGCAGATACAAACGTGAACTCGCGCGCCACAGGGTGCATACATCCACCCAGCCCATACTCTCCACCATCGCACGCAGCCGGGAGGGGGGAGCATTCGCAGCCACATCTGGTCTCCGCTGACGATCCACACAGGCATCCATCACCTCATTCCAGTCCCCCCCAACCACCATCAAGGACTCTGGGATACCTTCCCATATTGCAAACAGCCTCTCTGACAAGGCCCATTGCAGAGGGGGAGGGGCATACACATTTTCCAAAGACCACTGGTTCAGCACCCACCATTCCTTTGACAAATATGTATCGACCCTGTGGGTCTGCCCACTGCTTCTCATGCACATAAGCCACCCTGCGATGCACCAAAATAGCCACCCCTCTGGACCCTCTAGTAAATCCGGCATGGTAGACCTGTTGGAAGCCGAATCTCTGCAGGCCAAGTACTTTGGAACCCAACATATGTGTTTCTTGTAGTAAGAGTACATTGACCATCTCCGGTTTCCCCCAGATCAGTACCGCCCCACGTTTAATCTTATCAAGCATCCCCCTGACGTTCCAGATTACTATACGCAGGGACTCGTTAGGGAGCGAAGTGGTCCGTTCAGCCATGGTCAATGTGATCGCCCCAATCAGGCCCCCTGTGCCACCCCCACACCCTACTCAGAACATCAGAAAGCAGCACGTGCGAGTCCCCCCACCAACCCCAGAACCCCCAACCAGTAACATCTACCCCCCCCCGACCCCAGTCCCGAGCCACCCCCAACAATCCCCCTCTCACCCCCCCCTCCCGACCCCAACTCCCCTCACCCCTATACCTCATAGAACACTGAAGTACCTGTCGCGGCCTGGACAGCCCCGGACCCAGAACCGAGGTCCCAGGACCAACCATGCCAATGGATCCCAACACCCCACAGACCATAAGGTCACACCCCCCCCTAGTCAACTCCCACAGCTTGTGGAGGTTGGTGGCCCCTATTAAGTCGCCTCCCGAACCCCAGCTGCGACACCACATATGTTCAATGCACTTCTCAGAGCAGGCAGCTCCGTATCAACGGCATCTCCCACTGTGCGTTCCTGTCATGGGACCCCCAGTAGGCCAAGGCAGCAGTCCTGTAGAGAGAGGCAGATCCCCTCTAGGGTTCAATGACCATTATCAGAATGCTCGGACTCCATTGTTCCACTGGGTTGCGTCGCACTGGCAGAGGCAGATCTCTTGCGTGATCGGGACCTCCGATGTCGTCCTTTCCGGGCCGGTCGGTCTGTCCGCTCCTGTGACGATCCGCTCGATCCACCCGGGTCCAGACCCGGCTGGGCATGCGGCCTGATCTGCACAGTTTCGTCTGTCCACTTAAAGACGTCCTCCGGGGAGTCGAAGAAGTGGGTTTGGGACTGGTACACCACCCGCAGACGAGCCGGGTATAACAAGGAGTACTGAAGTTTCAGGCCCCGCAACTTGGCTTTGGCAGCCACAAAGGATTGCCTTTGCTGCTGTACCAGCTTTGTGTAGTCGGGGAAAATCCTAACCTTCTGATTTTCATAGGAGATGGAGCCTCTGGTTCTCGCCTCTCGCAAGATAACATTGCGGTCATGATAATTCAAAAGTCTGGCAATGACTGGTCTAGGACGCTCACCCTCTGGCGGCCTCTGTGTCAGGGCTCGATGCGCACGCTCAATCACGAAGCAATTAGATAGAACCCCCGGTGGCAGCCAGCTCTCCAGCCACCGGGACAGGAACTGCTCCATATCGTCCTTCTCACATCTCTCTGGAAATCCTATAAAGCGGAGGTTATTCCTGCGTGCGCGCCCTTCAGCATCCTCCACCCGCGACGCGAGATTCTTTTGGACGTGCTCCATCTCCGCCAGTTTCTGTTTCAGGGTCCCAACATCATCTTCAACCACCGAGATCCTGGATTCCGTCTCCGTTATCCGCGCTACCACATTCCGCAGGTCCTGGCGCAATAGAGTTACATCCGCACCCACTGCTCTGATCTTGGCATCCAGCATGTCCCCGGATTGGGTGATTGCCACCATGAGCGCCGCGTTGTCCGGCCCCGCTCCATTGCTGCCACTGGACACATCGGGCCCTCCACTGGGCCCTGTGAACTTGTCAATGGGACCCTGCTTGGGTGGACCGCCACCTCCCCTGGTTATCGCTGCGTGCAGTCCCACGTCCACCACACCACCGGTATCTGCAGCTGCACGTGTTCCTCGAGTCGCCAAAGATGTTCAATCCCAAGCAGCACTGGGGGCTCTCCCGACCCCTGGGGGGAGGAGGCTGTGGCTTTACAGATTTCAATGGCAGGGGGGCCCCCCAGCCGAGTCAGTCAATGCGCCACAAGAGAAGTCGGAGCCGGTCTAGGGTCGCCCCCACTGCGCCGGCCGCCACGTGTGTCTGGTCCCGTGGCCCACTCCAGTACACGGCCCCACTGCCTCACTGCCGTCTCCAAGCGATCAGCAAGTCCCAGGTGAAAACACTCACAGTTTGCGGTGGGTCTCTGGGCAGCACTCCTGTCGTCAGGCTCTCCTCGATCCACTGGGTGCCCCTCCACAGCCGCTCCAACAGGCCTCGCCGCTCCCCCGTAGGGCCTCAGTCATACAGCTCCCGCCGCCGCTCCACTCTACATGCAGGTCCGGGGCCCACAGGCGCAGAAATCAGGGCCCACAGGCGCAGAAATCAAGGCCCAGGCCGCCTGCAGGTCACACAGGCCACAGCACTGCCTCGTCGCCCTAGGCACCTCCTTTACACACCAGATGGTAACTCGGGCACAGCCACAGCCCCACCAGCCTCCGGTGCCACCGGCGCTGATCCACCGCAGTCCGGGCCAGGCCAGCCCCCGGGTCGCGAAACTCGAGGCCCCGGCTGCGCAAGGGCCACCCAGGCCTCAAAGTCTTTACGTTGCTGTTGGGCGCCTCTCCGCAGTGCAGGCCGGCACCACAGGGCACCGCCACGGCTCCGCAGATCCCCCGCGTCTCGATCCCAGACCGGGGCGTCCTCCTGCCGGTCCGTCCACCGGCCGCTGTCCACTAACCTCCGCTCGGCCACCTGAAAATTGAGGCTCCGTCAACGGGCACTAGGCCACACTTCACCGCCGGCGATCCTGGCTCACTGGATCTCCCGAGAGGACAGCGCGGCACACCGGAGAGGTTCGGGCGCCGCCAGAGATGCTCGCCACACAAGTGGTGCAACCAGCGGGCTCGGGGGCCAGGATAAATAAGCAGATTTTGTCCGGGCCGGCGGGAGCTCTACAAGGCTGCGACCGCCATCTTCGCCCGCTAAGCCACGCCCCCCTCCCAGCCACCTTTTGATCGTTGAGGCCACAGTAAGTGAGGACGACTGTGGCTGGTGCCCTCACCGCGTTTCCCCAGCTTCGTGGGAGCTGCGGCTGAAGGTAGAAAGGCAAACTGGCACGGACACCGAGGCGGGGATCGAGAGCAAACACCCAGACGCCTGGGGAGCGGCCGCGGAAGACCGAATATGAGAGGCGCCAAAACGAAGGGCAGATTGGGAGTGCCGCTCTTAACTGACGAGCAGGCGGGCCACAGTCCCGCCCTGCGAGACCTCCGGCACATGAAGGACAGAGCGCCTCCTGACTTTCTGCTGCTCCGAACGAGGGCTCCTGCCAGCGCAGGGAGGACGAGTCGAATCTGGGGCGGGACGGCCTGTAGTACACTACAGCTGAATCCCAGGTGGGGAATAAGGCAAGAAAAACACAGGTGACAAATGGGCATTGAAGCCATGGGCTGACACGCTGGATGTACGAGCTCTCGACATTCACATGATGGTGATTTTCAAACATAATCACCAGGTGACTTCACCCCTAGAGAGCAGGGGGAAACCTTCGAGCTAACGACACTATCCATTTCACAAAAATTGGATTAAGCGTCTGACAGCCTGCCAGGATGTGAGCTGCAGCGCACTGGCTAACTCTAGAAAGCAGACTGCCTCTGAAGAGGGAAGGAAGGTAGACGGCTGCAGAACAGCTGCAGCTAGGTCTGACCCCTCCTTGAAGCCCAGAAATTACACTGTGTAGACTACGTTGCCCGGCTTAGAGGTTGACGTCAACACTAAGTACAACACTAGAATATCAGGGTCACTACTAAATAGTCATGGGCAGGACTAAAGGAAGACAAGCCAAGCTACAGTTTGAAGTCAGAAAACCTCTTCAAGTGCAATATAGCGTCACTGATTCAACCTTCGCGGAAGGGTCCAATGAATGCATCCAAGTTCCAGCAGATGATCTCAAAACAGTGTCCACCACAATGCAGCACAGCCTCTCGCCCATCGAAATGAAAATGGACTCAATATGTAGACGTATAGATGTGATGGCCAAGAAAGGAGGCTGAGCAACAGATATCGGTGCTGGAAGATACATCGAAGGGCAGCTGGGAAAAACTACTGAATATGGAAAGCCTACTGAAGCACATGCTACTACTTGTGTAACAATATATCTGTAAGAGACATTAGTTAGTGATAGATTCCTTACCTTAGAATATCCCCAGGCGTCAGACAGGATCCGGAAACTTTTGCGTAGCAGTACCCTTGCGCGTCTGTAGGCGTCGTCTGCGGCTCCGCGTCCGTCGTCGGCGCCATGATGACGTCGTCTGAGTACTCAGCCGCCGCCTCCGCGTGCTGACGTCAGTTCTTAGAACCAGAAACGCAGAGCTATGCCAAAAACCAACACTGGTGCCATGAAACTAGGGCCCTGAAAGGGGATGACCTTAACCCTAGATATCGGTTCGCAGAACGGGGAGGATGGGTGGGTCGGTAAGGAATCTATCACTAACTAATGTCTCTTACAGATATATTGTTACACAAGTAGTAACTTGTGCATCTGAAAGAGACACGTTAGTGATAGATTCCTTACCTTAGAATAGATACCCCAGCAATACCAACCCCGTGGTGGTGGGTCTGCGAACTAATAATCACACCAGAAAGTCCTGGAGGACGGAACGGCCAAAGAAACCATCCCTCCAGACTTGACTATCCAGGCAATAATGTTGTGCAAACGTGTGCAGTGAGGCCCACGTAGCCGCCTGGCAAATGTCCTGCAGGGGCACACCACGGCCCAAGGCAGTTGTAGTCGCTGTGGCTCGAGTGGAATGAGCCCTCAGCCCCACAGGGGGTTCCTTCTTAGCCAAGGAGTAACACGCCTGGATACACAAGATGATCCACCGCGAGATGGTCCGCTTGTGCACCGCTTTCCCTTTCTTAGCGCCCACGTAACCAACAAAGAGTTGGTCATCCACCCGGAACTGGCGTGTGCGATCCAAATAAAATGAGAGTGCACGTTTTGGGTCCAGATGGTGGAGCCTCTCTTCCTCTCTTGAGGGATGCGGAGGCGGAAAGAAGGTGGGCAAGGTGATTTATTGTCCAATGTGGAAGGCCATGACTACCTTGGGTAGGAAGGAGGGCCTTGTCCGTAACACAACCTTGTCCGGATGGACTGAAAGGAAGGAAGGTTTACAAGATAGAGCCTGGAGCTCACTCACTCTCCTGGCAGAGGTGATGGCTACCAGGAAGGCAGTTTTCAAAGTTAGAAGGCGAAGAGGACAGTTGTGGAGTGGCTCGAAGGGAGCACACATCAGAAATGTAAGAACCAAGTTCAAGTCCCACTGAGGCATCACAAAAGCCACAGGAGGGTACGTATGCGTGATGCCTTTTAGGAATCGATTCACGATAGGGGACTTGAACAAAGATGGTTGATCAGGCAGCCTCAAAAAGGCTGAATGAGCAGAAAGGTAGCCCTTGATAGTGCCCAGAGCAGAGCCCTGCTGGGCAAGAGAGAGAAGAAAGAGAACAACCCCAGAAAGAGGGGCATTGAGGGGATCCACAGCCTTTGCTGTGCACCATGCCACAAATCTGTTCCACCTACAGGCGTATACCGACTTTGTGGAGGGACGTCTGGCTGCCAGAATGATGTTACAGACTTCAGCAGGCAAGTCAAATGGCCTCAACTGTCGCCGCTCAATCTCCAAGCATGGAGGTGGAGACTGGACAGGTTTGGGTGGAGGACTGTCCCCTGCTGCTGCGACAGAAGGTCCTCCTGAAGAGGCAGACGAACCGGGGGATCGACAGATATACTGAGTAGCTCGCGATACCAGTACCTTCGTGCCCAGTCCGGAGCCACAAGGATGACTTGTGCCCGGTCGCGTCTGATCTTCTTCAGCACTCTGGGCAGAAGTGGTATAGGCGGAAAGGCGTACAACAGACCGCAACTCCACTCGCGACGAAAAGCGTCTCCGAGCGAGTGCCGCCTTGGAAATTCAAATGCACAGAACTGATGACATTGCGCGTTCTCTTCGGTGGCGAATAGATCTAACCAAGGCTCTCCCCACTGCTGAAAGAGACCTTGCGCCACGTCCGAGTTCAGACGCCATTCGTGATCCATCATGCACCGGCGGCTAAGTTCGTCCGCCCTGGCGTTCAGAGAACCTGCCAGGTGTTAAACCACCAGAGTCACGCCCTGATGTTCCAGCCATTGCCAGAGGCGCAGAGCCTCCTGGCAGAGGGTCCACGACCCCACCCCGCCCTGTTTGTTGCAGTACCACATGGCGGTGGTGTTGTCCGTGAACACCTGCACTACACTCCCCCGAACAGTGGGGAGGAATGCCTTCAGTGCTAGACGAATCGCCCGCAGCTCCAACAGGTTGATATGGATCCGGGACTCCGCCGGAGACCAGAGGCCTCTGATCTTCGCCTCTCCCATGTGGCCTCCCCAGCCCTGAAGGGACGCGTCCGTCACAACTACTTGCTCCGGTTGGGGAAGGGAGAGGGATCTGCTGCTGACCCAATCGCGGTCCCTGAGCCACCACTACAACTGACTCGCAGTGCCCTCCGAGATCAGGACATGATCGGACAGGTTGCCCTGATGCTGGGCCCACTGAAACTTCAGGTCCCACTGCAGAGCCCGCATCCGCCACCGGGGGTGATGCACCAGAAGGATGCAGGAAGCCATCAGTCCCAGAAGCCGCAGCGTCAACCTGACCGAAACCCGGGATAAAGGCTGGAAGATTGGAATCAGAGCCTGTATATCCCGAACCCGCTGCTCAGGTGGGTAAACCCGAAACTGCGCTGAGTCGAGAACCGCTCCGATGAAAAGGAGCTTCTGAGAGGGGCACAGGTGTGACTTCGGCACATTGATGGAGAACCCCAGCTGGTGCAAGAGGTCTGCCATCGTCTGGAGGTGGCTGACGACTGTCTGGGGCGAGCCCGCCTTCAACAACCAGTCGTCGAGGTAGGGGAAGACTGAAACCCCTAACCTGCGCAGATGAGCTGCGACCACCGCCATCACTTTCGTGAACACCAGTGGGGCGCTGGTAAGGCCGAAGGGGAGCACGGTAAACTGAAAGTGCTCGTGGCCTACAGTGAACAGCAGGTAACGCCAGTGGGCCGGCAGGACGGGGATGTGGAAATAGGCGTCCTGCAGGTCCAACGCTACCATCCAGTCTCCTGGTTCCAGGGCAGCTAATACCTGAGCCAGAGTCAGCATTTTGAACTTCTCCTTCCGAAGGAAGCCGTTGACGTTCCTTAGGTCCAAGATAGGGCGTAGGCCCCCTTTGCCCTTCTTGGGTACCAGAAAGTAGTGGGAGTAGCAACCACGTCCTACTTCTGGCCCAGGAACGCGCTCGATGGCCCCCCTTGGCAAAGAGGGCCGAAACTTCCTCCTGCAGGAGCCACAAGTGATCGCCCGATACGCGGTGGTATTGCGGAGGCATGGCTTGAGGGGTCTTCTCGAAGGGGAGGGAGTAGCCCCTCCGGACGATCTGCAGCACCCACCTGTCCGAAGTGACAGTGCGCCAGTGAGAGTGGTGATGGCGAACCCTGCCCCCCACTGGCGTCACATGGGCCGAGAAGCACGGACTAGGAGGGTTTAGAGGCGGATGCTGCGGGGGAAGGTGTGGACTGGCCTCGCCGTTGTCCCCGACCGCCTCCACGGCGATTTCCACGGCCGCCACCGCGCTGGATGTTAGTCTGCGGCGTGTGGCTGGCGGCACGTGTGGGGGCGCCCATTCCTTGGCCACGAAAGGAGCGAAGGGCACCCGTTTGCTGGCGCGGGGCCGAGAGGCCCAAAGACTTGGCCGTAGCCCTGGAGTCCTTAAAGCGCTCCAGCGCATGGTCTGCCTTGTCGCCAAAGAGGCGACGGCCATCGAACGGCATGTCCATTAGAGTGTTCTGGACATCTGCCGAAAAGTTGGCGGACCTCAGCCAGGCGTGGCGTCTGACCGCCACCGTCGTAGCCATCGCTCTGTCTAGCGAGTCGGTGGTATCCATCCCACACCGTATCGAATATTTGTCTGCGTCTCGGCCCTCCACAAGGGCTTGGCCGAGTTTGGCCCGTACCTCCAACGGGCACTCTGGCAGCACTTCCGCCACCGTCTCCCACATAGAATGGGGGTAGTGGCCCAAGAGGCAGGCGGTGTTGGAAGACCGCAGTCCCAAACTAAGGGAGGAGAATATTTTCTTGCCATAATTCTCATATCTCTTGGATTCCCTGTCCGGCGGGGCCGACGGGAATGCGGTCTGGGAATTTGAGGCCTGGATGACCAGACTCTCGGGGTGGGGTGGGCGGACAGGAAACATGGGTCGCCTGGGGCCGGGCGGTGGCGTCTGGCCACGTTCCTATCTACGAGCGAACCCGTAGCGGGCCTGGACCAAGTGTCCAAAAGAATGTCCGTCAAGGCCTCATTAAAGGGCAGCAGAGGCTCGGCCGAGCTTAACTGCGGTTTAAGGACCTCAGTGAGGAGGGTAGTCCTCACGGCCGCAACGGGAAGCTCAAGGCCCAGGGCCTTGGTAGCCCTCGTCAACACCACACTATATGTTGCTCCCTCCTCCGTAGCCACGGTAGGAGGGGAGACAAGACCAGTGTCTGGAGAGGTGTCCACTGGCTTCCCCAAGGTCTCCTGCCCAGTCCTCATAAGACTGACACTCCTTGGTCAGAGGGTCCTCAGACCCCTCCCAATCCTCCTCATCACCCATCTCCTGATACTCAGGGTTGTCAATCAATGGGGCCTGTTTGTAGAAGTGGAAATCTCCAAACGGCGTCGAAAGCGGCGCCAGAACAGGAACGAGGGAGGCATCGGGGGTGGCGCTGCCTGAGGACGGCGCCGGGGGTGACACCATACGTACCGACGCCAGGGGGGTCGTAGGGTCCACCGGTGACGATACAGAGCCCGACGAAGGTCCAGTGGGGTCCCGCGACACCGGGCCCGAAGGCGCCGGCGGCGTCGGGCCGCTTGACCTCGTGGCGCCGGGCCCGAAGGAGCTGGCGGTGTCGGGACCGGGGGCCCTGCGGCGCCGGGCCCGAAGGCGCCGGCAGCGTCAGGCCGAAGCACCCGACGGCGTCGGGGCCGAAGCCCCTGACCCGCTAGGGGCCCCAGACGGGTCCGCTGGGCCCGAAGGCGCCGCGGAGCCCGTCGGAGGAGAAAGGGACCTCATGGTCATGAGGAAGCGCTCGATCTCCGCTGGCGTCGCGTTCTGCCCAGGGACCGGAGGGTGTGGGGCAGGTCGCGACGCCCGCGACTCCGAAGGAGCCGATTGGGCGGTGTCACCCGAACGCCCGGCCGCATCGTGCGAGCGTCGGGGGGGGGGGGGGGGGGGGGGGGGGAGGGGAGTCAGAAGAGTGATGACGCCTCTTCGACTTCTTGTGCTTCCTACCTGACGACTGCGACCCGGAGGAGTGGTGCTGACTCCCAGAGCTGTGGTGGCTCAGTCCCCGCGACCTGTCCCTCAACCTCCCATGGGACTGGGACCTCACGCGGCGCGGGCCGACTGCCGGAGTTCGAGTCGCCTGCGGGACCGCTCCCGCCTGGTTTTCGAAGAGAGGGCCTAGAGGGCCCGGCAGTCTGAGCAGGCCTTGTCGTCGTGGTCGACGCCCAGACAAGTTAGGCACAGGTGGTGCGGATCTGTGACCGACATCGTGCGGTCGCAATCCTCACAGTGCTTGAAACCAGGCATCCCTACGGCACCGATCTGAGTCGAGAAGACTTCGAACAATGATCAAAAAGATCCAAGAAAGTTAGTCAAAAATTGACTAAGGGTCACTGCTTTTTCCCAGATCTGCGCTTGCTGGCGCGGAAAAAAGAAGAACTGACGTCAGCACGCAGAGGCGGCGTCTAAATACTCAGACGACGTCATCACTGCACCCCATGACGGACGCGTAGACTCAGATGACGCCTACCGACGCGCAAGGGTACTGCTACGCAAAAGTTTCCGGATCCAGTCCGACGCCTGGGGATATTCTAAGGTAAGGAATCTATCACTAACGTGTCTCTTTCAGATAGTGATTGCGGCCAAAAACGAAGACCTAGAGGCGCGATCGCCCCGTAATAATATACGCATCATCGGCGTCTCTGAATCCACAAACGCAGGGCGGAAGGAAGACTTAGTGGAGCTGCTGCTAACCACTGTCTTTGGGGTCAAAGCATTTTCACCACAACTTGTGGTGGAATGAGCCCATAGGGTGCTGGAGGGGTGGCCACCCCGAGGACTATCATTGCCCGGCTTCTGAATTAGAGACCGGGATACTGCGCTCCGCCTAGCCAGGGAGCAACGCCTGTTCACTTTTGAGAGACTGACCCTTTTTATCTACCTAGACTTTACCCTGCCAATTTAAGAGGCACGCAAAAAAATTCTACTGGTTAAAAAGAAGCTGCAGCTAGCGAATATGGCATATGCTATGCTCTACCCGCTCGATTAAGAGTCACACACCAGGGAAGACCACATCTCTTCACCACCCCACAACAGGCAACAAAAAATCTTGAAGATGCCTCATGGATAGCCTCCAGAAATAACGGCTCAGGCTGCTTCCCGGTCTCCCTCACCTATGTCTGAACTGAGTTGAGAGCCCGCAGCTGACCCCACATGGCTTGATCTGAACTGCATAATCAAAGATTTGACTCATGAACTGGGCCAGTAATCAGCGGCTGTCGTTTTCCAGAATAGAAGGAGCTACTGGGACACAGCAAATAAGTGATTGACCAGGCTGATCTTCAATTACCTGTTTTCTAAACCGGCCTATTGGAACCACATCCAAAATTTCCCGGGCACCCTTGCTTAGGGGAGTGGGTCCATGCTGCACCCCCTGACAGCATCCCAGAATGAAACTACTAATGCAAGAACATTCTCTCTGTAGGTCTGCACTCTTTCCTCTCTGTGTTCTATGCTTACTTGCTTCCTATCGACTCTACTCGAGCAATGGATCACTTTTTCTCTCTTCTTCTCTTTTCCTCGCTCTATTGTACCCAAGACAGGTCGCAAGATGCGTTCAAAGCGAGCGCCTTCAGCAAAACCTCGATACATGCTACAATACGGCCGACATGGATACTTATAACTTTATCTCTATTTCTTCATGGTTTGTGGGGACAGGGAGGGGTAATAACTGGCAGGTTTGGGCTGCCGGTGAGGAGAGGGAAGGGAAGGTGAAATTGATTGTTTTTCATGTTGCTACATAATCTATGCTATGTTCTGACACTACTTAAACAGGTACATACAAGATCGGGTTTTCGCCCAAATCACCCTCATATACCTGAGCAAAAAACATCAAAGATGTATATCCAAGAAAAAAAAGGTATAGAGGAACCAATCCAACATTTATTTTCATACAGAGTACAGTTAATTACCCTGATGATCCCAATTAAGGTTCACAAAACACCATATTCACAATTCAAACTTATATACGTGTGACGGGGCAGAGCACAAATTAAATCAAAACAAAAATACATATATACACTTCATATGTACAGGACGTAGACAATCAATACATTTAAATCACATTCATATATATGATACACTACATATATACAATATATACAACATGTATAATCTATACAAAAACATACAAAGTTTATGAGTTGTTTGAAAAAGGAAAGCCCCTGGAAAATAATTTGCTTGGAGGTGTTATCACTCAGGCGCTATAGGAATTACCTTTGAGTGCACTGCTCAGAATAAGGAGTGTACATTCTGATTGTTTTGTTCCCAGTAGGGGTATTATTATTTTTTCTGTGTTTTTCTTTGTATGTTTTTGTATAGATTGTACATGTTGTATATATTGTATATATGTAGTGTATCATATATATGAATGTGATTTAAATGTATTTATTGTCTACGTCCTGTACATATGAAGTGTATATATGTATTTTTGTTTTGATTTAATTTGTGCTCTGGCACTACTTAAAGGAAGGGTATACATCAACTGCCCAAGCTCTATCACAGACAGCTACCCATAGATTACACACAACCATGCTAGATGAGAGTAAAACTTCCTAACATGGAACGTCCAAGGTCTGGGTAATCCCCGTAAACGCAGGCACATTCTGGTTTATTTAGAGAGGCACAACATACACATTGCTATGCTTCCAGACTAGACTATTGTAACAGTCTGTACGCAGGGCTGAATAAATCGGCCCTGCACAGACTGCAAATGGTCCAGCATGCAGCCGCCAGGCTTGTCCTGAAACTGCCCAGAAAGTCCTCGGCAGCACTGGATGCACTGCATTGGCTTCCGGTGCAAAAGCGCATACTTTTTAAGGTACTTACCATCACCTACAGAGCCTACCACCAACAAGGCCCGCTGTACCTGAGGAAGTATTTTAAACCCTACCAGCCGAAACAAATTCAGCAGCCCACATGCCTCGAACCAAACCCTTAGGTCATCCACAACTAATCTGCTTCACATCCCCAGATTTAGGCTAACGACCAAGGGAGGGAAATCCCTTGCAGTCATCGGGTCGAAAGCCTGGAATAACCTTCCCATGTCCCTGCATCAAAGTACAACTGAACTCAGCTTCAGGAAAGCCTTAAAAACCTGGATCTACCCTCTGTCGGAATCAGGTTACAAAGCATTGCTATGACCCTCTCTGTGTTTGATTTTTCACCACCATGATCTCTCATCATATATCTGACAACTAGGAGTTGAAGCGCCAAGATACTCCTTGGAGTGGTAGCGCGCTATATAAGAACCCAATCACAATCACATGCTCCGGGAGATACACAAGAATCCCTCAATCCTGATCACTTTTGCTTCTCGCTGGGCAGCCCACAGCAGCTTTGCAGCATATGACACCTACTCCAGGGGTACAGCGATACTTATTAAGAAGGGCGTCCTTTATGTAGTGATGAGGTCCATGCAGGACATGCTAGGACGATACAATATCACGTGGGGAAGGCTAACTTCACAATCCCCAACACTGGTCTGCTCTTACGGACCCAACAGTGATGAACCAGAATTTTTGAACAATCTTTAGGGAAAGGCCATTAATATAGGCTCTATGCACATCAAATGGGGGGGGGGAGACCTGAACATTACCATGGGCCCGCAGCAGGATAGGTCGCACCCCTCCCATCACTACACACACCCAGCGACAGGTCAGGAATATAAAAGTCTAAACACTTGCTAGATGCCTGGAGATCTCTACATCCCTCAGGCGGTAAGTGAACATGCCACTCAGAAGTGCACTCATCGTGGTAAAGACTGGACTACTGGCGGATCTCTCAAGGGCTTGTCCCTTGGTTGAGAGAGACTGCTCATTTAGCCCTCACTTATTCAGGCCACTCCACTGTCGTGATGATATTGGCGCCTCCTGACGCCCAGTCTCCTCACTTGACTTGGCGACTCTTCCCCCTCAACCTTCTAGTTGCTGCTTTTCAACATGAGTTTGGGCAGGATACACAAGACTTTTTTTCAACGAAATGCTGGATCTGTCACTCCGGCGATGGTATGGGAGGCCTCCAAGGTCACCATGGGATACCTGTGCATAGCAAAGGTGGGAAGTATACTACGAGACATTCGCATCACCCTTCATAACCTGGAGACAGACCTCCGTGCAACTCTTAGACATCCACTGTCTGACTGTCAAGTAAGAGCAGAGCGTGAATGTCTCTTCCGAGGGAAATATTGCCAGGCCCGTAGATACGGAGAGGGAGAGCGACCTTGGAGAGCACTCGCTGAACTATGTTGCAAACCCAGATTCTCTAACACGTTTGTAGATATAACCACTGTGGATGGGAAAGTATGTAGAGACACACCAGACATACTACAAGCAGTTCACAGCTTTTACACAACATTCTATACCACACAGCGGGAGGAACCCCCAGATATAGACCAACATATATAGGACGTGGCACTGGGGTGGCTGGGGGATTCTTGAATTGAGTCCTTATCTGCCGATATCGAAGAGGATGAGATCAGGGCAGCTATTATGCAACTGCGCTCGGGACGAGCCCTTTAACGGCTTCCCAGCCGACTTCTACAAAATATACGTAGATTACTTAATCCCTATTCTGAAAGGCCTATATGAAGAGGCCCGGGAGTGCGGCATCCTTCTGCCGCCTATGTGGAAAGCCCTAATCATCTCAATTTAGAAACCAGGGATACAGGGAAATAGATGTGTGTCCTATAGACCTCTGTCCATGATGCACAAGTTACTACTTGTGTAACGATATATCTGTAAGAGACATTAGTTAGTGATAGATTCCTTACCTTAGAATATCCCCAGGCGTCAGACTGGATCCGGAAATTTTTGCGTAGCAATACCCCTGCGCGCTGGTAGGCGTCGTCTGCGGCTCCGCGTCCGTCGTCGGCGTCGTGAGCGCCGGGATGACGTCGTCGGAGTATATAGACGGCGCCCATGCGCGCTGACGTCAGTTCTAATAACACAGCTTTTCCGCGCCAGATACGCAGAGCCATGATAGAACTAACACTGGTGCCATGAAACTAGGGCCCTGAAAGGGGATGACCTTAACCCTAAATATCGGTTCGCAGAACGGGGAGGATGGGAGGGCGGTAAGGAATCTATCACTAACTAATGTCTCTTACAGATATATCGTTACACAAGTAGTAACTTGTGCATCTGAAAGAGACACGTTAGTGATAGATTCCTTACCTTAGAATAGATACCCCAGCAACACCAACCCCGGTGGTGGGTCTGCGAACCAATATCACACCAGAAAGTCCTGGAGGACGGAACGGCCAAAGAAGCCATCCCTCCGGACTTGACTGTCCAGGCAGTAGTGTCTTGCGAACGTGTGCAGCGAGGCCCACGTGGCTGCCTGACAGATGTCCTGCAGGGGGACACCGCGGCCCAGGGCAGTTGTCGTTGCCGTGGCCCGAGTGGAGTGAGCCCGCAATCCAGCCGGGGGCTCCTTCCTCGCCATGGAGTAGCATGCTTGGATGCACAAGATGATCCACCTAGAGATGGTCCTCTTGTGTACAGCCTTCCCCTTCTTCGCGCCCACGTAACCAACGAAGAGTTGGTCATCCACCCGGAATTGGCGAGTGCGGTCTAGGTAGTAGGAGAGCGCACGTTTTGGATCCAGACGGTGGAGCCTCTCCTCCTCTTTCGAGGGGTGCGGAGGCGGAAAGAAGGTGGGCAAAGTGATGGACTGCCCGATGTGGAAGGCCGTGACAACCTTGGGCAGAAAGGAAGGTCGTGTACGCAACACCACCTTATCAGGATGTACAGACAGGAAAGGTGGAGAAGAAGAAAGAGCCTGGAGCTCACTCACCCTCCTGGCAGAGGTGATGGCAACCAGGAAGGCCGTCTTTAGAGTAAGGAGACGAAGAGGGCAGTTATGAAGTGGCTCAAAGGGAGCACACATCAGATAGGTGAGAACAAGATTCAAGTCCCACTGGGGCATCACGAAGGGAACAGGAGGGAACATGTGCGTGATGCCCTTCAGAAATCTACTCACAATAGGGGACTTGAATAAAGAAGGCTGATCTGGTAGCCTCAAGAAGGCTGATAGAGCAGAAAGGTACCCTTTAAGAGTGCCCAGAGCAGAGCCCTGCTGGGCAAGGGAAAGAAGAAAGAGCAGCACTTCCGAAAGGGGTGCAGAGAGAGGATCCACAGCCTTTGCTGTGCACCATGCCACAAATCTGTTCCACCGGCAGGCGTATACCGACTTTGTGGAGGGACGCCTGGCTGCCAGAATGATATCACAGACTTCGGGAGGCAAGCCAAATGGCCTCAACTGCCGCCGCTCAATCTCCAAGCTTGTAGGTGGAGACTGGACAGGTTCGGGTGCAGGACCGTCCCCTGCTGCTGCGACAGAAGGTCCTCCCGAAGAGGCAGACGAATCGGGGGATCGACTGACATGCTGAGTAGCTCGGGATACCAGTATCTTCGTGCCCAGTCCGGAGCCACAAGGACGACCTGGGCCCGGTCGCGCCTGATCTTCTTCAGCACTCTGGGCAGAAGTGGTATAGGCGGAAAGGCGTACAACAGACCGCAGCTCCACTCGCGACGAAAAGCGTCTCCGAGCGAGTGCCGCCTTCGAAATTCCAACGCTTAGAACTGCTGACATTGCGCGTTCTCTTCTGTGGCGAATAGATCTAACCAAGGCTCTCCCCACTGTCGAAAGAGACCTTGCGCCACGTCCGAGTTCAGACGCCATTCGTGATCCATCATGCACCGGCGGCTGAGTTCGTCCGCCCTGGCATTCAGAGAGCCTGCCAGGTGTTGAACCACCAGGGTCACGCCCCGATGTTCCAGCCACTGCCAGAGGCGCAGAGCCTCCTGGCAAAGGGTCCACGACCCCACACCGCCCTGTTTGTTGCAGTACCACATGGCGGTGGTGTTGTCGGTGAACACTTGCACCACGCTCCCCCTGACAGAGGGGAGGAATGCCTTCAGTGCAAGACGAATCGCCCTCAGCTCCAGAAGGTTGATGTGGAGCCGGGACTCCGCCGGAGACCAGAGGCCTCTGATCTCCGCCTCTCCCATGTGGCCTCCCCAGCCCTGGAGGGACGCGTCCGTCACAACTACGTGCTCCGGCTGGGGTAGGGAGAGGGGTCTGCCACTGACCCAGTCGTGGTCCGTGAGCCACCACTGCAGTTGCTTCGCAGTGCCCTCTGAGATCAGGACATGATCGGACAGGTTGCCCTGATGCTGGGCCCACTGAAACTTCAGGTCCCACTGCAGAGCCCGCATCCGCCACCTGGCGTGACGCACCAGAAGGATGCAGGAGGCCATCAGCCCCAGAAGCCGCAGTGTCAACCTGACCGAGACCCGGGATAACGGCCTGAAGACAGGAATCAGAGCCTGAATATCCCGAACCCGCTGTTCGGGTGGGTAAACCCGAAACTGCGCCGAGTCGAGAACCGCTCCGATGAAGAGGAGCTTTTGAGAGGGACACAGGTGCGACTTCGGCACATTGATGGAGAACCCCAGCAAGTGCAGGAGGTCGGCCGTAGTCTGGAGGTGGCTGACGACTGTCTGGGGCGAGCCCGCCTTCAACAACCAGTCGTCGAGGTAGGGGAAGACTGATACCCCCTGCCTGCGCAGATGGGCTGCGACCACCGCCATCACCTTTGTGAACACCCGTGGGGCGCTGGCAAGGCCGAAGGGGAGCACGGTAAACTGAAAGTGCTCTTGGCCTACCATGAACCGTAGGTAACGCCGGTGGGCCGGCAGGACGGGGATGTGGAAATAGGCGTCCTGCAAGTCCAACGCTACCATCCAGTCTCCTGGGTCCAGGGCAGCCAGGACCTGAGCCAAAGTGAGCATCTTGAACTTCTCCGTCCGGAGGAAGCCGTTGACGTTCCGCAGATCCAAGATAGGGCGTAGGCCCCCTTTGCCCTTCTTGGGTACCAGAAAGTAGTGGGAGTAACAGCCACGTCCTACTTCTGGCCCAGGAACGCGCTCGATGGCCCTCTTGGCCAAGAGGGCCGAAACTTCCTCTTGCAGAAGTTGCAAGTGATCCCCCGACACACGGTGGTATTGAGGTGGCATGGATGGAGGGGAAGACTCGAAGGGGAGGGAGAAACCCCTTCGGACAATTTGCAGCACCCACCTGTCCGAAGTGACTGTATGCCAGTGGGAGAGGTGATGGCGAACCCTGCCTCCCACGGGCGTCACATGGGCCTGAAAACTCGGACTAGGAAGGTTTTGAGGCGGGGGCTGCTGAGGGAGGTGTGGACTGGCCTCACCGCTGACCCCGACCACCGCCGCGGCGGTTCCCACGTCCGCCACCGCGCTGCTGGACATTTTGCGGCGTGTGGCTGGCGGTCCGTGGTGGGGCGCCCCTTCCGTGGCCACGAAAGGAGCGAAAGGCACCCGATTGCTGGCGTGGGGCCGTAAGACCCAAGGACTTGGCTGTGGCCCTGGAGTCCTTGAAACGTTCCAGCGCATGGTCTGCCTTGTCGCCGAAGAGGCGACGGCCATCAAACGGCATGTCCAGGAGGGTGGCCTGGACATCGGCCGAGAAGTGGGCGGACCTCAACCAGGCGTGGCGTCGAACCGCCACCGTCGTTGCCATCGCCCTGCCCAGTGAGTCCGTGGTATCCAGCCCACACCGGATAGAAAAACGTGCCGCATCTCGGCCGTCCGCAAGGGTTTGGCTGAGTTTAGCCCTGACCTCCTCAGGGCATTGTGGCAGCACCTCCGCAACCGTGTCCCACAGAGTGTGGGTGTAGCGGCCCAAGAGACAGTTGGTGTTCACTGACCGTAGCCCTAGGCTCACAGACGAGAAGACCTTCTTCCCGAACTGCTCATATCTCTTGGATTCCCTGTCGGGCGGGGCCGACGGGAATGCGGTCTGGGAGTTGGAGGCCTGGATGACCAGACTCTCGGGGGTGGGGTGGGTGGACAAAAAGCAAGGGTCGCCCGGTGCCGGGCGGTAGCATCTGGCCACGTTCCTGTCCACAGGGGGGCCTGTGGCGGGCTTGGACCAAGTGCCCAGAAGAACGTCACACAAGGCCTCGTTGAACGGCAGGAGGGGCTCCGCGGAGCCGGACTGCTGTTTGAGGACCTCAGTGAGGAGATTAGTCCTCACGGCCGCGACGGGGAGCTGAAGGTTTAAGGCCTTAGCTGCCTTCGTCAACACTACACTGTAAGCAGAACCCGCCTCCGAAGCCACAGTCGGGGGCGACGTAAATCCAGTGTCTGGCGAGGTGTCAATACCACTGGCCTCCCCAAGCTCATATGTCCAGTCCTGATGTGACTGGCAATCACGTGCCAGAGGGTCCTCGGACCCCTCCCATTGCTCCTCGTCACCCGGCTCCTGGAGACCAGGATTAACAGCCAGGGCCTCCTCGTGGAGATAGAACTCTCCGAAGGCCGACGGAATCGGCGCCCAGCGGCGCCCCTCCGACTCCTGAGGAGGACCGTAGGAAACATTGGGGGCGGCAACCACATCGGCTGCCGGGGACGACACCTGAAGGGACGGCGCCGGCGAGGTCGTAGGGTCGACCGGCGAGGTCCCGGATCCGGAGCCGGATCCAGCGAGGTCGTGCGGCGCCGGGACCGAAGTCGCCAGAGGCGCCGGGCCCGAAGTACCCGACGTCGTCGGGGCCGAAGCGCCCGACCCGGAAGGACCTCCAGACGGAGCCGATCGGCCCGAAGGCGCCACGGGAACCGACTGAGGAGGGAGGGCCCTCATGGCCATGAGGTACCTCTCGACCTCCTCCTGCGACGCGCCGTGCCCAGGGACCCGAAGGTGTGGGGCAGGCGGCGACGCTTGCGACTCCCGCGGAGCCGCGTGGGCGGTGTCGCCCGAGTCCCCGGTCGCATCGTGCGAGCGACGGGGCGGGTCGGAGGATCGATGGTGTCGCTCCGACCTCTCATGCCTCTTACCTGAGGACTTGGAACCAGACGATCGGTGTCCACTCCCGGAACGTCGATGACTCCGACCTCGCGACCTGTCCCTCGACCTCCCGTGGGACCGGGACCGGGACCTGGAGCGGCGCGGGGCCGACTGCCTCAGCTCGAGACGCTTGCGGGACCGCTCCCGCCTAGCCTTCGACGTCAGGGCCCGGCAGTCGGAGCAGGTTCGATCGTCGTGGTCGAGGCCTAAGCACTTCAGGCACCGGCGATGGGGGTCCGTGACCGACATGAGTCGGCCGCACTTCGAGCAAGGCTTGAACCCGGGCATCCCTGGCACCGATAGTCGAGAATCGACTAAATAGAGGATCAAAAAGATCAAAAAAGTTTTCAGTCAAAAAGTGACTGGGGGTAGAGCTTCTTCCGGATCTGCGCTAGCTGGCGCGGAAAAAAGAAGAACTGACGTCAGCGCGCATGGGCGCCGTCTATATACTCCGACGACGTCATCCCGGCGCTCACGACGCCGACGACGGACGCGGAGCCGCAGACGACACCTACCAGCGCGCAGGGGTATTGCTACGCAAAAATTTCCGGATCCAGTCTGACGCCTGGGGATATTCTAAGGTAAGGAATCTATCACTAACGTGTCTCTTTCAGATAAACTGTGACGCAAAAATACTGGCTAAGGTACTCGCTAACCGACTGAGTCTACCTATTGAATCCCTCGTCAAGCCCGACCAAGCGGGTTTCATCCCCGGATGCGCCATATCACAATCTTCGAACCCTCTTCGTGGTAATACAAGACATTGACCCTAACCTCTCTGCAGTGGCAAATTTTTTCTACGCCACTGAGGTGTTCGATTCCCTTGAACGGGACTAAATACTAGGTGGGATTCCCATCTGGTTTTCTAGCCTGGATTTAATTGCTATATAGCCAGCCACGAGCACAGCATCACCTTGAATACGTGATCCGATACCCCACACAGCACTTATTAATCTCCCTCTACACGGACAACATTACAGTATACCTTCGGAATCCCGAGTTCAGTCTCACTCCATTCTTGAGAGAACTCATTACATTTGGCATGTGCTCCGGAATTCAGATCACGTAGGAGAAATCCCAAATTTTCCCTCTTACTGCAAAGACCCAGAAATTCATCACAGACTACCCTCTGGCCTGGTGTGATTCGGAGGTTAAATACCTGGGTATAGTAGTCGCAAGAGAGAAAATACAATTGATGCGTGCAAATTATGGAGGAGCCATAACAAGATGGATCTCCATGAATCTCTCTCTCTGGCAGGCCGCATCTCATTAATTAAAATGGTAATATTGCCAAGACTTCTTTATCTCTTTATTAACATCCCATTTAACCCTGGCATACACTTTTCCCAAATCGTGAAAACTCAGTTGATCCGCCTGACCTGGGGAAGGAAGCAACCTAGACTGCACTGTGAAGTGCAGACCTAGGCCTTTTCCAGGGGCGGATTTGAGGCTCCGGATATAGAGCATTATTTCCTATATGCCCAGGTACATTTCGCAACATACTAGTTTAAACCCCCACCATATATACCCCACTAGGCCACTAAACAAGGCTACATAGATCCGGTCCCACTGTCTGCTTTCTTCGGGGCGCCCACTCGCCCCAGAAATGCTGACCCATCAACAGATGCTTGTACCTCTGTAGTTTAGTGGGGTTTGGCTACACTATTGCAAGCGTGCATGCTGTACTTCCCATTGTTGGCCATTTCTTGACAGCCAGACCGGTAACGCACAAAACTGGGTGTCGCCAGTTAGTTCAGAGAGTGGGAAGGGGGAAGAGAGATGGGCGATGGAGGTTGAGGGAGAATGGGGAAGGATTGGTAGTGTGGAGACCTGTATGAGAAGAGCATGGTCTGAGATGAGGGGGCGTTCTTTCAGGGAACTCAGTCTACCCCGATGGAGCGGTTTCTATCTGTGTGGCGAGACAAGACGTTAAGAAAGTCACCCCAGCCTTTCCCAGTGAATCTCCACTGCTGCATGCCTTGCATTGGCTACTCCACAGCGACAGCCCGACAGATGTGATGTTGCTACTCTACCATACTACTCAGGCTGAGAGCAATGAGATAGATCAAGGCTCGCGACTGCACTGGGATCGGGAAATGGATAAGTCACTCGAAGTGGGTCAATGGCAATACTGCTTCCAACAGACAAGACAGATATCAGCAAGTAGTATGCTGTGAATCGTACATTTAAAATGTTTGCATAGGCTGTACTGCACCCCTGCTAGACTCCATTGCTTTCACTTACCAGCCGATGAGAAATGCAATAGATGTGGGGGATGGGGGCAGACATCCTACACTTGGCGTGGAAGTGTGTGCCGGTTAAGCATACTAGGCAAAGGTGTTCAAAGCACTGGAGCAGATGATGGGATCTGTGATTCCTGTTAACCCACTAACAGCATTGATCCGAAAGTATGTCTACCTGGGATTATTACTGGCTAAACAAAGGGTGGCCTGCAGATGCGGGAGGGAGCAAGCCCCTAAGTTTAAGAAATGGCTGCAAGATTTAATATATTGCCAGGAACAATCACTCATTTACGATGAACTCCTACCGCCTCTCTCCTGCCCCATGGACATATAGGACCTTTTACGGGGATACCTATTCGAGTCGTGTGGATCTGCAATGCGGTCATTGGGTATTAACCCCACCATAGGCGCAATGTATTACCATAGCAATGATGAATTAGCCAGACGCTGAATAAGACTATGTACAAACTACTGAATGACCTGCAAGACCCACTTGTCTGATGGTATGGACCTCCAGTGGGGGAGAGGAAAAGGTTTCTCCCACCAACTGGAATGGCATGGTCTTGCAGAGTCAGACTAGGAGTGCGGTGGCTGGGGGCAGGGGAGCCGACGACTTCTGACTTTCAATTCTAGGTCGGAATGAACTACGCCATCTTCCCACCTAGGGAAACCTATGCAGGACAGTGGCTGGTATAGGGCTGACGCAACTGGAAACCCTTCTGTGGCCAATAAATAATTTTTTTCCCAAATAAATCAAGCCTCTTGAATTTCCTATTGGTAGGAGCGGAAGGGAACGTGCCCTGGGACAATGAGGCCTGTGCCACCAACCTTTCTGGGGTGGGGTGTTGGCTGAAGAACTTTGATTCGCTCAGAGCTGGGCGATGGTGGCATACAATTTGGACACCCTCTGCTAGACTTGGACCACGTGCCTAGAAGGACATCAATCAATCATACATGTATAAAGCACGCTATTCACTCGTGAGGATCTTAAGATGCTTACATCAGTAAGTGCTTAATTAAAGGGCAAAAGGTGTTCTGAGGTGGAAGCCTCAGGCTGCAGCACTTCGGTCACAAGTTTATTCCTGACCTCCACTGAGGTCCAAGGACCTCAGCTGCCCTCCTAACGACCATGACATACGAAGCCCCAACCTCCGTAGCCACAGTCGGTGGAGAGAGCATTATAGTATCTGGTGAAGTATCCAGTCCACTGGCTTCCCCAAATTCCCCATACTAGTCCAACTGCTCTGCAGAGTCATCCTGGTGATCTAGAGGTTCCACAGACTCCTCCTATTCCTCTTCTGAGCCAAACACGTCCACAAACTGCTCAGGTGACAACATAGAATCTCTGGGTTCAATCGACATCGGGATCAAGCGATGTCGTTCCGGCCCTGTGACATCGGGGATGAGGATGGGGTTGGCACCGCAGGCACAGACTTCGGATCCAACGCCTGAGGATGCTGCGGTGGCACGACCAGCACAGACCCAGATCCTGATCGGATCCCTGAGGTCCCACAGGCGATGTGGCCGGTTCAGACCGCGTTAAATCCGGCAGGGAACAAAGGCTCACCAGAGGGGTCGGTCTGCTCAAATACGCAGTGCATAGCCTCATAAAACTCGGAAAAGGAGGAGAGCGTGAAGTCGACCCTGGCTCCAGCTCCACAGAACTGTGCTTAGCGCATCAGTGCTCCTCACCTCCTTAATCAATGGATGACAATCGAGGTGAAGACGAAGTCTACTTGGACGACAACTTGTTACGCCTCTTCAACAGTCCGGATTACCTCGATTGGGACGAAGAGGACTTGGGCTCCAGGAGTGGTCCCGCAACCTCCTCTTCCTCGATCGTGACCAGGACCTCCACAGAATCTTGCAAGACTGTGTCAACTGCAGGGCCGCAAGGAGCTTCAAAGCCCGCTCCCCCAAGGTTTTAGGAGCCATGGCCGACAGTCCAAGCACAACTTCGGATCATGGTCACGCTCAAGACACCGTAGGCAGACGAGATGGGGATCGGTGACCGACATCTCTAGGGGACAGGCCCTGCATGGCTTAACTCCTGTCTTCCTCGAAGACCTCCTCGCACACGATTGAAAAATTCTGAATTCTACAAAACATCTAAAACAAAATTTGTCAAAAAGCGACAGAGGGGTAGCTCTTCCCGGATCGGCGCTTAAATCGCGCTGAAAGAAAAGAACTGACGTCCGGGCACCTGGGTGGAACCTAAATAGGTACTGCGACATCATAACTGAAGCAAACAACGAAGACGTAACGCAGAGTTGAATGGAGCCACTCAATGTGTGTGCAAGGGGTATTAGTCAGCCAAAGATTCCGGATCCAGCCTGACGCCTGGGAAATTCAAAGGTAAGGAATATGACGCAAGAAGTCTATCAGATATTGGTATATATTTTGGCAATGCAATCTCAGATATACTGCATAAAGAGCAAGAGGCATCAGACTTCAGAAAGGTTCCTGATTATAAACACAAACAAAACACAAATTATATTAAATCAACCATGTTAAATACCTGAGTCAAGGGTTACAACCCATCCAACACATTTAGGTGTTATATCGAGTAATATGCACTCAATTTCTAAGCTTAATCATGAGACCTTTCTTTCCAAATTTATTTTCCAGATCAGACTATGGCACCAGCCATCAATTTCACTAAATGGGAGGTGTAACATAATAAAAATGAATGTGATGTCGTACTTTCTTTATCGATTTCGTGCTTACGATTCTTTAAAGCACCTTGAGGGGGAGGATATAAAGTAGGAAGAGTGATAGACTGGCCCAAGTGGAAGAGATTAACCACATTTGGCGGGAAACCAGCCCTGGTTATCAATATCAATTTTTCTGCATAGAAAGTCGTGAAGGAAGGTTTTACACAATGCCTGTGTAGGAAAGGAGGAACTGCTTTTATGGTTAGCCTCACTTTTTGCCTGGTGCTATGCTGTTTCTGACTAGACTGACTGTGATCCTGCTAATCAGGACCCCACTCCCTGTGCTTTTCCCCCTAAATTGGTCATGGTAAGTACTTTGGTTCCCACCTAATTGGCTACGGGTGTACCCTTCCAAGTCCCTAGTGTGAGAAAGTGCCATCTTCCTTGCCTTGGTATGCCCCCACTTTTTTCGGAACTGCTGATGTGCTTTGGCTGAGTGAGCCCTGGGTTCTTGCCAACCAGGTACCCAGGGCCTGTGTTCCTTCCCTAAAACTGTGCTGAAACTAAAACCCCAATTAGCATCTCTGGCCACCTGTCAGCACCTAGTAAATGGTACCCTAGGTACAAAGGGCATGGTGACCAGAGAAGACCCCTGAGGGCTGCAGCACTTATTGTGCCACCCTCAGGAGCCCTGTGTCCTGGCACCCGCACCCCGCATTTGCAGGCTGAGTGCCTAAGTACAGGACTAAACCGAGAGTCGATATTGCACACATCCCTGTGTGCCATGCCCACAGAACCCACTGCCCTGGCATACTTCAGTCACCCCTCTAGCTGGGTGCCCTATGCCAGAGGTGTGGGCACGGGTGCATGAGCCCTGTGCCCCTACAGTACCCAGGGCCATTCCTGGGCACTGTAAGTGCAGTGATGCTATTAAGAGTATATGGTGCTGGGAGGTTGTCATTGCGAACTCCACAGCACCATAATGGCTACACTGAAGACTGACAATTTTGGTACCAAACTTCTCAGCACATTAAACCCGCACTGAAGTCAGTGTGGGATTTAATGTAAAATTCACCAGAGGGCATCTTAGGGATACCCTCTGAAATCCTAACTTACAATCCACGTCTGGGCTGTTTGGCCGCCACACAGCAGACATGTTGCTGGACCCCTGGGTGGAGAGCCCCCTGCTCTAAGGCCTGCAACAATGCACATACTGGGCGAGGTGCTAGGTCTCCTCCCCGAGGATGGGCAGGGGGGGAAGATTCAAAGGCATGCCGCCTCTGTGAGCTTCTCCAGACCATTTGCTGTACCCAGCAATTGGCCCCCACCAGTTCTAACCCCCACTCTGGCGGAAAGACTGGCGGGAAAAACTACGTCGGGAAGGGGGGTGTGCCAGCCTGTGCCAACCCCACCCTTCAGGTGAGGGAGACGAGGTGAAGCACGGCCCCAGGCTCCGGCCATCATGTAGATGGGGAGCCCTGCCCAATCCCAGCTAGGCTCCTGCCCCGCTCCCACAGGAGAGGAGCAGGCTAGGGGGTGTAGTCACCCCAGGGCAGGGACCCATTGGTCCCTGCCCTTGCCCTACCTGTAACACCCCTAAATTCAGTATTTAGGGGCTCCCTGAACCTTCCTTCCTCAGATCCCGATACGAAAAGAAGAAAGAAGATCAAGAAGAAGACCCGCCGTGCAGCGGCTAACAGGACGACAACAACTGACTTGGCCCCAGCTCTACCGGCCTAGTCGATCCAGGAACCTGCTCCTGCCTAATCCCGGCGACTCCTGCGGACAGCAACCTTGGGACACCCGGAGGACTTGCCTGCCTTGACCCTCCTAAAGACTGGGACTCCCATCAGCAGAGGCTCTGCTGCAACAACCCACCTGGTGCCAACCAGGAAGCTCCGAACCAGCCAACTCTGCACACGCCGAGCCCGGGCTGGGACCAACAGAACCAAGACCACGAGGACGTCCCCCCGGCGACTGGGACCCGAAGTCCAGTGCCCCAAGACCCTCCTCGACCAACCAGCCGACGCCTGCAGACTCAGAACCAGGGGCCACCCCAACCGCGACCAGCCGAGTGTAAGCTTTTCCGACACCCAAAGACACCCCTCGACCCGCAGCCCGACAGCCCGCTGTGCCTCCCTTTGGGGTACCTACCTGTGCTCCAAGATCCCAACTTACCTCTCGAAGTGCTGGTCGCCCCTGGAGAGTCTCCGTCCCCGAGTCTGCAGCCTTTGTTCCTTGTTGACCTTTCTCATTGGATAACATTGAGCGCCCGACGGCTCAAGAGCACCTTGCAACCAGCCGCCTGAGTGCCACTGGCTGTGCCACCTCTGTCCTATCTTACTTCCCCCCCTTGCCCTGAGCAAGTTACCATTAGCCCAGCTCCCACAGCCGCGTGGCCTGCTGGCCTGCTAGCCAGCAGCCACCAACCGAAGGTCCCCTTTCCCTCATTATATATCATTGGGCCTACCTACCTCTGCACCCGGCCGGCCATGCGCTGCTGGTGCGGAACAGACTGTACTTACCTGACCCTGGGGGACCCCTGAGTCTACACCCGGAACCTTAACTTCACCAGCCAAGTACTCACCTGGAAACCGATAACTCACTTACCTGCCATTGAATGACATTGACCCATTTTGACTCAAATTATTTTCTAAGTGTGTCGTTTGGAAAACTGCAAATATTCATATCAAATCAGCCGAATTCCGAAGTACTCACCTGCAAGCAGGCGAGAAGCCAGTACTCTACCTTGCAGCCCAGTACTGAACCGCAAAAGTAATCCTTACCGGGTTTCCTATTAATTTGTATTTTCTCCATAGGAACCCATTGTATGCTTTTCTATGAAATTTCTCCCAAGTGCCTACTTTTGAAAACTTGAAATATTCTTTAAAAATCATACGAAATACTGAAACGCAATTACCTACCTGTTTTAAGTTCAGACCCCAGTGCTGGCCCTAGAAGCCCAGTACTGGATTACAAAAGTAACGCGATCATACTTTACCTGCAACCTGAATTTTCTCCCATTGAATAACATTGCCAGATTGTTGTTGAAAAGTTTCTAAGTGTGAACTTTTAAAACAGCTTTATATTCATGAAAATTCACCACAGTAACTAAAGCACAAGTTACTTACCTTCGGTAACAATATATCCGTAAGAAACAGTAGTTCGTATTAGATTCCCTACCTTAGAATATCCCCAGGCGTCAGACTGGATCCGGAAAATTTTGCCTAGCAGTACCCCTGCGCGTCAGTAGGAGTTGTCTACGGCTCCGCGTCCGTCGGCGGCGTCGTTGGCGCCGGGATGACGTCGTCGGAGTACTTAGACGCCTCCCTCGTGCGCTGAATTCAGTTCTTATACACAGCTTTCCCGCGCCAGAAACGCAGAGCCATGATAAAAACCAACACTAGTGCCATGAAAACTAGGGCCCTTAAAGGGGATGACCTTAACCCTAGATATTGGTTCGCAGAACGGTGAGGATGGGTGGGGCGGTAAGGAATCTAATACCAACTACTGTTTCTTACAGATATATCGTTACCGAAGGTAATTAACTTGTGCATCTGAAAGAAACAGGTTAGTATTAGATTCCTTACCTTAGAATAGATACCCCAGCAAATCCAACCCCGGTGGTGGGTCTGCGAGCCAATGATCACACCAGGAAGTCCTGGAGAACTGAACAGCCGAAAAAGCCATTTCTCCGGACTTGGCTGTCCAGGCAGTAGTGTCTTGCGAACGTGTGCAGTGAGGCTCACGTAGCTGCCTGACAGATGGCCTGCAAGAGGACTCAACGACCCAGGGCAGTAGTAGCCGCCGTGGCCAGAGTGGAATGGGCACATAGCCCCACAGGAGGCTCCTTTCGAGCCAAAGAGTAACAAGCCTTGATGCACAAGACGACCCATAAAGAAATGGTCCTTTGTGCACTGCCCTTCCCTTCTTAGCGCCCACGTAACCAACAAAGTGTTGGCCATTCACCCGGAACGGTAGTGTGCGGTCCAGATAGAATGAGAGCGCACGTTTTGGGTCCAGACGGTGGAGCCTCTCTTCCTCTTTCGAGGGATGCGGAGGCGGAAAGAAGGTGGGCAAGGTGATGTACTGCCTGATGTGGAAGGCTGTGACTACCTTGGGCAGGAAAGAGGGTCGCGTCCGCAACACAACTTTGTCCGGATGGACAGAAAGGAAAGGAGGTTGAGAAGAAAGAGCCTGGAGCTCACTCACTCTCCTGGCAGAGGCGATGGCAACCATGAATGCAGTCTTAAGAGTTAGGAGACGAAGAGGACAGTTATGAAGTGGCTCGAAGGGAGCGCACATCAGATAAGTCAGAACAAGGTTCAAAAGCCCAACTGAGGCATCACGAAAGGAACAGGAGGAAACATATGAGTGATGCCCTTCAAAAACCTATTTACAACGGGGGACTTGAACAAAAAGGGCTGATCAGGGAGCCTTAAGAAGGCGGAAATGCCAGAGAGGTAGCCCTTTAGAGTGCCCAGAGCAGAGCCCTGCTGGAAAAGAGAAAGAAGAAAGAGGAGAACCTCTGAAAGAGCGACAGAATCATGATCGGACGGGACATCATGATTGCGGAAGGGTGTGGGGGGGCCTGCGGCGGCAGTGAGTGAGCCTTTGCTGTGCACGATGCCACAAATTTGTTCCACCTGCAGGCATATACCGATTTTGTGGAGGGATGCCTGGCTGCCAGAATCACAGTACAGACTTCAGGATTCAAGTCAAATGGCCTCAACTGCCGCCGCTCAATCTCCACGCAAGTAAGTGGAGACTGGACAGGTTCGGGTGGAGGATGGTCCCCTGCTGCTGCGACAGAAGGTCCTCTTGAAGAGGCAGACGAATCGGGGGAAATCGACAGACATGCTGAGTAGCTCGGGATACCAGTATCTTCATGCCCAGTCCGGAGCCACAAGGATGACTTGGGCCCAGTCGCGTCTGATCTTCTACAGCACTCTGGGCAGAAGTGGTATATGCGGAAAGGCGTACAACAGACGGCAAATCCACTCGCGACGAAAAGGGTCTCCGAGCGAGTGCCGCCTTGGAAATTCCAACGCCCAGAACGGTGACATTGCGAGTTCTCTTCTGTGGCGAATAGATCTAACCAAGGCTCTCCCCACTTGTGAAAGAGGCCTTGCGCCACGTCCGAGTTCAGACGCCATTCGTGATACATCATGCACCGACGTCTGAGTTCGTCCGCCCTGGCGTTCAGGGAACCTGCCAGGTGTTGAACCACCAGCACCACGCCCTGATGTTCCAGCCACTGCCAGAGTCACAGAGCCTCCTGGCATAGGTCCACGACCCCACCCCACCCCACCCTGTTTGTTGCAGTACACATGGCGGTGGTGTTGTCCGTGAACACCTGCACTACACTCCCCCGTACAGAGGGGAGGAATGCCTTCAGTGCAAGCCGGATCGTCCACAGCTCCAGAAGGTTGATGTGGAGCCGGGACTCCACCGGAGACCAGAGGCCTCTGATCTCCACCTCTCCCATGTGGCCCCCCCAGCCCTGGAGGGACGCGTCCGTCACAACTATGTGCTCCGGTTGAGGTAGGGGAGGGATCTGCCGCTGACCCAATCGCTGTCCGTGAGCCACCACTGCAAGTGTCTTGCAGTGCCCTCCGAAATCAAGACTTGGTCGGACAAGTTGCCCTGATGCTTGGCCCACGGAAACTTCAGGTCCCACTGCAGAGCCCGCATCCGCCACCGGGCGTGATGCACCAGAAGGATGCAGGAGGCAGGAGGCCATCAGCCCCAGAATCCTCAGCGTCAACCTGACTGAGACTCGGGATAACGGCTGAAAGATCGGAATCAGAGCCTGAATATCCTGAACCCGCTGTTCGGGAGGATAAACCCGAAACTGCGCTGAGTCTAGAACTGCTCCGATGAAGAGGAGCTTCTGAGAGGGACACAGGTATAACTTCGCCACATTGATGGAGAACCCCAGCAGGTGCAGGAGGTCGGCCGTAGTCTGGAGGTGGCTGCTGACTGTCTGGGGCGAGCCCGCCTTCCACAACCAGTCATCGAGGCAGTGGCGTGTCCATTGGGGGCGTTGCCCCACTAGCCATGTGGACGAGCGTCACTGTCACGCATTGGTTGCCGTGCGATTATCAATTTAAGAATAAAATTATGAGCGCACTCACACAGTGTGTACTAGAGCCCGACAGAATCTTGATCGGACGGGACATCATGATTGCGGAAGGGTGTGGGGGCGGGCCTGTGGCGGCAGAGTGAAAGCCAGTGTGTGCGCTTTGACAGCGCACAGCCAACTGAGCAGAACAGAAAGAAATGGTGTGGCAGGCATGGCAGCAGCAGTGTGCACATTTTGGACAAGTCATTTTTATGACTTGCCCACGCATGCCCACACACGCAGGAGTACCTTCCGTCCTCCTCCTCCCCCACAGTCAGAGAGGCAGGGATCCGGGTCCCCCGGGTCTCATTATGGGCAGTATTAGCCCTGCTCTTAGCCAATCCTGGCACAGTGGCGCTGTTAATGCTGCACCAGGATTGGCTGAGTTACCGCGGCGTGCAGACTTCAGGAGTCAGAGTCACGAGGAGAGTGAGCATAGAGACCACGTGACTCAGACATCATGACTCGTGACTGCTGCAGTCAGGGTCCTTCGTCATGATCTATCCCCTGTGAGTCGTGACGCCGGAATGATGAGAGTGACACAACAATTGAATTCTTTCTCTGTCTTCCTAAAACGTACGTTTTTTTGTGTACAGTGAGTTCAGTAGAGTGCGTGTGGCCGGGGTGTGCGTGTGCGTGGTGGTGTGTGGGTGGCATGTCATGATGACTACTTGATGCGAAGCAAGCCACTTACTAGGCCTTCCTGAAGTGCCTTACATGGAGGCGCACAGCTAGGTGAAATAAATCACAAGTCCAGAAGTTACTGCAGCAGAACAGGTGCCCCGCCCGCAACATGCATCCGGTGGACGGGGAGCAGTAGACTGGAGTGGAGGGAGGATACAGGCCTCTCCACAGGAGGGGTGGAAGGCGGGTTAGGTTACAGTCGGGTAGATGGGGAGATGTAGAGAGTCACTGCTTTGAGGTGGAGGGCCGGCACTGATTCGCACAGAAGATGGTTCTGTTGTTGATGACAGCTGAAAGGATGGGGCTCAGTTCATGTGGAAAGAAGTGTGCTGGAACTGGTGACAACTGAAAAAGCATGTGGACTGGTTCAAGTAGAGAGAAGGGAGTTGGGAATGCTGACAGCTGGGAGGGTGTGGACCTGTCTAAGTGGACAGGAGTGTGAAGGGACAGCTGACAGCTCGGTGAGGATATGGACCGGTTCAAGAGGGTAGAAGGGTACTGACACTGGTGACAGCCGAGAGGGCAGGAAGCAGGTTAACTAGAGAGAAGAGTGCTGACACTGGTGACAGCTGAGAGAGGGCAGGGGACAGTTGACGCAGAGAGGATGATGCCGACACTGGTGAGCAGTCTCTTCTTCAGTCACATTAATCGGATCAAAGCTAAAGGATGGGTATACGCGACACTAACTTATGCCTGGGCACTCAAAAATATGTATATATTGCTCACAGTTAGCTATATATGTGAACTAAGGTCTGCATTATGTGTGCGCCGAATGTCGATGTATATTTACAAAGAGATGCTATATGCGAGCGCTAAGTTACGGCTGGTGCATTCTCTGGCATCTGCTACATACGATTAATGATTTATGTTTCCGATCACCTGTTTTAATATACGAAGTATAGTGTACAGTAGCTCTGTTATTAACAATAAACATCTGTTATTTATCTCCAAGATACCATTGGCTGAACTTGCGCTTTTCAAATACACGTTATGTTACTTTGTGAGTGCAGTGAGACATAGTATATGTTGCCTACGACCAACATTCTGATAATAAGATTGCCTGCTCGACTGTGTCCGCTCTCACACTGGTACAACTACTTATGCTTTTTTAATGCCATTACCACAGGAGACCACAGCAGAAAAAAAGAGCACCACACCAGGGCACAGGTAATTGTCATCACTGCCCTCTTAAGTCTGTCACTAAGGCAGCATTCAAGGGAGGCCCTTTCTCTCGTCTTGACTTCAGGACTCTCTGACGGGATAACAGAGGTTATGAGGGGTCAAGGGAGGAGGCAGGAGGCTCCGAATCACCCAGCTGATTTATGGTGAGACCCGGCTGAGGGTGAAATCCAGTTTGTCCTAGGCCAGCCTTGGCAGAGGACTCTGCTGTGGGTGCACATATCGCAGCTTGCTGGATGCATGCTATGGGTTCAATTTGGTCTGGTCTGGGAATACAAGCTATCTTGCGAGGCTAGCCTATGATCCAGGAGATCAGTCAGTGCTTTGTTGTGGGATGTGTAGAGGCTGAATACACTTTAATATCGGGGAGATTGGGTGTGTTTTTATAGGCTTGCTTAGGACCTAAGTAAGCAGACATGTTGTTCTGGGATACTGTCCCGAGATCCGCAAGACCTGGCTGCCTGTATGCTACAGGTCGTGTACGGGCTGCAACCACCAGTCGGCCCCAGAAATGGAGAAACCTAGTATGCTTTCGGGGACTAGCTAGGCTAATTGCCTTATTTGAGAGACTGCCACAAGAACAGGGAGACCGGGCTCTGTTATTGGGTGTGTATCAGTCGCATCCAACAGTGAATGGTGAGTCTTTGTGAGCGCAGAGTGAGTTGTGTCACTGTATGAGTACATTGGATAAGATGTATGTATGGGGGACGGAGGGTTGCATTCCACTGATTTTGTTGAATCTATAACGCTGGTCGAATATGTAACAATTTGCTAATTCCTGCAATAAAAATATATTAAAAAAAAAAAAAATTGGATAAGATGTATGCCCTCATGAGTGAGGGTTGAGTGGTGTGAATAAACCGGATGAGTGGTGTGCACTTCTGAGTGCAGGGTGAACAGCCTACTTTTGTGAGTGTAGGGAGAGCGAAACAGTGTGCATCTTTGAGTGCAGTGAGGGGTGAGGGATGTCTGTGTGAGTACAGGTTGAGCAGTGTGCCTGTGTGAGTTTAGGGTGATTGATGTAGATGGGTGAATGCAGGCTTAGTGATGTGTCAGGGAAAGGTGAGTAATGGGTCTATGAGTGCTGGGTAAGTAGTGTGGCTATGTGAATGCGGAGAGAGTGATGTATCTGTGCAAGTGCAAAGAGACTTGTCTGGATACTCCCAGAGTTGTGTTCGCCAAGCCACCTCTTTCTCAAATTTGCTTGAAAATGCACCATTTGCCCACTTTGTTTCCCAAAATTTTCTCGAGGGTGGAACACCCAAACCTCTGTAGGTGGTTCAGGATCGCCTCAGTGCAGACTAGTATTTACGCCCCAGCACTTTCAAATGTCACCAGTCGCCACTGCGTCGAGGTAGGGGAAGAATGAAACCCCTAACCTGCGCATATGAGCTCAGACCACCGCCATCACTTTCATGAACACCCGTGGGGCGCTGGTAAGGCCGAAGGGGAGCACGGTAAACTGAAAGTGCTTGTGGCCTACGGTGAACCGCAGGTAGCGTCGCTGAGCCAGCAGGACGGGGATGTGACAATATGCCTCCTGCAAGTCCAATGCTACCATCCAGTCTCCCGGGTCCAGGGCAGCTAAGACCTGAGCCAAAGTCCGCATCTTAAACTTATCCTTCCGGAGGAAGCCGTTGACGTTCCTCAGGTCAAAGATAGGGCGTAGGCCCTCTTTGCCCTTCTTGGGAACCAGAAAGTAGTGGGAGTAACATCCACGTCCTACTTCTGGCCCAAGAACGCGCTCGACGGCCCCCTTGGCCAAGAGGGCCGAAACTTCCTCCTGCAGAAGTTGCAAGTGATCCCCCGACACGCGGTGGTACTGCGGTGGCATGGCTGGAGGGGTCGCCTCGAAGGGGAGGGAGTAGCCCCTTCGGACGATTTGCAGCACCCACCTGTCCGATGTGGTGGTGCGCCAGTGGAGGAGGGGATGGCGGACCCTGCCCCCCACTGGCGTTCAATTGGCCTGAAAGCTCGGACTAGGAAGGCTTTGAGGCGGATGCTGCGGGGATGGATGTGGACTGGCCGCGCCGCTGTCCCCTATTACCGCCGCAACTGCAACCACGTCTGCCACCGCGCTGAATGTTAGTCTTCGGCCCTTGGCTGGCAGGACGTGTGGGAGCACCCCTTCCGTGGGCACGAAAGGAGCGCTGGGTAGAAGATTGCGGACGCGGGCCGACATACCCAAGGACTTGGCCGTAGCCCTGGATCCTTGAAGCGTTCCAGCGCATGATCTGCCTTGCTACCAAAGAGGTGGCTGCCATCAAACGGCATGTCCATAAGGGTGTTTTGGATATCAGACGAAAAGTTAGAGGACCTCAGCAAGGCGTGGCGGCGAACCGCCACAGACGTGGAAATCGCTCTTCCTAGCGAGTCCGTGGTATCTAGTCCACATCGTATAGAGTACCGCACTGCTTCTCTTCCCTCTGCGAGGGCTTGAGCGAGTTTCGCCCGGGCTCCCACCGGGCACTCAGGCAGCACGGTCGCAACCGTATCCCACAAAGAGTGGGTGTAACGGCCCAAGAGGCACGCGGTGTTGACCGACAGCGACCCCAAACTAAGGGAGGAGAACATCTTTCCGAACTGTTCATACCTCTTGGATTCCTGGTCATGTGGTGCCGTCGGGAATGCGGATTGGGAAGTAGAGGCCTAGATAACCAGGCTCTCGGGAAGGGGTGGGCGGACAAGAAACTAGGGCCGCCCGGTGCTGGGCGGTGACGCCTAGCGACATTCCTATCTACAGGGTGACTTGTAGTGGGCCTGGACCAAGTGCCCAACAGGACGTTAGTGAGAGCCTCATTAAACGGCAGTAGAGGCTCTGGGGAGCATACCTGCGGTTTAAGGACCTCTGTGAGGATGTTAGACCTCACTGTTGCGACGGGGAGATCAAGAGCCAAGGCCTTGGCTGCCCTCATCAGCACCACACTATAAGCAGCCCCCTCCTTCGCAGCAAAAAGTAGAACTGACGTCAGCGTGCGAGGGCAGTGTTTAAATACTCAGACAACGTCATCCCGGCGCCGACGGACACGGAGCCGCAGACGGCTACCGACGCGCAGGGGTACTGCTACACAAAATTTCCCGGATCCAATCTGACGCCTGGGAATATTCTAAGGTAAGGAATCTAATACTAACATGTTTCTTTCAGATACGTTTTTGCTAATCTGGTTTCAGCTTAGACCCCAGGACTGAGTATAGGATCAATTCCTGGAACTACTAAAGTAATCTGTACTGTAATCAACTGTACTTTTATGGTAACAATCCATTGAGCTCAATGCTAAAGTGTCTTCTAGACTTGAGTTGCCTTCAGCAACTCATGTAACTATTGTGTTTACCAGCTTTATTGTTTCCTTGCAAAGTAATTACATGAGAGTTCTCATATCTAGCATAGTATATTTTTATGCCTGTTGGTTTATTTATTTATTTATTTATTTATTTATGTTCTTATATAGCGCAGGATTCGACCCCGAAGGGGTATCTCCACGCTTTCGCTTTACCAAAAGAGCTTAGAACTAGTCATGATCTGTGAGGGAACTCAAGTGATGGTATCTTAGCAGGCAGAAAATAAAAAAGTTTTTAAGGTCTTCCTAAAAGACTGAAAATTGGTGGTATTTTTAAGGGTTGGGGGTAGTGAATTCCATAGAATGGGGCCTTTGTTGGAGAGGGCTCGACCTCCCTGCCTAGCTTTTTTAATCCTAGGAACCTGGAGCTGTCGCTGACTGCTAGACCGCAGGGTACGAACTGGATTATAGGGAGTGAATTTTTCTTTTAGGTATTTAGGTACATTGCCGAACAGACATTTGTGTATTGTGCAGCAAATTTTTAATTTTACACGCTGCCTAATTGGCAACCAATGAAGTCTGTCCATGAGGGGACGTGAAGCAGTTCTTGGCTGAGCATTGAGAACTAGTCTCGCTGCGGTGTTCTGGACCACCTGTAGTCTCTGTAGTTGTTCCTCATTGGCTGAGATAAACAAGCCGTTACAGTAGTCTAGTCTACTGATTACCAACGCCTGGACAAGTGTTTTCCTGTAGGTGTCAGAGAGGAACGGGAAGACGCGTCGTAGCAGTCCAATGACCCGGAAGCAGGATCCTGCTACTTGATTTGTGTGCTCTTTAAGCAGGAGTGTCTTGTCTAGCCGTACACCGAGATTTTTTACGGTCTGTTTAGGACTTGGTGCTGGTCCCAAATCAGAGGGCCACCATTCAGGGGACCACAGAAGTGTGGCCTCCCGAACAGCATGACCTCTGTCTTGCCTACATTACACTGGAGGCAATTCATGGCCATCTAGTCCGATATTGCCCTCATTCCGTCCGCAAAAGATTTTTGTATTGCGGGCGTTAGGGTTTGAAAGGGGAACAAAAGCTGAGTGTCATCAGCATACGACACAGGGGTGAACCCATGAGTTCTTACAATGTCTGCCAAGGGAGCCATATACACGTTGAAGAGTGTGGGGCTAAGGCATGAGCCCTGTGGCACTCCCTTGGTGAGCTCCCTTAAGATGGAATGATGGGAGCCCAGTCTGACCCCTTGTAGTCGGTCTGTGAGGAAGCTTTCCTACAGGACAGAGCCATGCCTCCTATGCCCATCTCCCTCAAACGACCGAGAAGTATCTCATGAGACACCGTGTCGAAGGCAGCGGATAAATCTAACAGCACCAGAATCATGGTTCCCCCTCCATCCAGTGACATCCTGATGTTATCGGTCACTGAGAGGAGGGCAGATTCCGTGCTGTGATTGGGCCTAAACCGAGATTGTGAAAAATCTAGGCCCTCCGCTGCCTCGATGTACTTAGACAAGTGGGTGTTTACATGTCTCTCGGTCATTTTGCTGAGGTAAGGCAGGAGGGAGATGGGTCGGAGGTTTGAAAGGTCTGTCCATGGAAGTGCTGCATTCTTTCGGATAGGGTTCACCACCGCTTTTTTCCACTCTGTGGGTACAGATCCTTCCCTGAGGGAATGGTTAATCACTGCTTGGATATGGGGTCCGAGCAGAGTTCGCAGGGAGGCAACTATTTTGGCCGACAGAAAATCATCTGGAGACCCTGATTTTATATTACTCATGAGGGAGGAGAGATCAGAATCACTGACTGATGGAAATGCCATAAGTGAAGTATCTCTCCGTGTGGGCATAGTAGAAAGGGAAGAAGTGTTATTCTTTTAACTAGAGGCCCTCATGATTTTTTCATAAATCAGATTGATTTTATTTTCGAAGAACAGAGAGATTTCGTCACATAATGTTTGAGAGAAATCATCTGGGCTTTCGCATGCAGTTGGTTTTACAAACTCCTGGAGAACTTTAAATAATTGCTTAGAACAGTTACCCGTTTCTGCAAGTTGCTGAGAGAGGCTGTTCCTCCGTGCAAGTTTAATATTTTTATAATAGTTAGTCTGGGCCTCATGATGTGCTTTCTTGTTTTCCTCTGTTCGTGTTTTCCTCCATTTCTTTTCTATCTTCCTACATCTCTGCTTCTCTGTTCGGAGTGCCTCAGTATACCATGCTTCCTGTTTGGAAGCAGGGTATTGTTTATGTAGCTTCAGAGGGTCTATTTTATCAATTGCTTCTGTAAGAGAATTGTTAAATTTGGCCAGAGCGGACTCCACACTGTCCATCTCTGAAGGGATAGGCTGCTTCCATACCCTTTGCAATTCCTCTACCGTGACTTTGTGCCACTGTCGACGCCAGACAGGTGGAAGGGTGTTCTTTTGAGAAGGCTTATCCACCCCAGATAGAAAAAATTCCACGATGAAGTGGTCAGACCAATTTATTTGAACAGTGGGTAGACATCGTACTTTGGGGCAATTAGTAAAGAGCAAATCTAGGAGATGACCACCTATATGAGTGGGTCCGTTATTCTGCAGATCTAGACCAAGGGAGGATAGATCAGAAAACAGAGAGATAGTTTCTGGGTGTACAGAAATATCGGCGTGAATATTAAAATCACCAAGAAGAATGACATCTTCCTTTGCTTTAAAATGTGGAGCTAAGAGTTCCAGAAGGGCAAGAGAGAAGCCCGCACTGGATCCTGGAGGGCGGTAAACTAAGGCTCCTTTCCAGAATCTGTTAGTGGCATAGTTCATTTTAAAAATCATTATTTCAAAATGTGGGCAGTACTTTTGTTCTAGTATAGTAATCTTCAGGTGTTCTTTATACATAATGGCTAGGCCACCACCTGTTTTCTCAGGGCGATCAAAATGGACAAACTTATAGCCCAGGGGAACCCCCACAGCTATAGCAGGGACAGTATGGGGCTTTAACCAGGTTTCCGTTAGGAAACATAGGTCTGGTTGCATTGTATGTACCAGGTCCCATACCTCTAGTTGGTGTTTAGGTAGGGAGCGGACATTTAAGAGAAAGCACTTTGCCCCTTTTTGTGATGCCGCTTTCGCTTTATACTCCTCAGCACTGGATTTAGTGTAAGATGCTTGAAAATGGCAGTTAATGCATGAGAAAGGGCCCTCGGGGCATGGCCAGAAGTCTCTACTACATCCTTTATGAGGAGTTGTCCTTAAGTGTAGTAGAGTATGCGCAGTATACCTGATATGGGGAGTCCCTGCAGAAGGATTATCCAACGATGTCGGGCCCATAAATAAAACAACTATATCTTTGTATATAAAAACCATTGGCCTGGAGTTCAGTCTTGAGTGTGTGAAATCCTTTGCTGACTGAGTCTGTACAACAAATGCTTTGCACAGCCCTCTGGTACTGCCTTACTGCTCGACCAAGCTACCACTTTGGAGAGTAAGGTCAGTCCTGACTTTAACCTCTGTTATACCTTTGGGGTTTGTGGACTCTATACACACTGTACTTCATTATTGTCCAGTATATATAGAGCCACTTTCTCACATTGGTGGATCAGCGGTGGGATACAAACTTACATTTGTTGGACTACTTGGTTTCCATCTGATCACACGACAGAACTCATAAAATTGCCTTTAGAATTCTGAAATTGGTCTGAAGACTGGTAGGGCCTTGCTTAAGTCCCATTAGAATTTTTGAAGAATAAAAGTCACTATAAGCTAGGGTAGAGGGTTAGAACTGTAAGGTTAGAATGTTTCAAAAGAACCCAGCTGTAAGTGAAGATAATGTGGACCTGGTGGAGGAACTCGACCTCACACCTTACTTGCACTTGGACTTCAAAGAATTGAGGGCCCTGTTGTAGGTCTGCATCCAACAAAACAAGGGCTCCAGGATCTCCTGGCTGAGTATGCAAAGGACTACCCCTCTGAGCAGGCTGACCCCCAGCAAGAGGAAGAAGGGGTGGAAGAGGAGGAGGATAATGATCCCCCCACCATCCCTAGGGAGGAAAGGGTCTCTGTACCCTTAACTCCAAGAGTCAACCTCTGGGAGCCTGAGAACGACACAGATGGACAGGGCCCCAGAGAACCCATTGAGGAGAGCCCCAATGAAGAGGACAACTTCTTAGCAAAGTTGGCCAAGAGGTTAGACCTAGAAACCAGGCTCCTGGCTCTAGAAAAAGAAAGGAAAGAGATGGGCTTAGCACCCATCTCTGGTGGCAGCAATACCAACAATAAGGATAAGGAGCAATCTTATGATCCTAAAATCCCCAGAGGGATTGTCCCTACATTTGAGGAAGGTGATGATATCACCAAGTGGTTCACAGCTTGTGTTATCAGAAGATTAAAGAAACCTCTCTGGGGGGGGGGCACTCCTGAGGGAACTGTTCTCTGGTAACGGCAGAGACAGGCTTCTGACCCTCTCTGGGCCAGATGCAGGGTCTTATGACCTCATGAAGAAAACTCAGATTGAGGGATTTGGACTCACTACTGAGGAGTACAGAATTAGGTGCAGGTGGGTTCACAAAACCCAGACCCAATCCTGGATAGTTTTTGTAGACTACTCAGTAAAGACACTGGATGGTTGGTTAACTGGACATAATTTGCATGATTTTACTGGACTTCATAATTTGTTTATGAAGGAACACATTTCGAGTAATTGCACGAATGAAAAGTTGCATCAGCATTTGGTAGACCTAGGTCTAATTTCTCCCCAAGAATTGGGAAAGAAGGCAGACCACTGGGTCAAGACTAGGGTGACAAGGACAGCCACTGGGGGTGACCAAAAGAAGGTGATCACAAAACCTGCTCAGGGGAAAGGTGGCGAGAATCCCCAAGATAAAAAGTCTGAGTCTTCCAAAGGATCCCACAAACCCTGTACAGGTGGGTGGGTCCCAAACTACTCCCTATGTGCCTCAGCCCTATAGGGGAAGAAATGTTGATCCTAACAAGGCCTATTGTAACAACTGTAAAAAGTTGGGACATTTAACTGCAGACAGAAACTGCCCCTACAATAAAGCCCCTAAGGCACCCAATACAGCTACTCCAGGGGCAGTAAATCTACAGATGGGATCAGAGGAGTGCCCAGAGCAAATCTGGGAATACACTCAAGCTAGTCTAGTCTCCTTGGGTGAAATGGAGGTTGCCAATGTAGCTGGTTGGCTACCCAACTGTAGCAAGTATCTTCAATACCCCTCCATTAATGGAACTAGAGTAGAAGCCCTGAGGGATACAGGTGCCAGCATCACTAAGGTAAAGGAAAAGCTGGTTTCCCCAGAGCAATACCTGGTTGGGAAAACTTACCAAGTTACCAATGCGGACAGCATTACCACCCAACGCCCTCTGGCTATGGTGACATTAGGATGGGGGAGGTTACTGGCCTGAAACCAGTAGTGGTCTCTCCACAATTGCCAGCTGACAGTCTACTTGGAAATGACCTGGAAACATCAGCCTGGGCTGAGGTTGAGCAAGTAACCCATGCAACCATCCTGGGTATCCCTAGACTGGTATCTGTGCAAACCAGAGCACAGAGAAAAAGAAGGGTTAACACGTAGGTTTGGAGCCTGAAAGTATGGCCAAACCAACCAAGAGAAAAAGCAAGGAGACTGGGGAACCAGCTTCTATACAGTCAGCCTCTCAGGACCCCTCTCCTCAGGGAGAGGACTTGGAAACCCTAGAGGGAACTGAGCCCATGGAGCTTGAGCCTTACCAGGCTGGACTCCATGGCCCAGGGGGACCCACTAGGGAAGAGCTGTGCCAGGGTCAGCGAGACTGCCCCACTATTGAAAGCCTGAGGCAGCAAACTGCTGCAGCAGCAAAGGGGGATGTCAGTGGTACCCAGAGAGCTTATTGGGAAGAGGGATTACTGTATGCTGAGGCAAGAAACACCAATCCTGGAGCTACCAGGAGGGTGGTAGTGCCACATAAGTACAGGGAGTTCCTCCTTACTTTAGCTCATGACATCCCCTTAGCTGGACACCTGGGGCCAACCAAAACTTGGGAAAGGCTAGTTAGCCACTTCTACTGGCCCCAGACGAACCAAAAGGTGAAGGAGTTTGTGAGCTCATGTGTTACCCGTCAGTCCAGTGGCAAGACAGGTGGCAAACCAAAAGGCCCTCCTGATACCACTGCCAGTGGTGGGGGTACCCTTTGAAAGGGTAGGTGTGGACATTGTGGGTCCACTTGAGCCTCCCACAGCCTCAGGGAACAAATTAATTCTAGTAGTAGTGGATCATGCTACTAGGAACCCTGAGGCAATTCCCCTTAGGGTTACTACAGTTCCTGCAGTAGCCAAGGCCCTCCTGTTTGTCTTCACCAGGGTAGGGTTTCCTAAGGAGGTGGTTTCAGACAGAGGTACCAACTTCATGTCTGCTTACCTGAAACACATGTGGAAAGAGTGTGGGTGCAGTACAAGTTCACTACCTCATACCACCCACAAACCAATGGTCCTGTGGAGAGGTACAACAAGAGATTGAAAGGTATGTTCATGGGACTCCCTGAAAAACTTAAAAAGAGGTGGGATGTCCTGTTGCCATGCCTGCTTTTCGCTTATGGGGAGGTGCCACAGAAGGGAGTGGGGTTTTCACCCTCTGAACTTCTGTTTGGTCATACTGTAAGGGGACCACTTTGTCTGGTGAAAGAGGGTTGGGAGACGCCTCTCCAAGAACCCTAACAAGACATTGTGGACTATGTGCTTGGCCTAAGGTCCAGAATGGCTGAGTACATGGACAAGGCATCCAAGAATCTTGAGGCCAGCCAGGAGCTGAAGAAGCACAGGTATGACCAAAAAGCTGCCATGGTTGAATTTCAACCTGGACAACAGGTGTGGGTTTTGAAGTCAGTAGCCCCTAGGGCTCTTCAAGACAGATGGAGTGGCCCTTACCCTATCCTGGAGAAAAAGAGTGAGGTCACTTACTTGGTGGACCTGGGCACCAGAAGGACACCCAAAAGGGTTATCCATGTGACCCGCCTGAAACTCTGCAATGACAGGGCTGACCTCACCATGCTGATGATGACTGATGAGGAACAGGAAGCAGAGAGTGAACCTCTCCCTGATTTCCTCGCTTCCAGCCCAACAGATGGGTCAGTGGATGGAGTGGTCTTTTCAGACACCCTCTATCCCCAACAGCAGACTGACTGCAAGCAAGTCTTGCAACAGTTTGCTAGCATATTTTCCTTGAACTCTGGACTGACCAGATGGTGTACACATGATGTGGACACTGGTGACAGTAACCCTGTCAAAAACAAAATCTATCGACAATCAGACCAAGTCAAGGAAAGCCTCAAAGCTGAAGTCAGCTAAGTGTGATTGAACCCTCTGAGAGGCCATGGGCAAGCCCAGTGGTTCTGGTCCCCAAACCTCATCAACAGGGTGAAAAGAGAGAGATGAGGTTCTGTGTGGACTATAGAGGGCTCAACTCTGTCACTAAGACAGATGCTCACCCCATTTCAAGAGCAGATGAGTTGATAGACAAGCTAGGGGCAGCCAAATTCCTCAGCACCTTCGACTTAACTGCAGGGTCCTGGCAGATTGGCATGGCCCAGGAGCTAAAGAAAAGATAGAATTCTCCACCCCTGATGGGCACTATCAGTTCACTGTAATGCCTTTCGGGTTAAGAATGGCCCTGCCACCTTCCAGAGGTTGGTGAACCAAGTCCTGACTGGATTGGAGTCCTTTAGTGCAGCTTATCTTGATGATATTGCGGTTTTTAACTCCAACTTGCAGGATCACCTGATCGACCTTGGGTAGGTTCTAAAAGCCCTGCAATCTGCCTATCAAGGCATCCAAATGCCAGATAGGGCAGGGCACTGTAGTTTACTTAGGCCACCTTGTTGGTGGGGGCCAGGTCCAACCCTTACAGCCCAAGATCCAGGGCATCCTGGACTGGGCAGCTCCAACCACCCAGACCCAACTCAGGGCATTCCTTGGCTTGATGGAGTACTACAGAAAGTTTGTGAAGGGATTATGGGTCCATTGTGATTCCCCTCACAGAACTCACATCCAATGTAATGCCCAAGAAAGGGAAATGGACTGGTAGCTGCCAAACTGCTTGTGACACGCTGAAAGAAGCAATGTGCTCAGCACCCATTCTAAAAGCACCAGACTACTCCAAGAAGTTCATATTGCAGACCGATGCCTCAGAGCTGGGGATAGGAGCGGTCCTCTCCCAGATCAATGAGGAAGGCCAAGACCAACCTGTTGCTTTTATAAGCAGGAGGCTACTCCCCAGAGAGCAGCGTTGGAGTGCCATTGAGAGGGAGGCCTTTGCTGTGGTTTGGTCCCTGAAGAAGTTGAGGACCTACTTGTTTGGAACTCACTTCCTGGTTCAAACTGACCAAAGACCTCTTGCAGATGAAAGGGGAAAATCCAAAACTACTGAGATGGTCCATCACCGTGCAGGGTATGGACTTTGAAGTGGAACACCGACCAGGGACTGCCCATGCTAATGCAGATGGACTTTCCAGGTTCTTCCACTTAGACAATGAAGAATCCCTAGGGCAAGGTTAGTCTCATCACCTTTTGTTTGAGGGGGAGGGGGGGGGGAAGAGAGTTGTGTGAGAAAGTGCCATCTTTCTTGCCTTGGTATGCCCCCGATTTTTTCTGAACTGCAGATGTGCTTTGACTGAGTGTGCCCTGGGTTCCTGCCAACCAGGTACCCAGGGCCTGTGTTCCTTCCCTAAAACTGTGCTGTAACTAAAAACCCAATTGGCATCTCTTGCCACCTGTCAGCCCTTAGTAAATGGTACCCTAGGTACCCAGGGCATGGTGACCAGAGAAGACCCCTGAGGGCTGCAGCACTTATTGTGCCACCCTCAGGGGCCCTGTACCCTGGCACCCACACACTGCCTTTGCAGGCTCAGTGCCTAAGTACAGGACTAAACCAAGAGTCGACATGGCACACATCCCTGTGTGCCATGCCCGCAGAACCCACTGCCCTGGCATACTTCAGTTACCCCTCTAGCTGGGTGCCCTATGCCAGAGGTGTGGGCACAGGTGCATGAGCCCTGTGTCCCTGCAGTACCCAGGGCCATTCGTGGGCACTGTAAGTGCAGTGATGCCATTAAGAGTATATGGTGCTGGGAGGTTGTCATTATGAACTCCACAGCACCATAATGGCTACACTGAAAACTGACAAGTTTGGTACTAAACTTCTCAGCACATTAAACCCGCAACGATGGGATTTAATGTAAAATGCACCAGTGAGCATCTTAGAGATGCCCTCAAAATCCTAACCTAAAATCCACATCTGGGCTGAGTGGATGCAGAGATTGCCAAACAGCAGACATGTTGCTGGATCCCTGGGTGGAGAGCCCCCTGCTCTCCTGGGCTTGCAACAATGCACATCCTGGGCGAGGTGCTAGGTCTCCTCCCCCAGGCTAGGCAGGGGGGAAGATTCAAAGGCATGCCGCCTCTGTGAGCTTCTCCAGACCACTTGCTGTACCCAGCAACTGGCCCCCACCAGTTCTAACCCCCACTCTGGCGGGAAGACTGGCGGGAAAAACTACGTCAGGAAGGAGGTTGCCAGCCTGTGGCAACCCCACTCCTCAGCTGGGGTAGACGAGGTGAAGCACGACCCCGGGCTCCGGCCATCTTGTAGATGGGGAGCCCTGTCCAATCCCAGCTAGGCTCCTGCCCCCCTCCCACAGGAGAGGAGCAGGCTAGGGGGTGTACTCATCCCAGGACAGGGACCCATTGGTCCCTGCCCTTGCCATACCTGTAAAGCCCCTAAATTAAGTATTTAGATGCTCCCTGAACCTTCCTTCCTCAGATCCAGATACGAAAAGAAGATCAAGAAGAAGAAGACCCGCTGTGCAGCTGCTAACAACAGGATGACAACAACTGACTTGGCCCCAGCCCCACCAGCCTGTCGATCCTGGTACCTGCTCCTGCCTAATCTCGGCGACTCCTGCGGACAGCAACCTTGGGACACCCCGAGGACCTGACTGCCTTGACCCTCCTAAAGACTGGGACTCCCATCAGAAGAGGCTCTGCTGCAACAACCCACCTGGTGCCAACCAGGAAGCTTCGGACCAGCTCACTCTGCACCCGCCGAGCCCGGGCTGGGCCCAACTGAACCAAGACCACGAGGACGTCCCCCCAGCGACTGGGACCCGAAGTCCAGACCCTCCTCGACAAACCAGCCTACCCCTGCAGACTCAGAACCAGGGGCCACCCCAACCGCGACCAGCCGAGGGTAAGCTTTTCCGACACCCAAAGACACCCCTGCAGCCGGCGCCCTACAGCCCCCTGTGCCTCCTTTTGGAGTACCTACCTGTGCTCCAAGATCCCAACTTACCTCTCGAAGTGCTGGTCACCTCTGGAGAGTCTCCGTCCCCGAGCCTGCACCCTTTGTTCCTTGTTGACCTTTCCCGTTGGATAACATTGAGTGCCCGACGGCTCAAGAGCACTCTGCACCCAGCCGCCGGAGTGCCACTGGCTATGCCACCTTTGTCCTATCCTACTTCCTCCCTTGCCCTAAGCAAGTGACCAGGAGCCCAGCTCCCACAGCCGCGTAGCCAGCAGCCACCAACCGAAGGCCCTTCTTTCCCTCATTGGATATCATTGGGCCTACCTACCTCTGCACCCGGCCGGCCCTGCGCGGCTGGGGCGGAACCGACTGTACTTACCTGACCCTGGAGGATGACTGAGTCTATACCCGGAACCTTAACTTCACCAGCCAAGTACTCACCTGGAAACCGGTAACTCACTTACCTGCCATTGGATAACATTGACCCATTCTGACTCGAACATTTTCAAAGTGTGAAGTTTTGAAAACTGTAAATATTCAGATAAAATCAGCCGAAGTCCGAATTCTGAAGTACTCATCTGCAAGCAGGCGAGAAGCCAGTACTGTACCTTGCAGCCCAGTATTGAACCGCAAAAGTAATCCTTACCGGGTTTGCTAGTAATTTGTATTTTCTCCATAGGAACCCATTGTATGCTGTTCTATGAAATTTCTTTTAAGTGCCTACTTTTGAAAACTTTAAATATTCTTTAAAAATCATAGGAAATACTGAAACGCAATTACCTACCTGTTTTAAGTTAAGACCCCAGTGCTGGCACTAGAAGCCCAGTACTGGATTACAAAATTAACGCGATCATACTTTACCTGCAACCTGAATTTTCTCTTTTTGAATAACATTGCCAGATTGTCATTGAAAAGTTTTTAAGTGTTAACTTTTAAAACCGCTTTATATTCATGAAAATTCACCACAATAACTAAAATGTTTCTGCTAATCTGGTTTCAGCTTAGACCCCAGGACTGAGTCTAGGATCTAGTCCTGGGACTACTAAAGTAATCTGTACTGTAATCAACTGTACTTTTAGGGTAACAATCCATTGAGCTCAATGCTAAAGTGTGTCTAGACTTGAGATGCCTTCAGCAACTCCTATACCTATTGTGTTCACCAACTTTGTTTCCTTGCAAAGCAATTACATGAGAGTTCTCATATCTAGCAAAGTATATTTTTATGCCTGTTGGTTCTAAAAATAAAACTATATCTTTGGATATAAAAACAATTGGCCTGGAGTTCAGTCTTTGAATGTGTGAAATCCTTTGCTGACTGAATCTGTACAACAAATGCTTTGCACTGCCCTCTGGTACTGCCTTATTGCTCGACCAAGCTACCAATTTGGAGAGTAAGGTCAGTCCGGACTTTAACCTCCGTTATACTTTTGGGGTCTGTTGACTCTATACACACTGTACATCATTATTGTCCAGCATATATAGAGCCACTTTCTCACACCTAATATATGGTACTGAGGTACCCAGGGCATAGGTACACAAGGAGTCCCCCGTGGGCTGAAGCATGCATTATGCCACCCATGGGAGACCACTCCAACTGTAACTACAGGCCTACAATTGCAGCCTGTGTAAGCTGGTGCTATCACCACTTACGACACATATAGGTTTCCCTATATCTAAGGTCACTGTACTTAAAACCTCTAAGTGACCCCTAAAGCAGGCCTTTCAATCCTGAAGGCAGGGTGCTTAGTTCTAAGTGTGAGGGTGCCCCTGCATGAGCAGGACACCCCTACAACCTTCATAGTCCATTCTTCCGGGTTGCAAGTGAACAGCCATTATGATGCATAGAGTGGCCTTGCATCATTATGAAATTACCATCTCTAAACTGACTGTAAAGAACCCGGTCATGTTTGGTATCGGACATATTGGAATCATACGGCCACACCATAAACGGTGTGGGAGGTATGGTCCAATGCACTGTAAAGCTCCTCCGGGAGGCCCTCCGTACTCCCGGTACCAGTCTTCTAGACCCGGACAGCAGAACAAGGCTGCTGCCCTCCTGCTGCTCAGCCAAGCTCAATCAGGGGAAGGCAGAACAATAGGTATCCTCTCACAGGGAGGTGTGACCACCTCCCAGACAGGGTTTAGTGTATTGGAGCGCTTGACAGTGCCACTCAGTTTGTTTGAGGGGCACATTTGTTGCTCTCCTTGCATAGTCTAGTTCAAACCAGCGCAGGGAGCCGTTGACTCCCGCTCTGCCGCAAAACTGGACAAAGGACATGGGAGTATCCTCCCCACTGTCCAACCCCTCCTCTGGGAGGGAACCCCGAATTGTCCCAACCCTCTCTGTAGGGTACTTATGGGCTTCCCTGTAGGTGGGTCCCTCGATTCGTCATGGGACAAGATTCATATCAAGACACCACTTCTTCGACCGTCTGGCTACTCTAGACTGCGTTGCACTTGGCTCTGGGTATCAAGACAGCAACAGGGAAGACTCCTGCTGCTTGGGGTCTTGTCGCTCTGCTCCTCAACTGCAACGTCCATGCACGTGCTCCATACAGGAACCTTCCAAGGCATGTGGACATCCAAGAAACCTGAAGTAATCTCCCTTGAAGTGAAGGAGTCACTTCCCTGCATCTGCAGGCACCACAATGAAGCTGACCAGTCTGATGATCCTGGGCTCCCACGGACTCCAAAAGGCTCAGCAACACAGGTGGTGATTCTTGACATCCCTCGAGACCTGCCCGGTCCTCTCACCAAGTTTAAGGCCAGTATCTCTTGTCGGAGCCGCAGGAACCGAACCCCTGTGTCCGGTGTCAATTTGCAGTTGCAAAGGCTTGTTGGATTCCTTCCACCAAGATCCTCGGGCTCCTTGGAGCCCCAACCTCAAGCATCTCCTATGACTAAGATCTTTTTCCTCACTGCATCACTTGCAATGGGCCTGCATCTTCGGTAAGCTACTCTGGATCCTCTTGCAACTCCAGTGCCTCCGACCTGCAGGTCCTCTTGAGGTCTTCTTTGAATTCAGCAGCCTCCTGTGATTGCTCGGGGCCTGCTCTGACTCCCCTGCTCGTGGTGAGTCACCTGGACCTTGCTAGTCCAGACACTGCACCTTTTTCGCTTTCCGGGTTGGTTGCAGTTGCCATGGCTTGTTGTTGCTCCCAACAAACACCGACCCCATAACTCTTGACATCTAAAGTGGGACAGCTCATGAACGGCTCCACAGTGTTGCCTGGTCTGCACAGCTGCAGCTCCAAGGTCACCGTCAGCTCTCCTGCAACACCCAACATCAGTGGGCATTCGTCTTCCATGCCTCTTGGTCACTCCTGAGTGGCATAGACTCGGTCCCCTCTGCTTGCAGGTACTTGTCTTGAATCCACCTTTGGGTTCCACTGGACACTTTCACCTTCTACAGCAGCGGCATCTTCCTGAAATCCTCCATTTTAGTCTGCAGTGGTTTCCGGTGACACTTCGCACCTATGCATCGGCTTCCCTTGTGTAGGTATCCTGGATTCTGGGGTATACACGAGTGAGGTGACTCTCCAACCTCCTGTCTTCCACCTGGATTCTTCAAGGGTCACTGGGAAGGGTCCTTCAAAACTGCAACCGCAACTTTCGCGCTGATTTATATTGAGTATGCAGCTGTGTTTCCACTATGCACACCAGCTCTGTGGGCTTCCTGGGGTTGCTAGCTTTCCCGAGTCTCCTTGTCCAAGTTCCTACTTCAGAGGCAGTTCGCATTCCACTTTTTTAGTATATGGTTTGGTCTCCCCCTGGACACCACTGTGTATTGTGCTTACCTTTTACAATTTAAGTATTGATGTGTATTTTTGTGTTGATGTCTTAGGGTAGGAGATATACCAAAGTGTTTGATTCTTTTTTGTTTGACCTACACTACATGAGTAGATCTGGTAGATCAAGCTGCTTAACACTCTTTCGGGATACGCCTGAAGGATGCTCTCGACAGCTACCACTTAGAGAGCGTTCTAAGTTTGTCTAAGACCACTAAAATCACCATAAGGGTGTCTGAATTAGTGCAAGGTGGTTCACTTAAATAAGTGTGCACTATATACTAAGTCTCCTACACTGCCTATAATCTTGAGGCTGTGACTGAAGGCACAAAGATCTCGCTGCTGCTTCGTGGTCCTTGAACCTCTCCAGGGCAGATTCGCTTTGGCGCAAAAAAGCCATGAACCACTGTCTATTGAAGTTGCTTGCACACCCGGCAAGAAGACAGATCCCTCCCCTTAACCCAGCGTGTCTCCTTGTGGTGATTGAAGATCCCATTGTCCTGGCGACTGAATCACTGGTATCCAAACCCAACTGAATTACTTGATTGGCTGCCCCTTAACTTTTGTTCTGTAACTCTGAAAAATGTCCCTGAACATTGTCAAGCAACTAAGGGACCACTGCCTTGGCTGATTCTATTAACGCATGAATGTATCGCCCCAACAAACTGGTTGCATTAGTCTACTTCAAGTCCATGCTACAGGAAGAAAACACTTTCTTTGCAGACTGTTCCATTCTCTAGGACTGACATTTTGCAGGAGCTTTTGAAAATTATCTTTGCGTTGGCTGTGAGGAACAGGAAGTTTGTACCACCAAACTCTTACTTAGGCGTAGAATGAGAATACACAAATTGCAGATCACCAGGAGCAGGCTTATACCTTCTTGCAACAGACTGCTGCCGATGTCCTAGGTTTCTGCAACATTTGAAGACTCAGCTCAGTGAGAACTTCATTTAAAGGCAGCAAGGGGCTCTGTATGATGAAGAAAATAACGTTAAAGTTCGATAGAAGGCACAGGTAACTCCAGCATCTTGTCAGCCTTTTTAATCAGAGCGATATGCTGTGACTCCAGACAGTGGAATTTCTTTTGCAGACAGCAACTCCCATTATGGGGAGGTAGTCAAACAATTCGCTACCTCAATGCCTGCGATCTCTGGATCTAAAGATACGATTTCACCCTCTTCCACATACAGATTCTGCTCATAAAAATACTAATCCTCCTCAGTGCGCTTCTGGGTCTCTCTCCGAGACCTATCCTTGACCATAAACATCACTGAAGGCAATACTGGTGTTGGCAATGGTGCAGGATACTCTGCCACCTGATCAGTAGAAGTCAGCTACACCGGTGAAGCAGCATGACACCAGCACGGATCCAGTCGACGCTGAAGATTCAACCAGCGCCAAGGATTCTCGGCGAACCTCTTGCACTGGTGATGGCGTAGCTCTTCTCAGTGCTGGAGGAGACGAGGAAACCTGGGCCACCGTAATAAATGACAGGAACAGCGCCTGCTAACAGTGTGCCGGAATAGCCCCCAAGGAGTAAGACAGTGGCCCCATGAGGCCCTCATGCCCTCAAGATGGGGTCAACGATCTACTGAAAATGCTATACATAGCATTCAGTAAACTCGACGGGTCAGACCCCGGAGTTGGAAATGCCGGGTACTTCTGCTCCTGTCTAGTATGCTCCTGTCTGGGACAGTCTCCGAATCAGGGCGTCCGAGTAGAGTCAAGGCCCTAGAACTAGAGGATGACACTGAAGCATCCTCCAGGGATGGAGTCTTATCTCTGTCTTCATGAGTCTATGAAATTCTGGGACACATGACTACGACGAGTCATCTCTCGAAGAACTACTGGGACACAGACTTCGGACGAGTTCTCTCTAAGAACGGCGTCGGGAACCATAATGCTGCTTCTTCTTAGGCTTTCTATAGGACGACTTCGAAGAGTGGGGAGATGGCGACTTCGACCAAGAAAGAGTCCGAACGTCTTGTCTTCTTCTTTCTCGCCTTGGCCATAAAAAGCTTCACCTCCCTCGCGTTCAATGCCTTGGAGTTCATCTTCTGGCAAGAGGAACAGGCATTGAGGGTGTGGTCCGAACTTCAGTACCAAAGATAGTCGTTGTGAGGGTCTGGGATCCACATCTGACTCTTACATTCCCTGCAAGGCTTGAATACAGACTTCCTTTGAGGTAATATTCTTCCCCTGCAACAACTTTCCTATTTTAAGGCAAAAATGTCACAAGAGTTCATAGTACTACAGAGAGCCTGGAAAAAATTGTTACACGTCAAAGGTGCGGAAAAAAGTGAACTGATGTCATCACGCAGACGAGGGCTTCTTATGGCTCCGATCAAGTCAGAAGCAGTCATGTCCGGAACAGTGGCATTCTGACATTCTCCTCGACATGAGAGAGCTGTAAAGAAATGTTTCAGTGGAATGCTGGCGCATTGGGATATTCAAAAGGTGAGGAATCCACAGGTAGATGTATCCATTAGAAATGCCTAGTTGCACAAATTGAGTACACCTGTTCCAAAGACACAAAATATCATGACCCAAAAATGGTACTTGCATGGCAAAATCTCTAAGCACAAGTGGTGGAACCGAATCAGTTACTCGATTGACACTAGCCTTGGACAAGGCCCGATAGCAATCAAGGTTGGTTCAGGCAATGCTACAGACCATGCTTGATCCAAGTATATACATGCACAAATAACACATCTAGGTGTGCCATGCTTATCACAGTGTGTGTATGCATTCACAAACACTCTATACCCTGAACTAGCCATCAGCTTCGGAATAAACCAGCAACATTCATCCGTAAAATATTAACAAGGTAGATGGGTGTTGACGTGGATTCTCATGTTGTCTAACAGTGGACCACAACATGCTCCTATCAACATATTTTCAAATCTGCTACATGCAATACCATTACCTCTTACCTCAACATTCAGTAGTTTCTTTTCAATTGAAGCCTCAGTCTTATGCCTATGGCAGTATAAGAAAAGATTACTTCAGACCCATAGTAAAATAACATAACTATGCACTGAATGGTTATATTATAAAATAAGTCTCCAACAATAAAGTACTCAAACACAGCCACATTTGCACTCATATTTCTTTTGAGTAACTAGTGGGGAGAAATGATTAACTTGTACTTTTCAACATTATGAATGTCTTACACAGGTTTACAAATAAAGTTACCAAACATAGATATCTAATGGGCAAGATGTAATACAAGCACACTGAATGTGCAAGATACATGAACATCAGTGATTGCAAATAACATTAATCTGCAACAGTAAGGAAAGCGTTACTTACTCTGTACCCATCAGTTTGTATTGCCGCAGATTCACATGTTTTGCCTACTGCATACTCTTACCATCTAGTGTTGGAGTGAATATTTTCAAGTTGTTCTTCTTTGAAGAAGTCTTGGGACTTAAACCGTGGGAAACCTACCTTAGTCCACAATGCACTGGCACAAAGATTCTTCCATAATATTGTATTTACCCCAGGGGGTGAGTAATTGGATAGTTGAGAAGCTGGGCAGACCATATTAACTGTACAATGTGAGAACCAACAGAACATGTGAAAATACTGGGTCACAATTCTGGGGATAAGGGACTGCGTTTAAATCTACAGCACTACATGCTACAGATGGCCACTGTGTAACTTTTTCCATTTGTAGCATGTGGCGCTGTAGATACACATGCTCTGTATAGACTATAAACCTGTGGCTCCTGAAAAATAAGTTACTTCTCTTCGGTATTGCTCTTTCGGGTTCCTCACCTTGTGAATACCCCCAGAAGACAGACAATCTGGATATTTTTTTTTTATCAGACTCCTTTACGTGGCGTTGTGTGGCGAAGCATCAGTTTCATCTTGCTGTGGAATTTATGCCCGGCCACGTAAAACCGGCCCTTCCATGTGTCGATGTCTGGTGTAGAACCCTTATTAATCAGATTTGACAGTGTGCAGATCTCTAAAAGGAACCTTTTTAGATTTAGAAAATAAAATCTATATCATAGAACATGGAGCAAGGAGGGTTGGTGAGGAATCTGCAGTCAGATAAGAGTATTCCCCAGAAAGAGCACTATCAAAAGGTACCTTGGTAATCAATATCAACGCAGCCCCTTCCCAGGTGGTGGGTCTGTGAACTGGCTTAGCCCAAGAAGTCCTGCCCCCGCACCACTCAAGGTATCCAGACAATAGTGCCTTCTGAACATGTGAATGGCTATCCATGCAGAAGCCCGACAGATGTCCAACACAAGAACTCCTAACAGCAAGTTACAGTGTGGTGGTAGCAGCCCAGGACCTGTTCGATTGCACCTACAGACCTTCCAGAGGCTTTTTCTAGGCTAATCTATAGCAGATCTTTATGCAATGCACAGTCCAACTAATAGTTTGTTTATACACCGTTATTCTCCTTTTCTTCCCTGAGATGCGTTGATCGTCCACCGGACAGCTCTTGGTGCGATGGATGGAAAATGCTACATACCAGTATGCATCTGTTCTTGGCATGTAGAGTTGCAGTTACACAATATGCATAGATCGCCACCTGGAGTTGGGGTCGGATGTTTGCACTTTGTTATTGTCCTGAAAAAGTCTTTGGAAGTCACAAGATAGGGGACTCCTGCTGTGGACCATAGTGCGCATGGGCATCGGCTCCATCTTCAGATAGTTTTTTCGCCAGTGAAGGGAAATTATGGAGTTTTGTGAGAAACAGAAAAGATGCCTATTTATGGTGTATCTAAATAAGATAATACTGGAACAGATATTGGTAGCCGGGGAGGCGGGTGGGCGTGTGCAACTCTACATGCCAAGAACAGATGCATACTGGTAAGTAGAATTTTCTGCTCGAGGCATATGAGCTGCAGATTACACACTATGCATAGATTGTATAGCAGTACTCCACCGTCGCAACGACCACCAGTATCTGTTGCAGTTGTTTGAAATAATGTTTTGAGTACAGCCAGGCCTACACTAGCTATTTGCTTTGCCTGCACACCTACACAATAATGTTTTTTAAATGTGTGTGGTGAAGACCATGTACCTGCTCTGCAGATGTCATCTAAGGGAATGTTCCCTATGAAAGCCATTGAAGCCCCTATTTTTCTTGTAGAGTGGGCTTTAGGTGGAATAGTTAAGGTGCGTTTTGCTTTCTGATAGCAAATTTGAATACATTTTACAATCCACCTTGCAATTCCAGATTTTGATATAGGATTGCCTTTATGTGGTGGAGAGAAGGATACAAAAAGTTATTTTGATTTACGAAAAGGTTTGGTCAATCTAATACAGGAGTGCTTTTTTGACATCTAGGGTGTGAAGAGCTCTTTCTGCAACTGTTAGCGGTTGCGAGAAAAATATTGGTAACTCGACAGACTGGTTGAGATGAAAAGGAGAAATGACTTTGGGTAGGAATTTTGGGTTTGTCCTAAGAACCACTTTATTATGATTGTATTTGTAAAAATGGTTCTTGAATGGTAAGTGCTTGAAGCTCACTGACTCTTAAGAGAAGTAATGGCTATTAGGAAAGTGACTTTCCATGTAAGGAATTGTAGCACAAGTTACTACTTGTGTAACAATATATCTGTAAGAGACATTAGTTAGTGATAGATTCCTTACCTTAGAATATCCCCAGAAGTCAGACTGGATCCGGAAATTTTTTCGTAGCAATACCCCTGCGTGTCGGTAGGCGTCGTCCGCGGCCGGCGTTGGCGTCATTAGCGCCTGAATGACATCGTCTGAGTACTTAGACGCCGCCCATGTGCGCTGACGTCAGTTCTGATACACAGATTTTCCTCGCCAGATACACAGAGCCATGATAGAACCAACACTGGTGCCATGAAACTAGGGCCCTGAAAGGCGACAACCTTAACCCTAGATATCGGTTCGCAGAACGGGGAGGATGGGTGGGTCGGTAAGGAATCTATCACTAACTAATGTCTCTTTTAGATATATCGTTACACAAGTAGTAACTTGTCCGTCTGAAAGAGACACGTTAGTGATAGATTCCTTCCCTTAGAATAGATAACGCAGCAATACCAACTCTGGCGGTGGGTCGGCAAACCAATAATCACACCAGAAAGTCCTTGAGGACGGAACGGCCAAAGAAGCCATCCCTCCGGACTTGGCTGTCCAGGCAGTAGTGTCTTGCAAACGTGTGCAGCGAGGCCCACTTAGCTGCCTGGCAAATGTCCTGCAAGGGCACTCCTCGGCCCAGGGCAGTTGTAGTCGCCGTGGCCCGAGTAGAATGAGCCCGCAATCCAACAGAGGGCTCCTTTTTGGCCAAGGAGTAACATGCCTGGATAAAGGTTTTGAGGCAGGTGCTGCGGAGGGAGGTGTGGAGTGGCCTCGCCTTTGTCCCCGACCACCACCACGGCGGTTTCCACAGCCGCCACCGCGCTGTTGAACATTCTGCGGTGCGTGGCTGGCAGCACGTGTGGGGGCGCCCCTTCCATGGCCACGAAAGGAGCGAAAGGCACCCAATTGCTGGCGTGTGGCCGAGAGGCCCAAGGACTTGGCCGTAGCCCTGGAGTCCTTAAAACGCTCAAGCGCATAGTCTGCCTTTTCGCCAAAGAGGCGACGGCCATCGAACGGCATGTCCAGAAGTGTGGCCTGGACATCGGCCGAAAAGTTGGCGGACCTCAACCAGGCGTGGCGTCGAACCGCCACTGTCGTTGCCATCGCCCTGCCCAGTGAGTCTGTAGTATCCAGCCCACACCGGATGGAATATCGCGCTGCATTTAGGCCCTCCACAAGGGTTTGGGCGAGTTTAGCCCGGACTTCCTCCGGACATTGTGGCAGCACGTTCGCGACTGCGTCCCACAGGGTGTGGGTGTAGCGGCCCAAGAGACAAGAGGTATTGACAGACCGCAGCCCCAAACTCAGGGACGAGAACACTTTCTTCCCGAATTGTTCATATCTATTGGATTCCCGATCAGGCGGATCCGTAGAGAATGCGGTCTGGGAAGTGGAGGCCTGGATAACCAGGCTCTCGGGGGTGGGATGGGTGGACAAAAAGCAAGGGTCGCCCGGGGCCGGGCGGTAGCGTCTAGACACGTTCCTATCCACAGGCGGACCTGTGGCGGGCTTGGACCAAGTGCCCACAAGAACTTCACACAATGCCTCATTGAACGGCAGCAGGGGCTCACTGGAGCTTGTCTGCGGTTTGAGGACCTCAGTGAGGAGGTTAGTCCTCACGGCCGCGACGGGGAGCTCAAGGTTTAAGGCCTTGGCCGCCCTCGTCAACACTACACTGTAAATAGACCCCTCCTCCGTAGCGACGGTGGGAGGGGAGACAAATCCAGTGTCTGACGTAGTGTCAATACCACTGGCCTCCCCAAGCTCATATGTCCAGTCCTCTTGAGACTGGCACTCCAATGCCAGAGGGTCTTCAGACCCCTCCCAGTCACCTTCGTCACCCGTCTCCTGTAAAACAGGGGCAACAGACGGGGCCTCCTCATGGAAATAAAAATCTCCAAAGGACATCGGAAGCGGCGCCCAGCGGCGCCATTCCGGCGCCAGAGTCGCACCGAGGGGAAGATTGGGGACGGCGTCCACAGCGGGCGCCTGGGGCGACACCCCGGATCCGGAAGCGGATCCGGTGAGGTCCTGCGGCGCTGGGACCGAAGTCGCCGGCGGCGCCAGGGCTGAAGCACCCGACGGCGTTGGGGCCGAAGCACCTGACCCGCTAGGGCCTCCAGCCGGGACAGTTGGGCCCGGAGGCGCCACGGAACCCGGCTGAGGAGGGAGGGACCTCATGGCCATGAGGTACCGCTCGATCTCCTCCGGTGACGCGCTGTGCCCAGGGACCCAAAGGTGTGGGGCAGGCGGCGACGCTTGCGACTCCGTCGAAGCCTCGTGGGTGGTGTCACCCGAACCCCCGGCCGCATCGTGCGAGCGTCGGGGTGGGTCGGAGGAACGATGACGTCTCTCCGACCTCTCATGCCTCTTACCTGAGGACTTGGATCCTGACGACCGGTGTCCACTCCCGGAGCTGCGATGACTCCGACCCCGCGACCGGTCCCTCGACCTCCCGTGGGACCGGGACCTGGAACGGCGCGGGGCCGACTGCCGGAGCTCGAGTCGCTTGCGGGACCGCTCCCGCCTAGCTTTAGACGTCAGGGCCCGGCAGTCGGAGCAGGTGCGGTCGTCGTGGTCGAGGCCTAAACACTTCAGGCACCGGCGATGGGGGTCGGTAACCGACATCAGTCGGTCGCACTTCGAGCAGGGTTTGAACCCGTGCATCCCTACCGGCACCGATAGAGTCGAAGACTCGAGTAAAGAAATGATCAGAAAGATCATAAAGTTTAGTCAGAAAATGATTAGGGCTAGAGCTTCTCCGGATCTGCGCAAGCTGGCGCGGAAAAAAGAACTGACGTCAGAGCGCATGGGCGGCGTCTAAGTACTCCGACGACGTCATTCCGGCGCCAACGACGCAGACGAGGGACGCAGGCGCCGCCTACCGACGCGCAGCGGTATTGCTACGCAAACATTTCCGGATCCAGTCTGACGCCTGGGGATATTCTAAGGTAAGGAATCTATCACCAACGTGTCTCTTTCAGATATTCACATTTGTGCATAGGTTCGAACGGAGGACCCATGAGTCTTGTGAGGACAATATTTAAGTTCTACATAGGTGAGGGTGGTACTCTAGGTGGAATGATTCTTTTGAGTCCTTCCATGAAGGCTTTGATGGCAGGGGCAGGTACTCTAAATAATGACAAATGTTGTCTATTTTGCAAATAAGCTGCTTTAGCAGCAAGGTGCAACCTAATAGATGTAAAATGCTAAGTTAGACCTTTGGAGGTGTAGCAGGTAACATATGATGTTCTGGATTGACACATCTAAGGGATTGACCTTGTTATTGTTACAGTATATAACAAATCTTTTCCACTTGGCTGCATAGCAAGCTCAAGTGGTTGGGCGTCTAGCTTCTTCAATAATGTTCTTATAATCAGGAGGAAGGTTAAGGTAACCAAACTCTAAGATCTCAGGAGCCAGGTCGTTAGGTTGTGCTGTGCTGAATCTGGATGTCTGATCTCTCCATGGCTCTGGGTTGAGAGGTGTGGAGAGAAGTGTAGTTTTTGGTGGGGGACTACTGAGAGTTCCAGTAACGTGGTGTACCACGGTTGTCTGGCCCAAGTTGGAGCAACCAGGATGAGAGTCAGTGAGTGTTGCTGTAGCTTGCGTACCACTAGTGGAATGAGTGGGAGAGGCGGAAAAGCGTACGCAAATCTGCTCGACCAATTCATCCATATCGCATTGCCTTTGGACAATGAGTGTGGATACCTGGCGGCGAAGGTTGGGCATTTGGCGTTTTCATGGGTTGCGATTAGATCGATCTCTGGGTGCCCCCACAGTTGGAAGAATGGTTGAAGAACTTGCTGATGCAGTTCCCATTCGTGAGTGTGTTGTGTTTAATGACTCAGCAGGTCTGCTATGCAGTTTTGGACTCCTAGAACGCGTTTGGCTAGGAGAGAAAGGTTTTGAGGAATGGCCCATCTCCATATGCTCTGTGCTAGGTGGGAGAGTTGGAGAGTGTGTATCCCGCCTTGTTTTCGTATGCAGTATACTGCCGTCATATTGTCTGTGCGAACTAGATCAGCTTTAGCTAGAATGTGTTTCTGGAATGCTTTTAATGCTAGAAATATGGCTAGCAATTCCAGCTGATTGATTTGGAGCAACCTTTTTTGGGGTGTCCATGTGCCCCGAATGGTATGATGCAACAGATGAGCTCCCCAGCCGGAGAGCAATGTGTCTGCTCTTAGCACTATCTGAGGAACTGGCTCGATGAACGGTTGCCCTTTGGAAAGGTTTTTGATGTTCCACCACAGCAGAGAACGATGAGTGCGACCGTCCACCAACACCAGGTCTGTTAGATGACCTTGAGCCTGGTTCCACTGATGTGCTAGACATTCCTGTAGGGGACGCATCTGGAGTCTTGCGTGAGGGACTATGAAAATACAAGAGACCCTCATTCCTAAAAGTTGCATGAACACTCGAGCTGGGAGAGAGTGCTGTGGTTGAAACTTTGTGAGAAGGCTTTTTATGCTTGATATCATGACTGGTGTTGGATATGCAAGTGCCTTTAAGGTATTTAATGTTGCCCCTAGATATTACTGTATGTGGGACTGTTGCAGGAGAGACTTTGGATGGTTCATGATAAACCCCAAGTCGTGAAGCAGTTGGATTGTAGCGTGAGTGTTGTACGCACTGGTTGTACGAGTTGGCTTTTATGAGCCAGTCGTCTAGGTAGGGGTACACATGAATGCGTTGCCTCCTTAGATGAGCTGCAACTACTGTAAGACACTTGGTGAAGACCCTGGGTGCTGTGGTGACTCCGAATGGGAGTACCTTGAACTGGTATTGCTGACCGTCCACTACAAACATGAGATACTTTCTGTGAGAGGTGTGAATGGGAATATGAAAGTAGGCGTCCTTGAGACCTAGAGTAGCAAGGAAATCGCCTTGTGCCAGTAGAGGGAGAACCTGTTGAAGCGTGACCATGTGAAAGTGGTTCGATTATAAATATAGGTTTAGGGTTATGAGGTCTAGGATGGGCTTTAGTGAACCGTCCTTTTTTGGAATGAGGAAGTACAGCCCTGTGTTTTGTTGATGCAGTGGTACTGGTTCTATTGCATGTTTTTGTAGAAGGGAGATGACTTCTTGTTTGAGCAGTGATAAATGATCTACTGACATTTGACGCTGCCTAGGTGGTATGTTTGGAGGGAGGGGGGTGGGGGGGGGGGGGGGTAGAAGTAAGTTCTAGACAGTAGCCTGATTGAAAGATTTGTCTCACCCCCCTGTGATGTTGTTGCATACAGGACATTGAGGTGATCAATTTATCTTCATATGAATTATCTGCTAATAGGATTTCGGTACTGAAGAAAGGTTTGGGCTTCTGTCCTGTAACACAACAAGATTGGTGTATGACTAAAATAGACCTGTTTAAATTTGTGAGAAACCTTAAGTTGAAAAAGCACTTTGCACATGTAGCAGATAAAGATAAACAGTCTTTGAATAAAACATTGAGTGAAGTAACAATTCAGGAATTGAAAGACACACAGCTTCTGTTATCATTGACTGAAAGAGAGGATGATCCGGTCACTATGTCAAAACTCATTGATGATTTGGAAATTGAAAGATTTCAGAGGGAGGGTAGTGGACTCCAAGTTAAATCAAAATGGACTCCACAATTAATTGTGGGTAATACGATTGATGTGGTCTTTAAGATGGTAAACACTGACATTGATAAGGAAATGGATATTTCCCGTAAGAAAAAGATCAACAGACGTCAGGATAACCTAACAAATGGTGAGAGAGAGGCCTTACATGAACTCATCAATAATAAATCTATTACTATACGCAGTGCTGACATGGGTGGTAATATAGTGGTATTAGATACGAAGGATTATAACGATGAAGCCTACTCCCAACTTAATAATACTTTATACTATGAGAAACTTACCTCCAATCCAATGAATGACCTGATTACTAAAATTAATGACAAAATAAAAGCATGGTATGAACAATCTCTTTTAGACCATGACGAATATCTGTACCTTTCATTAAATGCACCTAGATCACCATGCTTGTATACTCTTCCCAAAGTTCATAAATGCCGGGACAAACCGCCGGGACGGCCAATTGTCTCCGGCATAGGTGGACCAACAGAACGCTTATCAGAATTAATTGACTGTTTCCTTCGACAATATGTATACAATTTGCCGTCTTTCATTGAAGATACAAAACATGTCTTAAAGTCACATTAGACGTAGTGTCTTTGTATACTATCATTGATCACAACCTTGGTATACATGCTCTAGATCACTTTCTCAGCCGTAGACCGGCGGAACTATATGACCACACTCAGATGATTTTACAGATGACTGAACTGGTTCTAAAAAATAATGTCTTCTTATTTGACGGACATTGGTTTAGGCAGCGTCTTGGGACCGCTATGGGTTCACGATTTGCTCCGTCTTTCGCCAACCTGTTCATGGGTTGGTTCGAGGCGGAGCGGATATGGGGACCCGGTGGTGGTGAATGGACACCCTATATACAATATTGGGGCAGATTTATTAACGACTGCCTACTAATATGGACAGGAACAATTGAGAGACTGAAAGGTTTTTTTGATTACCTAAATGATAATACATATAACCTTACATTTACCACCTACTATGACAGTCAGTGCATCACATTCCTGGATGTGGAGCTCTTCGTAGAGGGAGATAAGATAAGGAGCAGAATGTACAGGAAACCTACAAGCTGTAATGCGATTTTACACGCTGGGAGCTGTCACCCCAGCAGTCAGAAGAATGCTATACCATATGGGGAGCTAATTAGGGCCCGACGCAATTGCGCCCTAGACAGTGACTTTGAGTGTAATCTTATTGACATGACAGACAGATTTTTGAAACGTGGATACAATCAGGATATAGTTGCAACTGCAGTATCCAGAGTTAAGAAAGTTAAAAGGAAATCGACCTTGATCAGACACAATAAAGACGCAAGAATAAGAGATAACAAGATCAGACTGATAACAAACTATGGGATAGGTAGTTCTAGATTGTTTACCATTTTGAACAAACACTGGCACTTACTTCTTATGGATCAAGATCTCAGACCATACTTATGTAACAGACCGAGCCTGACTTTTAGGAGAGGAACTACTCTGAGGAATTTGGTGAGTCCTAGCTACCCAAGTAAACCCAGTAGAACTGATTGGTTGAGTAGTTTCAAAGGTTTTTACAAGTGTGGGAGGTGTATCTCATGTAGATGGGCGAAAAGTAAGGTACTGCAGTTCAACTATAACAATTCAGTGGAATATACTATTGGAATGTTTATTAATTGTGACACGACGTATGTGATCTATGTAATAGCCTGCTCCTGTGGTAAGATCTACGTGGGGAGCACGATCAGGAGACTTAGGGACAGAATGGCTGAGCACTTTAGAGCCTTAAAGAATGGAGACACACGTTACCCAATAGCAGCACACTTGGTACAGAATCAGGAGCATAGAGGACAACATATTTTCTCCTATCATGGGATTGACCACATTAAACCTGACCCACGTGGGGGTAATAGACTACTGACACTAAGGAAAAGGGAAGTGCCCTGGCTGATCAAATTGAAAGCTGTTGAATGTGGCCTTAATGTTGACCATGAATATGAATATTACTTAGGACAATAGGTATTCTATATATATATATATATGTTGTCTTCAGTAGAAATATTGCAGATATGTGGGAAATTATGTTGTATTGAATGTACTCTGTCCCCTTCCCCTGGCCCCCTCTCTCACTTTTCTTCTCCTTTTTGTAAAGATACTGGATTTGAACTAACAATGTACAAAAGAATGGTTTTCTTGTCCCCTTGTGTGAACGGCACCATGGAAGGGATGTCTTGTATTGCTGTTCCGAGAATGAAGGAATTACGAATTGGTAATATCTGTACAATGTTTGAGTACATGAAGTATATGATATAACTATGTTATTGGGATTTTGCATTCTACCGTAAACTGCCTTTTCAAATCTTGTTTGCAAATTTTCATGATATTGACCTAGGTTCCGGTTTTGGATTTATTGACGACACCGATTTAGCGTCTGTTTAAATAATTAATTTAATGTTATTCCATCTGAACATCCCCTTGCCTCGCTTTACAATTAGCAAGTGATAACTTCCATACAAACTAGAATGTTTATTCGAGATAATAGACCTAACTTTCAATGCTACTTGTATATTTGATATCATTCAAGCGTCTTAACCAATCCAAGATGGCGCTTGTTTACATTATCGGAGTTTATAGGATAGGAGATATTGAGTTATCAGTAAAACTTCTTAAAGCTCCGATTGTGGTATTTGTGGACCAATATACCACGAGCATTGAATAATAATTGTACAGATACGATATTGAGCCTATTACGAACACACATTACTTGAACACAGCAACATGCGGTTCCGCTATAAATAGCCATTGTAAGATGGCGCGGGTGCAGAACGCCACTTTATACTCGTGGATAAGCTGTTGCGGTAAGTCTAGAAATGCGCTTGGGAGCACTGGTCTTTTAGTTTATTCATAAGTATACGTTTTACTAACGCATAATTTTGGTTAACAGACACGTACCCGTGGAATGCCATAGGAAGATGTACTGGATAGATGGGTTGATGCATTTTCGACAGCTGTGAGGATTCACGAGGTGAGTCTATGAGAGGGTGTGATATCATAAATAGAAGTGTAGAATACTTGTGGTAGTTGTTTGGAGACTTGGCTAGAGACCGATTGTTACGATTTGTGAAATTAGACACTTACTATATTTTTTCAGTAACGAGCAGTATTTTTACTTGTAGGAGAACTACATGCACGAATTGACCCGATACAAGCCAAACTTTGTTTTGGATATCTGAACTTTTGAGGTGAGGTTAATGGAATATAAGTGAGGTGTAGACTTTGGGATTATAGTACTCTACAACTTAGAATTGTTGTTTATTTACAATATTACATATATCGAATCAAGTGGAACATATAGGACATCACTCTATATGATATTGGTGAGTTGATCTACCAAGTTTAGGGATTCTTTATTCTCACTGTGCGTGACTCGGGGACTTGTGGGGTTGTTGATGACCCATGGCCACAACATTTGACTAGAATAGAAAGATGTTTCTATACTGATTTATATTTTTAATGTGCTACTATGCAATTTTTGACTTGTACACGAATTTGGTGCAATATGTTTCTTCTTCAAAAAATACACAATGAAACTGTACATGTGAATCTACCGACATAGGTGGTGGGTGTATCCCCTAAATTTTCTCTCAAGAGATGTATTGAGATAACTGTTGTGTTTAGTGAAAATTACTGGTCACTAGATTGATTGTATATATTTGGGTTGCAGCCCTGAAGAAGTCAATGGTCTTACTGACTTGACGAAACACGTGTTGGCTCCGTCATATCATTTGTGGATCTTGGATGTGAACATACTTGGAAGATTGGACATTAAATCAATCAGTGAAAACTGCATATAAGACTTTGTACTTGATTGAATGCTCGGAGGAATATATGATTGCTTGCAGTACCATTTGTGGTCAACCTTTGTGGGCTGTGGTAACCAGCCCCCCCCTCTTCCTGAGCACCACTTTGACTTGTTTATGAGCATACACTAACCTCGATTGTGCTGTGCGCTCAAATTAACTGTTACCAATTTTTTGTCTTGCCTAGGTGGTATGTTTGGAGGGAGGGGGGGGGGGTAGAAGTAAGTTCTAGACAGTAGCCTGATTGAAAGATTTGTCTCACCCCCCTGTGATGTTGTTGCATACAGGAAGGAACTGTTGCATTCTGCCCCCAACAGGATTGGAATGTTCCAGGGGGAGTGTAGGAAAGTCATTGGGTAGTGGGTGGAGGTAGGCCTGGTGTTGTTGGTTTTGCCTCTTCCCTTATTGTTATTGCCTCTATAACCTCCTCTCTGGTAACCTTTGATAAAGGTAGACTGGGTGGTAGCTTTGTAAGAAGTGATAGGGTTATCAGAGGAGTAGTCTCTGGAGGTGCCTCTGTAAAATGAGCAGTGATAAATGATCTACTGACATTTGAAGCTGCCTAGGTGGTATGTTTGAGGGGTGGGGGGGTGGAAGTAAGTTCTAGACAGTAGCCTGATTGAAAGATTTATCTCACCCCCCTGTCTGTGGTGATGTTGTTGCATACAGAAAGGAACTGTTGCATTCTGCCCCCGACAGGATTGGAATGTTCCAGGGGGAGTGTAAGAAAGTCATTGGGTAGTGGGTGGAGGCAGACCTTGTGTTGTTGGTTTTGCCTCTTCCCTTATTGTTATTGCCTCTATAACCTCCTCTCTGGTAACCTTCGGTAAAGGTAGACTGGGTGGTAGCTTTGTAAGAAGTGGTAGGATTATCAGAGGAGTAGTCTCTGGAGGTGCCTCTGTAAAATGAGCGACAAAATGAACGACTGGGAGCTTGCGATTGTAAGGCTCCCATAGATTTTCCAGTGTCTGTATCTTTCTTCATTTTCTCTAATGAAGAATGCACATTGGGGCCAAACGAATTCTTCTGATCAAAAGGCTGGTTTAAAATAGAATTTTGGACCCTTTGTTTGAATCCTGAGATGTGTAGCCACGCATGCCTACGCAAGAGTACACTTGTATTTACTGCTCTGGAGGCGATATCAGCTACATCCAGAGCACAACGAATGGAGGAATTAGTAATTAGTTTACCCTTCTGTATGAGGTCATTGGCCCGGTTTTTATATTTTGTTAGGTAGGTGTTGTAATAGGGTCTCTAATTAGTCATAATGTGCCCTATCATACCTGCCCAACAAAGCTTAAGTATTGGCGATACGCAAAATATTAGCTGCTTGTGAGGCTGTTCTTTTGCCCGCGGTGTCTAGGAGCTTAGATACCTTAACAGAAGGAATTACGAATTGGTAATATCTGTACAATGTTTGAGTACATGAAGTATATGATATAACTATGTTATTGGGATTTTGCATTCTACCGTAAACTGCCTTTTCAAATCTTGTTTGCAAATTTTCATGATATTGACCTAGGTTCCGGTTTTGGATTTATTGACGACACCGATTTAGCGTCTGTTTAAATAATTAATTTAATGTTATTCCATCTGAACATCCCCTTGCCTCGCTTTACAATTAGCAAGTGATAACTTCCATACAAACTAGAATGTTTATTCGAGATAATAGACCTAACTTTCAATGCTACTTGTATATTTGATATCATTCAAGCGTCTTAACCAATCCAAGATGGCGCTTGTTTACATTATCGGAGTTTATAGGATAGGAGATATTGAGTTATCAGTAAAACTTCTTAAAGCTCCGATTGTGGTATTTGTGGACCAATATACCACGAGCATTGAATAATAATTGTACAGATACGATATTGAGCCTATTACGAACACACATTACTTGAACACAGCAACATGCGGTTCCGCTATAAATAGCCATTGTAAGATGGCGCGGGTGCAGAACGCCACTTTATACTCGTGGATAAGCTGTTGCGGTAAGTCTAGAAACGCGCTTGGGAGCACTGGTCTTTTAGTTTATTCATAAGTATACGTTTTACTAACGCATAATTTTGGTTAACAGACACGTACCCGTGGAATGCCATAGGAAGATGTACTGGATAGATGGGTTGATGCATTTTCGACAGCTGTGAGGATTCACGAGGTGAGTCTATGAGAGGGTGTGATATCATAAATAGAAGTGTAGAATACTTGTGGTAGTTGTTTGGAGACTTGGCTAGAGACCGATTGTTACGATTTGTGAAATTAGACACTTACTATATTTTTTCAGTAACGAGCAGTATTTTTACTTGTAGGAGAACTACATGCACGAATTGACCCGATACAAGCCAAACTTTGTTTTGGATATCTGAACTTTTGAGGTGAGGTTAATGGAATATAAGTGAGGTGTAGACTTTGGGATTATAGTACTCTACAACTTAGAATTGTTGTTTATTTACAATATTACATATATCGAATCAAGTGGAACATATAGGACATCACTCTATATGATATTGGTGAGTTGATCTACCAAGTTTAGGGATTCTTTATTCTCACTGTGCGTGACTCGGGGACTTGTGGGGTTGTTGATGACCCATGGCCACAACATTTGACTAGAATAGAAAGATGTTTCTATACTGATTTATATTTTTAATGTGCTACTATGCAATTTTTGACTTGTACACGAATTTGGTGCAATATGTTTCTTCTTCAAAAAATACACAATGAAACTGTACATGTGAATCTACCGACATAGGTGGTGGGTGTATCCCCTAAATTTTCTCTCAAGAGATGTATTGAGATAACTGTTGTGTTTAGTGAAAATTACTGGTCACTAGATTGATTGTATATATTTGGGTTGCAGCCCTGAAGAAGTCAATGGTCTTACTGACTTGACGAAACACGTGTTGGCTCCGTCATATCATTTGTGGATCTTGGATGTGAACATACTTGGAAGATTGGACATTAAATCAATCAGTGAAAACTGCATATAAGACTTTGTACTTGATTGAATGCTCGGAGGAATATATGATTGCTTGCAGTACCATTTGTGGTCAACCTTTGTGGGCTGTGGTAACCAGCCCCCCCCTCTTCCTGAGCACCACTTTGACTTGTTTATGAGCATACACTAACCTCGATTGTGCTGTGCGCTCAAATTAACTGTTACCAATTTTTTGTCTTGCCTAGGTGGTATGTTTGGAGGGAGGGGGGGGGGGGTAGAAGTAAGTTCTAGACAGTAGCCTGATTGAAAGATTTGTCTCACCCCCCTGTGATGTTGTTGCATACAGGAAGGAACTGTTGCATTCTGCCCCCAACAGGATTGGAATGTTCCAGGGGGAGTGTAGGAAAGTCATTGGGTAGTGGGTGGAGGTAGGCCTGGTGTTGTTGGTTTTGCCTCTTCCCTTATTGTTATTGCCTCTATAACCTCCTCTCTGGTAACCTTTGATAAAGGTAGACTGGGTGGTAGCTTTGTAAGAAGTGATAGGGTTATCAGAGGAGTAGTCTCTGGAGGTGCCTCTGTAAAATGAGCAGTGATAAATGATCTACTGACATTTGAAGCTGCCTAGGTGGTATGTTTGAGGGGTGGGGGGGTGGAAGTAAGTTCTAGACAGTAGCCTGATTGAAAGATTTATCTCACCCCCCTGTCTGTGGTGATGTTGTTGCATACAGAAAGGAACTGTTGCATTCTGCCCCCGACAGGATTGGAATGTTCCAGGGGGAGTGTAAGAAAGTCATTGGGTAGTGGGTGGAGGCAGACCTTGTGTTGTTGGTTTTGCCTCTTCCCTTATTGTTATTGCCTCTATAACCTCCTCTCTGGTAACCTTCGGTAAAGGTAGACTGGGTGGTAGCTTTGTAAGAAGTGGTAGGATTATCAGAGGAGTAGTCTCTGGAGGTGCCTCTGTAAAATGAGCGACAAAATGAACGACTGGGAGCTTGCGATTGTAAGGCTCCCATAGATTTTCCAGTGTCTGTATCTTTCTTCATTTTCTCTAATGAAGAATGCACATTGGGGCCAAACGAATTCTTCTGATCAAAAGGCTGGTTTAAAATAGAATTTTGGACCCTTTGTTTGAATCCTGAGATGTGTAGCCACGCATGCCTACGCAAGAGTACACTTGTATTTACTGCTCTGGAGGCGATATCAGCTACATCCAGAGCACAACGAATGGAGGAATTAGTAATTAGTTTACCCTTCTGTATGAGGTCATTGGCCCGGTTTTTATATTTTGTTAGGTAGGTGTTGTAATAGGGTCTCTAATTAGTCATAATGTGCCCTATCATACCTGCCCAACAAAGCTTAAGTATTGGCGATACGCAAAATATTAGCTGCTTGTGAGGCTGTTCTTTTGCCCGCGGTGTCTAGGAGCTTAGATACCTTAACAGAGGGTGGAGCATCACCTGATGTTTGGGAGTTTGCTCTTTTTCTGGCATTAGGCACTACAAGTGAGTCTAATGGGGTAGGCCTTAAATATAGGCAGGGTCTCCCATGTGCGGCTATATATATTTTGTCGATCCTGGGGTTAATAACTCTAGCCCGCACAGGATCTTTGAATACTTCTGGTGCATGCATATTGACTCCTTTTAGCATTGGTAAAATGGAAGTGGACCTTTGTGAGGTGTCAAAAGTGTCCATAAGGAAATCCTCTTCTACAGGGTCTGTGTGTAAGGTAACACCATGGTACTGAGCAGCCCTGTTAAGTAACTGGTTGAAACCTGTTGTGTCCTCTGGAGGGGAAGGCCTAGTAGGGTATATTTCCGACTGGTGAATATTAGGAACATCGGGTGTATTATAGTCATCCCAGGGGTCGGGGAAAATGGTTGACTATGCCCGCCTAGTGGTTCCTCATATGGCTTGTCTCCATCAGAAGAGTCATCATCATTCCCTGGTGGAGATGGTGTAGGAGAATTATGTGGCGGTGGGGGTGGAGGAGGTGTTGGAGAAGGAACCTTGAAAGGAGATGTAGCAATGTCCTTCTTTTTAGTTGTGAGGCTGGTGTAGGGTCATCCAAAGGTCTCTTTGAGCTGAGAGTGAGTTTCCCAGTATTGGGGTCTTTGACCAGAGTCTTTTGTTTACGATCTGGAGCAAAAGCTCCTGAGGCGAAAGGAAGTTCTTTAGGCACCGAATTCTTCGGGTCGGTAGACGTATGAGGCACAGGTTCCGAAACAGTTTTGTGATGTTTCACCGGCTCCGTGGTTATTTTTGGGGCTGGGTGTTTTTTCGGAACCTAGGGTTTTTTCAGCTCCGGAGGACGTGGATCCGAAATCTTTGGTATCGGCTGTTTACTCGGCTCTGGGTGTCTTTTCGGAGTCGAGGATTTAGTGTCTGTGGTTTTTGGTACCAACATTTTGGATGGTTCGGTGCCGTCTGATTTCGGTGCCGAGTGCTTAGATGTGGAAGCAGCGATCGGCAATGAGGATGAAGTCCCTCGTCAACGATTGGAATCGAGGACTTCAAAATTGTTGAGATGCAAGTCAACTGGGATCGCGGTCGAAAAAATACCGTCGAAAGGGTGAAGGATTGCGCGTCGAAATTGAATCGCTAACGCTTCCGAACTGGAGCGCTACAAGTACATCCGGACCCGATAGCGGAAAAAAACAATCTGAAGATGCAGCCCATGCGCACTACGGTCCACAGGAGGAGTCACCTATCTCGTGACTTCCAAAGACTTTTCCAGGACAATAACAAAGTGCAAACATCCAAGCCTAACACCAGTAGGCGATCTATGCATAGCGCGTAATCTGCAGTACATATACCTCTAACAGAGGTTTAAGGCTCTCTTTGGGTTCAAGCAAGAGTCTTTCTGCCTCCTTGAATGTTTGAGGTCAATCAAAGAACAACAGCAGAGTGATAAACTGCCCAACACGAAAAAGCATCACAAGTTTTGGTAGGACCACTAGGCAAGCCCTTTGCACTAATTTGTCCAGAAAAAAGGTGAAACATGGCTACCGGACAGAGAGATTGTAGATCATACATGTGAAGAACTGACTGAATAGCAATGAGGAACACAGTTTTCAGGATTTTAAACACCTTTGAGTGCATTGGCTCAATGGGGTGTACATCACAAATGTGAGAACCAAAATTAGATTCCAGTGAGGCATTACAAAATATTTTGGCAGCAACATTTTGAAAATGCATCACAACAGGTGTTTTAAACCGAGATGGCTGGTCAGATTATCATAAAAAGGCAGATAGGATTCACAAGTAAACTAACAATAGCCTGAGGAAGGCCTTGATATGCTAATAATTAGAAAAAAAGAAGTGCATCATACAACTGGGCTAGGAACCTCTCCCAGCATTAAGCATAAGCTGTTTTGGTGGAAGGATGCCTGACTGCTAAGCTTACATTCACTATCTTGGGAGGGAAGTCAAAGTTAAAGGTTTTGGGTACTACACTCTCCTGGCCCAATCCGAGCCAATAAGATGATCCGCTAAGCAACACAGCTGAGTTAATCTGCACCGATGTTTAATGATCATGCCAGATGTTGTGTGATCAAGGAAATGCACAAACGACTTAGGCATTTTCAAAGGTGTAGAGCCTCCTAGCACAGGGCCAACAACCCGCTATGCCCTACTTGTTGTAGAACAATATGGCAAAGGTGTTGTCCTTGAGGACCTGCACCCGTTCCCCTTTAATGGTCAGAAAGAAGACAATGTCCACAACGCCAACAGACAACTGTGGAGACAGGTCTCAGATGGAGCCCAGAGTCCTCTAATCTCCCCCTATCCCACATGAACTGACGCAACCCAGCAACAATGCATCCATCACAACTGTTCGCTGTGTGTAGGATAGGTAGGGGGAGGGGGGTCTGCCACCAGTCCAACAGGGGTCTATCAACCAATACTGGAAGTCATTCACTCTCTCCTCCAATATCTGGATGGAATCTGGCAGGTTTCCTGGTGCTGAGCACACAGACTTTAGATCCCACTGCAAAAACTGCATGTGCCAAACTGTTGGGTCTACCAGCAGGTTGTAGGAGGCCACGAAGTATCAGAGCCACTCTCACGGAGACCCAGTATAAAAAGGTTGACAACTCAATCATATCCATAATGTCATGGACTATTGTTGAGGCAGAGACAAGGCACGGAGAAATACCATATCTAGGATAGCTCCAATGAATGGGTGCCTTGAAGAAGGACTAAGATGTTACTTCAGCACACTGATGGAGAAATTCAGTGATGTTAACAGATTGGCGTTGCCTAGAAGTGGATCACTACTGATTAACCCCTTGCATGCTGATGACGGCCCCTGTCCGTCATGCATCACGGTGGGCGTGGGCTGATGACGGCTGGGGGCCGTCATGAACACGCCCACTTATCAAAACAGCCGCACAGGCGCAGAATCGCGCCCGCGCCCAAGGGGTTATGGTAAGCCCGCTTTCAGCAACCAGTCTTTCAGGTATGGGAAGACTGGTATTCACAAACCCCGAAGACCACCAACATCACTTTTGTAAACACCAGAGGGGTTGCTGGTGAGGCCAAAAAAGAGCAAGAAAGACAAAATGGTTACTTACCAGTAGGAGTAGTTTTGCAGCTTGAAAGATTTTCTGGATTCACAAGCTGTGCATTATTTAGCCATCTAGTGGTTGGGTCCGGAATTGTCTTGGTCCCCCCCCCCCCCCTGTTTTGGTCGCTGTTGACCACCATTTAGTGCCAGGTATGTCCCCTGTGTGACGTTACATGGTATCCTGGAAGTCGACGTGCGGGGTAGACATCTATAGATTCTTTTTTTTGTTTTTCTTATGTTTTGTAATCCTTGAGATGGTTTTGAAAAATTACTGATGTAGTTCTTTGCTTCCCCACCGATTTGTTTTCCTTAAAGGGGAGACCGGGTCGGTCGAATGTGAAGCTGGAAAATTCTTCAAGCTGCAAAACTACTCCTACTGGTAAAGTAACCATTTCGTTTTGCGGCGTGAATCCTTTTCTGGATTCACATCCTGTGCATCAGATTACGTAGTGGTGTCTCCCGTGTTTGGGAGGCTGTGGTGAAAGGAAGACCTTGCAAACAGGTGTTGAAGCGCCCTCTGTTCAATTTGAGCTCTCTTATTCATTTGATTGTCCACACAATAATGCTCCGTAAAGGTGTGTGGTGAAGCCCATGTTGCGGCTGCGCAAATGAAATCAATGGGTATATTGGCCATAAATGCCAACGTTGATCCTTTCTTTCTAGTGGAGTGAGCTGTTGGTTGCATTGTTAGTTCCTTTTTGGCATTGCCATAACATAATTGGATAGTTTGTACTATTCATCTGGCAATAGTTTCTTTTGTGACAGCTGATCCTGTGTTGGTATGTGCGTAAGCAACAAACAATTATTTTGTTTTCCTGATTTGTTCTGTTTTTTGCAAATAATTTAGTAAAGCCCTCCTTACATACAGGGTATGGTGGCTTCTCTCTGCTTTAGGTTTTGGAAGAAAACTGGCAGGAGAATGTTTTGATTAAAGTGAAACTTTAATACCACTTTTGGCAAAAATTGTGGGTTAGTCTTTAAAATTACTTTATCCTTGTAGATTTGTAAGTAGGGTTCTTGTATCGTTAATGCTTGCAGTTCACTTACTCTTTGTGGTGATGTTATAGTAATGAGAAAGGCTGTCTTTAGAGTAATATATTTGAGGTCCGCTGCATGCATGGGCTCAAAGGGTTTTGTCATCAGTTGAGAAAGTACTGTATTTAAGCTCCATGTTGGTACAGGAGCAGCTCTTGGTGGAGCTATTCTTTTTGCTCCTTCTAAGAACCTTTTGTTGAATGGTCTTGTAAAAAAGCTTTTGCATGATTTTCCTCTTGTGTATGCCACCATGGCAGCAAGGTGCACTTTAAGGCTGGAAAAGTTGATGTTGCTGTCCAAGAGGTAAGTAAGATATAAAATAACTGTTTCTTGTGTATAAATTAAACTAGTGTTGTTGTTAGCGGTGCACCATGTGGTATATTTCTTCCATTTCGCTATATAGCATTTTCTTGTTGACTGTTTTCTTGCTTCTTTTAGAATTTCCATGGTTCTCAGCGGTAGATTGAGGTGCCCAAATTCTATGTATTTATGCGCCAGGCTGCTGGTTCCGGGTGAAAAATCTGTCCCTGTTGCATTGTCAGTAGGCCTTTTTCTGCTTTGATCCTGACAATTTCTCCTTTGGATAGTTCTAGAAGAGTTGAGTACCCTGTTTGCCTTGGCCAATGAGGAAAAATGAGAATCATTTATTCCTGGCTCCCTTGCTTTTTGTAGCACTTTTTGCATCAGGGGTATTGGTGGAAAAGCGTAAACAAATGTCTGTGACCAATTTAGTGAAAGCGCATTTCCCTTTGACAGGTGGTGTGGAACCCTGGAGGCAAAGCAGTGACATTTCTTGTTTTTCATTGTTGCAAACAGGTCCAAAACTGGTGTTCCTCAGATGTTGAATAGATACTGTACTCTTGTCTGTTTCAACTCATTTGTGGGAGCAGTTGTTTTGTCTGCTCCGTTGATCTGCTGTGATGTTGTCTACCCCTGGCAGATGTATTGTCTGTCGATAGATCTTTTGGGATAACCCCCAATGCCAGATTTCCTGTGCAAGTTTTCTCAGGTGAAATGACCTTGTTCCACCCTGTTTGTTCAAGTAGAACATTGTAGTTGTATTGTCTGTTTGTATTAGTACTGTTTTCCCCTGAATATGTTTCTGGAATGCCTTGAGTGACAGAAAAACTATTCATCTCCCAAAAATTGATGTGCTTCGTGGAGTCCTGTTCGCTCCACTGACCATGCACTTTCAGCTAGTTGAGATGTAAATTGTAAATTGTTGTGTCTTGTAAAGCGCACTGCTACCCGGAGGCCTCGTAGCGCTATAGACCGCTGGGGAACCCGTCCTGGCTTTCCCTGTGAGATAGTCCCTCCTGGGGGTCTCCAAGGTGAAACCAGGCATCCTCGGCGTTTGTGTGGGGCCGTTGTGGAGATGAGGCAAGCTAATGCCCAGAGTTGCCGAGTGTGCTCCCTGGTCGGAGTAGGCACCGATGCGAGAATTATCAGTCCGCTGATCCTGGTCCAAGACCCTGCCGCGTCGGGAATCGAACCCTGGTCCCGGGCCGTTCTCTGCACTCGGGTCTGCCTCCTCTAACCAGTGAGCCACACCTCCCCAACCGTTGAGGGATGCATCCGTGGTGACTGTCATAGATGGAGTTGGGTCCCTGAAAGGTCTCCCCTGTGCTATATTGTTGGATGTCCAATATTGTGTCTCTGCTTGCACCCTTTGTGTAACAACCACAAGATCCTCCCAACTTCCTGTGGCTTGTGACCAGCTGTTGTCGAGCCATTATTGAAATGGACGTATGTGTAGGCGAGCGTGAGGGATAAGTGGGATACATAATGCCATCATGCCCATTAGTTTCATTACTTTCCTCATTGTCAGAGACTGTCCCCTCTGGTAGAGGGCTGTTTCGTGATGGATAGCTTGTATCCTGGCTTGTGTGGGGTAAGCCTTAGCATTTTCTGTGTTCAGTCTTGCTCCCAGGAAGGTATTTTCTCTTTCTGGTGTTGTGAAAGATTTCTTGTTGTTTATTGAGAAACCCAGGATTTGTTGTGTTTGAATTGTTTTTTTAACATGATTGTGACATGTTTGTTTTGTGCGTCCCCTTATTAGCTAGTCGTCTAATTATGGGTAGAAGTGAATTTTTTATCTTCTTAAGTGTGCCGCCACTACGGCTAGACACTGAACACCCGTAGGGCACGCCGAATGGGAGCACCTTGAATTGGTAGTGTGTTCCGTTGTGCAGGAATCTTAGGTACTTTCGGTGCCTTTTGTTCATAGGGATATGTAAGAAGGCGTCTTTGAGGTCTATTGCTACCAAGTAATACCCAGTCTGAATCTCTGGGATTATTTCTTGAAGGGTACACATTTTGAAGCGTTGTGTTAGTATGAACTTGTTTATGAATATTAAGTCCATGATTGGCCCAAACGGTCCTGTTTGGGTACTAGGTAGTATGGGGAGTAGCTTCCTTTGTACCATTCTTGTGTTGGTACCTTTTATATTGCCTGTTTTAGGCATAGTTCTTTGATTTCTTCGTTTAGCAGTGTTTGTTCTGATCTGTTTAATTTTCTTGTTTTCAGTGGATTTGCTGGTGGTGTTTTTGTGAGCTCGATGCAATATCCGTATTGTACCAAATTTAATATCCAATTGTCTGTTGTGATCCTTTGCCATTGTTTGTTGAAAAAGGATTTTCTTCCCCCCACTGGTTTCTTGTGTGGGTCTTTTTCCCGTGATAGAGTCAGTTAGAGCCATTTCCACTACCTCTAGATAATTAGACTCTTCTTCTACAATTCTCTCTTTCTCGAAAGGGCTGCTGTTGTTGCCACACTTGTTAGCTAGACTGTTGGCTTGGGTTCTGTCCCTGAGATTGTTGGGGCATTTGCTGTCCTTGACCAAAGCTGCCTCTACCTGTGGTTTTTCTGTTCGAGAAGCCTCCTCTTTTAAAAGATCCTCTTTGCTGTAAGGCCCCCATTGCCCTTGCTGTTTCATTGTCCTTTTTAATTTTCTGAAGGGATTCATCCACATTCTTGCCAAATAGAGCTTCTCCGTTAAAAGGTCTATTGATGATGGATGTCTGAACTTCTTGTTTAAAGCCAGATGTTCTGAGCCAGGCATGCCTTCTGAGGATTATTTCTGTGCACATTTGCCTGCTTGCAGTATCTGCTGCATCTAGGGCTGATTTTAGGCAGGTGTTAGCCACATTTTTCCCTTCTTGGACAATAGATCTTGTCTTCTTTTTGTCCTCCTCTGGGAGTTTGTTCAGCAACTATTTCATCCCACTGTTGGTGGCCATATCTGTTGGCTATGGGCCACTGTCTTGCTGCTTCTTTTTCCATCTTTCTCTCCACCATATCCATCCTCTTACTTTCTTTCTCTGGTGGAGGCCCGGTGTTGGAGACTGCATTTAATCTCCTCCTGGCTGAGGTGACAATGATGGAGTCAGGTGTGGTACTTCCCTGTATATATTTGGGTCCTTTGAAGTGGGCTTATATTTTTTCTCCACTCTGGGAGTTACTCCTTTGTGTGATGCTGATTCTTTAAAGGCTTCTTTGCCTTGATCCAGCGTACTAGGCAACATAGGTAGATATTGTGTCCCCTTTGTTGCAGGAGACAAGGTTTCCAGTAGGAAACATGTGTCCCCCCTTTCTTCCTCTAAGGGAACACCCAAATTGGTTTGCTGCCCCTTTTACTATGTCATTATAGAAAGCAATGTCATCCGGAGGTGATGCATTCGAAGGGTAGCAGCAGATTTATTCCTCTGGACTCTCGGTGTTGAGGTTGTTCCATGTATCCTCGAAGGTTTCAGAGTTTTCATCTTTCTCCGGTACGTCTCCGTATTCCTCTGGATCCTAGTCTCGAGATTCCAGTGTTGGTGGAGATTCAAATATACCTTCTTCCTATCCCTCGGCGTTCTCAGCCTCTTTGGTGTCAACGTTCTCGGTTTCAGCTGCCTGTGTCTTAGGTATTCGAAAATCCTTTAGTGAGGCGTTGAATACCTTTTTCTTTTGTATGAGCTTAGTCATCTCCTCCTCGAGCCTTCTACTTTTCCTTTCGACCTAGAGAGCCATCTCAGCGACGGAGGCCCGGGATTTTCTTTTCTTACCCACGTCAGTCTTCGGCGCTGTTGTGCAGTTTTTTGCGGGTTAGTTGTCGATCCTTGGTTTCGGTGCCTTCATTGATTTTCCTTCTCCGGCAACCTTTGGATGCGTTCTGTGGGGTTCTTTTACTCTTGGCTTATCCTCTATCACCTTTTTGCTTGGGATCTGGGCTGCCTTGGGCGTCTTATGTTCGTGGCCCTTCGGTTCCAACAGATCTTTGTGGAGTATTACCTTCTCAGTCTTCTTTTTAGACTCCCTCACCCCGGTGCTGATCTTTTCGGAGTCCTTCTCTAGGAATCTCAACGTCCGTTCCTTCGTGTGTTGACTCTGCTGAAGCTCCCTGCTCTTCATCCTCGCTAGAGAAACCCAGGTCCCTCATGGAAGGTTTCTTCGTTGGCTGCAACATTGTGGTGTAGTGGGCCTGTCTTTGGTTTCGGCGTGTCCCGAACGTTTACGGCAGGAACGCTGCGCAGGCCTCAGTCCTTGTCCGGATGATCTTTGGGCAGACAAAGGATGCACACGTTGTGAGTCGCGTTGTGCGTATTTGTGGTGGCACTTGGGGCAGAATCTGAAAGGGGTATTCTCAATTACCCCTACCTCGCCATTTGTGGACAGGAGTGGTCCTCTGGTGTTCTAACGGACGCTCTGCTACTGCCTTCGGCTACGACGTCGGTTGATCGATTATACTTACATGATCCTTCGATGATAAACTTCTTTTAAAGTTCTTTCGGAAAAAAATAAATTTCTTCGGAGCTTCCAGTCTTGCTTCCAGACCCAAGGGAGGAAAAAAGAATTTGAAAATGGCTACCACGCACGTCGACCTCCAGGATACCGTTTGACGTCACACAGGCCTGGCACCAAATGATGGTCGACAGTGAACAAAACAAGAGAAAACAAAACAAAACAAAAAGACTATTCCAAACCAATGCACTAGATGGTGGAATGATGCACAGCATGTGAATCAAGAAAAGGATTCAAGCTGCAAAACTAAGCATTTGTGGCCTGTTTGAAACCAAAGAGAAAGCCTCTGAGTCTAAAGGATGGGGATCTGAAGATAGGTATTCTGTAAATTCAATAATACTAACCCGTTGAATGGATACAAAGCAGAAATTCGCCTAGAGTGAGCATCTTGAACATGCCCATTTTGAGGAAGTGTTCAGAGGGCGGATTTCTAATATAAAACAGTCCTACATCCTTTTTCAGCACCAGAAAGTAACAGGAGTAGCAACCAGTGGACATTTATAAAGCTGGCACCCTTTCTGTTGCTAGCTTGTCCAAGAGTCTGAACTTCCTTCCATAGAATGGGCAAGTGTTAGTGTTATTCCAGAAGCTGGTGTGATGTGGGTGGCCTGTTTGGAGGGGTGGATAGGCAGTGTATAGCTAACCATTCTTGGCAATTTGGAGCACCCATCTGTCTGATGTAATGCTTTTCATCCAGAAGGAGGAAATAACCTTATTTCAACTGGGTGATTATGTGCCACTGAGCACAAACTAAAGGGGCTTTGCAGCAGTAGGTAAGACAGGGATTGAGTAGTGCATTGCCATAGAGGACATGGACGCTCTTGGCTGGATCCCCGATCTTCAACATGAAATGGTTGAGAGGTCTGTTGTTGATGAGGCAGATTTTGGTGCTGCCTTTATTGGATGCCTCTTGTGAAGCCCCCAAAAAGGAAATATTGTTGGGGAAGCTGCCACACCTGCTACAGCAGCTCTGAAAGGAAGAGTAAGTGGGCTGCAGTTTTACTTTCTTTAAAGTGCTCCATGGCTTACTGTGACCTTTATTGCTCCTGTGGCTGATGTGGTGACTTCAAAATGGCGGCCAGTACTTTGCCGAGGACGATGTCGGCTGAGAGCGGCTCCGGGAGGTAGGCTCGCCGTACGAGCGTTTTCGCCCTGCAGATACTCCTGCTGCCCCTTCCTGACCCGGAGGCTTTATAATCAGCTTCACCTGGTGGATGCTCGCCCTCAGGACATTCTGCCTGGAGCCTGCCTGACCCCTAGATGGCGCCCGTCAGCGCACCACTGACGCAGATTGAGGCCTTTCCAGCTCCGGTTTTTACTGAGAGGTCCTGTTTCTTTCCACGCAGTCGGTCGCCGGAGCCCCAGGGCTTGGGACATGGCTCTACTCTGCTCAACCGTCCTTCTCTCCCTCCCCTGGGGATCTGCTCCACACTCATCGCTGACGCCTGACTTCCTCAGCGGCTCTGCATTACCCCCCAACCTACACCCAAGCCCTCTCTACTACCTCCAGAGTTCGCCACTGATGCGTTTCCGACTTCCATCTCTCTTGGTTTGCCACCCTTTAACGCGTGGAATAACATGGAGATTTTATCTGGAGGTATGAAGAAGCTATTACTCTGGGCTTTTGAGCGACATTGCCCCCCCACCATTTTGGGTCCACCTTCAATGGTCACTCCGGTCGAGCTCCGCCATCTTGCAACTTGTTCCCTATTGCCAGTCCCACTGACCCCCTCACAAACTATAATTGGTGTCCTCTCCTCCACATGGATACTCATATTGTTTTAAAATTGTTATTGATACCTCTGTTCCTCCCATTCTCTCATGTTATGTCCCCCGCGATAATTTGCATGTCTTAATGTTCTAATACTATGGTTCGTATTGCACTGCACTACTTCTTTCCTTTACTCTCTCCGTAAATTTTTGTCTCGTACCATTACCCCTGCTTGCACACTGACTCCTCCGGAAATTTGCCAGCTACGTTGACTGCTCCCTGTTGAGCCCGCTTATACCATTCTTTTGACTCCGTTTCTTCTCTAGTCGTCCTTGCATTTCCCAACCCCTCCCTCTCCTCCCTTACTCCTCACTTCCCCTAATTTCTTTAAATAACTTATTTCTCCTTCATTTTTGTTCCCGAAACTGTTGTAATTATGTAACTACGTTCTTGAAGCAACTGTACCTCGTTATGTATAGCGCTCTGATACCTCCTGGTCTGCCAGCGCTATATAAAACTTTTCTCTCCGCGTCTCCACTTTCCTGCTACTGACCTTTGCCCTCACCTGTCCTGGCCCTTAGTCCCCACCCTGTTAATCTGTGAATTTTCCCTCGTCAATTGAGACCTAGCTATTTTGTCTGATGCCAGATGGAGCTACCTGATTTAGCTATAGGGGAGACAGGCCAGGGATTCCCTCCTTGGATGTCACCTACCCAGTCGGTCTTTAGACAGACTTTCTTTCGTCTCTTCCCGCATTCTCCCTCTATTTATGTACCTCCTTCTCTCCTCTCTCAATGTATTGAGACTGAACTATTTTGTCTGTTGCCCGATGGAGCTACCTGGTTTAGCTATTGGGGAGATGGGCCGTGGATTCCCTCCTTGGTCGTTACCTCCACAGTCGATCTTTAGACAGACTTCCTTTTGTCTCTCCTTGTTGTCTCTTCACTTATCCTCCCTTTCGCACCTCCCCTACCCCTTCCATAACTTTTCTCTCTCCTTTCTCTCCTCTCCTAATTGTATTGCCTATTTTTATTTGATACTTGTGTAATTGTTGATCTTTTTCTGTTGCATTGTTGATTCTCATGTAAAGCGCTCTGATACCTTCGGGTCTAGCCAGCGCTATATAAAACCCTTTCAATAAATAAATAAATAAATGTCTTCAAAGAAATGGGTGCCACTGAATGGCATGTTCATGAGTGATGCTTTGAAATCACACGGAGAAGCTCATGGATCTGATCAACGAATGGCACTGCAGAATCATGCTGGACCCAACCGCATACCCAAAAAGAAGGTAGAGTCCAGGCCTGACCAAATGACATTTTGCTGTGTCTTGGCCATCTTGAATGGCCTGCTGCAGATCAGCTCGGAGGTAATCAGGGCCCACAGGCTAGATATCTTTTGCCATGTCCCACAAATGTGAGTAGCACTCCAGGCAGAAAATTGAGTTCACAGATCTGAGGGAGAGGCTGGCAAAGGACAATAATTTTCCCAAAGGCATCCAAGCATATGTACTGTCTGGAGGTATAGCTGGGAAGGAATTTGATTTCAACCTCCTAGTTGAAGCATGTCCCACGCAACTTTCAGGAGTGGGATGCTGGTGGAGGAAAGATGGGTCCCCCAGATCTGGTCTACGTCTCCTTGCAATGTGCCTGTTGACGGTGTGCATGAGGGGTCATTAAAAGAGAAGAGAGGCTCTGAGAAGATATGCCCCGTTTGCAGGACTTATGAAGACATGTTTTGACCTCTACTAAAGGTAGCTGGGGGTCACAGACTTCCGTCGCTCTCTTGATCAGCACTGAGGAAGTGGGTTCCTCAGTGGGTGAGCCCAGCGGAGTGCTGAGGCCAGTATCAGGGGATGTGTCCAGGTGCTGGCCTCTTCGAAGCCCAAAAATAATGTAACTTACCCTGTAAGCATCTATTCATGGCATGTGGAGCTGTAGACTCACATGTTCTGCATACTCCTACCATACAGTGTTGAGCCTGGAAGTGTGCAACTTGGTTTTCTACAAAGAAGTACTTCGACCCACTAGGTATAGTGACTCCTCCTATGGCTGGTAATGTGCAGAGGACTGAAAAAGAGTTTGGTCAACCTGTACTTGTTGGTGTGCTAAGATATCCACACAATATTGTTTGGTGAATGTTTGTGGAGAGGGCCAAGTGACTGCTTTACTTATGTCAGCTGTACGGATGTTGCGAAGAAAGGCCATAAAAGCACCCTTTTTGCAGGCAAAATGTGGTCAGGCAGTTGTCTTTTGGCTTTAGCGTAGTAAGTAGCGTAAGTAAGTATAAATACGCAATCTGACTACGCACCCTTTGGATAGGGCGGAACCTTTGGGAGGTTTAGTGAAAGCGACTAAGAGCTGGCATATGCCAAACCTGATTTTTGAGGGTGGAGGAGGTAGCAAACTACAGCTTGAACTGCCTGTTTTAGTGGATCTGTTTTGGAAGACAAACCTTTTCCCCTAGGCTGCATAGCATGCACTCATGGCGGGTATCCACGCATCTTTGATGATAAACATACATTCGGCAGTGAGATCAAGGTAACTAAACTTTACCAAACTTTAGTATCTCAGCAGTCATATGGCAAGACTGAGCTGCCTCAAGTTTGGATGCCTGATGGCACCGTGGTTCAGGATGAGAAGATATGGCTGGTTGGGTAGTTTGTAGGGACATCCCTTGCTGGGCACACTTGCTACTAAATTATCTTTCTGCCAAAGAAAAAGATTTCCATTCATTCGGTTTATCGTTCATTAAGCCAATTTATTATTTGTAGGCATAATTTCATTCATCTTTCATGTTTGTTGCTTTTCTTATTATTTTCTGAACACAGGCAATGTCATTATATCTGATCAAATCCAATGCATTTCGGGCATTATAAAGTCATGCCCTTCATCAGGGAAATCGACACTGTAGGGAACGTAAACAAACGTAAACATAGGCTTAACTAATGTCCAATCAACACAAGTAAAAACAGCACAGATCAAAAAAACGTAAATAATTACATCACAATTATGATTACATTTCTTATTGTAAATAATGTGTCAGAACATGCAATCCAGTCCTGTGGGGGTGTGTGGGGGGTAAGGGATATACGTGCGAGGGTATGGGAGCATGGTTACTTACATGCCTTTCTCCATGTAAGTTTCAAAATCTGTGAACGAAGAGGGATAGTTACTCCGTCTGACCTCAAGGTTGTGCGTAGAAAAACGAAACAGTGTGGCATAAGGGTCTACAAGGGACCGCGTTTCTCAACTAACCTGGTTCGCTGTTACTTAGTATCCAAAACGCCGTAGCGGTTCCACGTCGCAGCAGCTGCTGTGAACGCCGATCGCGCTTCTCTAGTTTAAAGGGAAGCTGACGATCACGTGAGCGGTCACGTGATAATGGAAATTGGAAAAAGACTGTGTTCGCTAGCGGTAGTGATATGGATATCACGATCAGGTTTAAAACGGAGAAATCATGGAAGAACTGATGGTGGTAATAGTGTGTGTCACACAAGGAAGTGAAATCGGACAAAATTCGGGAAAAATAATTGAAAAAGAAAACGTTTTAGAAAAACGTTTTAAAAGAACGCACAAAGGTGGCCTCGAACTTGTGGGGTCCTGATCAATAGTTCAGTGTGTTTAAGAGGATGGGTTATCAGTGATCGTGTTGGTCACCGGGGTGGGAAAGGGGATGTGTGTGTGTGTGTCAGTTATTTAAGAACTCAGTACAGTATACACAAGCAGCAATATAAAGAGCAGTTCATTACAAATAGCATGAAAATTCAATCCTGTCGTTAAGACCCATTGGTCTTTGAGTGAGAAGTCTATAAATCCAATAATTCTCTCTTCTGAGTAGAAATTTCGTATTGTCTCTCCCCTCTGTCTTCTGAATGATCTCAAGGATGATATATTTGATTTGGGAAGCATTATGTTTTTCTTCTACAAAATGTGATGCTAGTGCTGATTTAGTGTTTTTCAGGCGAATATTGGATTTATGTTCTATTAGGCGTGTCTTGATCCGACGCTCTGTCTTGCCCACGTACATTTTCCCACATGGGCATCTGATTCCATATATCAGATTGGATGATTCGCAAGTCCCGTTTACCTTCAGTTTTATGGGGTAACCTTGTGTGGGGTGGCATATTTCATTTCCTTTGATTACATTGTTGCAGCTGCCACAGTTCAAACAAGGTTTGGTTCCTCGGTATATTGTGTTGTCAGAAGATTTGTTTCGAAGAATTTCCCCCAAGTTCTTAGCTCTGGTGAAAGCGAAGATCGGTGTGGAGCTGAAAGATTGTTTAAAATCCGGTTCCATGTTTAAAATTGACCAGTGTTTCAAAATGGATTGTTTATATTTTCTGCTTGCTGTGGAATATTTTGAAACAGCTACAATCCGTGTCTGCTCAATTTTTTCTTTAGGAGTCAGGAGTTTTGTTCTGTCAATTTTATCGATTCTGTTTCTACTTTCTTCCACTAAGTCATGTGGGTACCCTCTCGAGGTAAACTTGGTGGTCATTTGTGTAAGTCTGGTTTTCAGCATATGTTCGTCCGAACTGATTCGTTTGACTCTGGCCATTTGGGAGAATGGCAGGTTCTTGATCAATTGTGGTTCATGAAAACTTGAGAATAGAAGCATATTGTTTCTATCGGTTGGTTTAGTGTACAAATCTGTTACGAAGCCTTCCGGGGAAATAGTTACTTTCACATCTAGGAAATTTACTTCAGTCTCAGAAATTTCCCATGTAAGTTGGATTCTTTGATCGATGTCATTGAATTTCCTCATTTGTGTATCTAGGGCTTCTTTAGTGTTAGTCCAAATTAAAAACAGGTCATCGATGTACCTTACTATCATCTTGAGGTTGTTACTCCATTCAGGTTTTGAAAGAATGTGTTGCTGTTCATACCATTGCATGAATATATTGGCATATACGGGTGCCGCCGAATTGCCCATAGCCATGCCCGTGAGTTGTTGATACCAGGATTGATCCACTTTGAAATAGCTATGGTAGAGAATAAATTGCATTAATTCCATGAGGAAAGTTTGAAAGTTTATATCGAGATCAGAATTCAAGAGGGCGTTCTCCAAGGCTTCTATACCCATGTCATGGGGTATGCTCGTATATAAACTACGAACGTCTGCTGTACATAAGATTAGTTGGTCCGTTTGATTAACTGTTACCTCTTGTAGTTTCAGTAGAAATTGGGTAGTATCTTTGATATATGTGTACATGGATTGGACTGATTTTTGCAAGTATTTGTCGATGAGTTGACCAATGGGTTCATGGAGGCTCCCTATGGTAGATACTATGGGTCGCATCGGTGGATCATATGTGTTTTTGTGGATTTTGGGGACCATCCTCAATGTTGGGCTTTTGAGGTTCAGTGTTAGTAGAAATTGTTTTGTTCTATCCGTGATGGTACCCTTTTTGTGCGCTTCATCAATGATGGTTTTAAGTGTTTCGTAGTATACCTGCGTTGGATTGTGGTTGAGTTTAGCGTACGTTTGGGTGTCTGAGAGGTGTTCCATCACTTTTTTATTGTACATTTCTGAGTTCATAATGACGATGGCTCCCCCTTTATCAGCTTTGGTGAAGGTAATACTGTTGTCATTCGCCATTCTATGTAGTGTGTCGAGATCTTTCTGGGTGATATTGCTTCGTTTGGGTTTGGTGTGTTTCAACTTTTGTAGGTCTTGTCGTACTAGGTTTTCAAACAAATCTAATGTCTTGTGGCTCATTGGGGCTTGGTAAGAACTTTGAGGTCTTAGACCTAGTAGTTGATCTTGATCAGTTTGTGGTCTTTCCGGTATGATGTTATCAAAGAAGTGTCTCAATCTAAGTTTCCTCATGAGTTTAAATAGGCTCACTTCTAATTCCAAGTTGTCTGTGCTGGTGGTAGGAACAAAGGACATCCCCCTTTGTAGTATTTGTAATTCGTATGGATTAAAGATTTTGTCGCTTATATTAATTACTAGCTGTTCTGAGGTTGGTTCTTTTTCTTCATCTTTTCTTTCTCCTTGATGATGGCCGTTGTGCTTCGTGTGGTTGGTGGTTCTCTTTCTTTGTCCTTTTCTGAGGCTTCGCCTGGGTCTCCTTTTTGGGCTTGGCCCTGTTCTAAAAAAGGACTCGATTCCATAGGTTTACTGGTGGTGGGTTCCTCCATTGTAGTTGTTTCTTCAGTGGTTCTGCTAGGTGGCGGTCTACGTGATTTTCGGGTGCTATCGCTGTCCGTAGATGATGTATCTGTATTTGAATTGTATGGCTTGTTTCTTCTTCTTTGTGCGTAAATGTCTGCCCATGTGTAGACTTCCCCTAAGCGATAATCCAAAGTATCCCTTTTGAATTTGCGAATTTTTCTTTCATTAATGTCTTTTGTATGGCGATCTATTTGAGTTTTAACGTCTTCTAGCATTGTTTTTAATTCATCCTCCGACATCATCTTCGAAAGTTCTGATGAGGTCTCTTCTATTTCCATACTCAGTTCCTCCAAAATAGTAGACAGTTCTTGTATGATCAGGAGGATCAAGTCTAGGGAGCATTTGTTTAAAATTTCGTACCAGCGTTCTTGGAATTTTTTAGAATGCTTGCATAAAGATGGTTTTAGAGCAATTCTTAGGCCTCGTGGTATGCGTGCATTACGATGGTATTTAATGAGGGTACTGGCGTGTAATTGTTGGTTCGTTTTCCTTTTGGAGAGATATATCAAATGTTTAATGTTTTGCTCTTTAGATCGGCTCGTGGTTTCCTGTGAGAGTTCGTCCCTGATTAATGAGTAAATTTGGTCAGCATCTTTGGTTTCGAAAGCGAAGGTGGAGGCCCGGGCACAACGGCCATCATCAAGGAGAAAGAAAAGATGAAGAAAAAGAACCAACCTCAGAACAGCTAGTAATTAATATAAGCGACAAAATCTTTAATCCATACGAATTACAAATACTACAAAGGGGGATGTCCTTTGTTCCTACCACCAGCACAGACAACTTGGAATTAGAAGTGAGCCTATTTAAACTCATGAGGAAACTTAGATTGAGACACTTCTTTGATAACATCATACCGGAAAGACCACAAACTGATCAAGATCAACTACTAGGTCTAAGACCTCAAAGTTCTTACCAAGCCCCAATGAGCCACAAGACATTAGATTTGTTTGAAAACCTAGTACGACAAGACCTACAAAAGTTGAAACACACCAAACCCAAACGAAGCAATATCACCCAGAAAGATCTCGACACACTACATAGAATGGCGAATGACAACAGTATTACCTTCACCAAAGCTGATAAAGGGGGAGCCATCGTCATTATGAACTCAGAAATGTACAATAAAAAAGTGATGGAACACCTCTCAGACACCCAAACGTACGCTAAACTCAACCACAATCCAACGCAGGTATACTACGAAACACTTAAAACCATCATTGATGAAGCGCACAAAAAGGGTACCATCACGGATAGAACAAAACAATTTCTACTAACACTGAACCTCAAAAGCCCAACATTGAGGATGGTCCCCAAAATCCACAAAAACACATATGATCCACCGATGCGACCCATAGTATCTACCATAGGGAGCCTCCATGAACCCATTGGTCAACTCATCGACAAATACTTGCAAAAATCAGTCCAATCCATGTACACATATATCAAAGATACTACCCAATTTCTACTGAAACTACAAGAGGTAACAGTTAATCAAACGGACCAACTAATCTTATGTACAGCAGACGTTCGTAGTTTATATACGAGCATACCCCATGACATGGGTATAGAAGCCTTGGAGAACGCCCTCTTGAATTCTGATCTCGATATAAACTTTCAAACTTTCCTCATGGAATTAATGCAATTTATTCTCTACCATAGCTATTTCAAAGTGGATCAATCCTGGTATCAACAACTCACGGGCATGGCTATGGGCAATTCGGCGGCACCCGTATATGCCAATATATTCATGCAATGGTATGAACAGCAACACATTCTTTCAAAACCTGAATGGAGTAACAACCTCAAGATGATAGTAAGGTACATCGATGACCTGTTTTTAATTTGGACTAACACTAAAGAAGCCCTAGATACACAAATGAGGAAATTCAATGACATCGATCAAAGAATCCAACTTACATGGGAAATTTCTGAGACTGAAGTAAATTTCCTAGATGTGAAAGTAACTATTTCCCCGGAAGGCTTCGTAACAGATTTGTACACTAAACCAACCGATAGAAACAATATGCTTCTATTCTCAAGTTTTCATGAACCACAATTGATCAAGAACCTGCCATTCTCCCAAATGGCCAGAGTCAAACGAATCAGTTCGGACGAACATATGCTGAAAACCAGACTTACACAAATGACCACCAAGTTTACCTCGAGAGGGTACCCACATGACTTAGTGGAAGAAAGTAGAAACAGAATCGATAAAATTGACAGAACAAAACTCCTGACTCCTAAAGAAAAAATTGAGCAGACACGGATTGTAGCTGTTTCAAAATATTCCACAGCAAGCAGAAAATATAAACAATCCATTTTGAAACACTGGTCAATTTTAAACATGGAACCGGATTTTAAACAATCTTTCAGCTCCACACCGATCTTCGCTTTCACCAGAGCTAAGAACTTGGGGGAAATTCTTCGAAACAAATCTTCTGACAACACAATATACCGAGGAACCAAACCTTGTTTGAACTGTGGCAGCTGCAACAATGTAATCAAAGGAAATGAAATATGCCACCCCACACAAGGTTACCCCATAAAACTGAAGGTAAACGGGACTTGCGAATCATCCAATCTGATATATGGAATCAGATGCCCATGTGGGAAAATGTACGTGGGCAAGACAGAGCGTCGGATCAAGACACGCCTAATAGAACATAAATCCAATATTCGCCTGAAAAACACTAAATCAGCACTAGCATCACATTTTGTAGAAGAAAAACATAATGCTTCCCAAATCAAATATATCATCCTTGAGATCATTCAGAAGACAGAGGGGAGAGACAATACGAAATTTCTACTCAGAAGAGAGAATTATTGGATTTATAGACTTCTCACTCAAAGACCAATGGGTCTTAACGACAGGATTGAATTTTCATGCTATTTGTAATGAACTGCTCTTTATATTGCTGCTTGTGTATACTGTACTGAGTTCTTAAATAACTGACACACACACACACATCCCCTTTCCCACCCCGGTGACCAACACGATCACTGATAACCCATCCTCTTAAACACACTGAACTATTGATCAGGACCCCACAAGTTCGAGGCCACCTTTGTGCGTTCTTTTAAAACGTTTTTCTAAAACGTTTTCTTTTTCAATTATTTTTCCCGAATTTTGTCCGATTTCACTTCCTTGTGTGACACACACTATTACCACCATCAGTTCTTCCATGATTTCTCCGTTTTAAACCTGATCGTGATATCCATATCACTACCGCTAGCGAACACAGTCTTTTTCCAATTTCCATTATCACGTGACCGCTCACGTGATCGTCAGCTTCCCTTTAAACTAGAGAAGCGCGATCGGCGTTCACAGCAGCTGCTGCGACGTGGAACCGCTACGGCGTTTTGGATACTAAGTAACAGCGAACCAGGTTAGTTGAGAAACGCGGTCCCTTGTAGACCCTTATGCCACACTGTTTCGTTTTTCTACGCACAACCTTGAGGTCAGACGGAGTAACTATCCCTCTTCGTTCACAGATTTTGAAACTTACATGGAGAAAGGCATGTAAGTAACCATGCTCCCATACCCTCGCACGTATATCCCTTACCCCCCACACACCCCCACAGGACTGGATTGCATGTTCTGACACATTATTTACAATAAGAAATGTAATCATAATTGTGATGTAATTATTTACGTTTTTTTGATCTGTGCTGTTTTTACTTGTGTTGATTGGACATTAGTTAAGCCTATGTTTACGTTTGTTTACGTTCCCTACAGTGTCGATTTCCCTGATGAAGGGCATGACTTTATAATGCCCGAAATGCATTGGATTTGATCAGATATAATGACATTGCCTGTGTTCAGAAAATAATAAGAAAAGCAACAAACATGAAAGATGAATGAAATTATGCCTACAAATAATAAATTGGCTTAATGAACGATAAACCGAATGAATGGAAATCTTTTTCTTTGGCAGAAAGATAATTTAGTAGCAAGTGTGCCCAGCAAGGGATGTCCCTAGAGACCCTCTAGGTCCACAATTGTACATGTAAATTCGACGCCATTGGACCCCTGGCGCCACCTTGTGGAGCACCTACAAAAACTCAACAAAAACTCTTGAAACAGCAAAGTAACCATATACAACATTAGCTGTGCATCTATCCACCACTATAGCATGGTTGGGTAGTTTCTCATGAGGGACAACCAACAAGTCTAGAAGGATCGTGAACCAGGGTTTTCTGACCCATGTGGGGGTCTCCAGGAGAAGGGTGAGAGATGTTTGCTGAAGCTTCCAAACCATGTACTGAAGAAGTGGAACAGGTGGAAAAGTGTAGACAAATACCTCTGACCAATTCATCCACGTGCATTGCACATGGACTGAGGATGTGGAAACCTGAAGGCACAGCTTTGTCAGTTTGCGTTTTGGGACGTTTTGAAGAGATCCAAGTCTGGGAACAGTCCATGCCAGAAGGACAGGAAGAGAATTTGAGGGTAAAGTACCCACTCGTGGACTTGTTACTGCATCCATCCTGCTAAACATGTCTGTATAACCTTTGTTCACTCCCGGTAGGTACTCCGCTAGTAGATGTATCTTGTGGTGGAGCATCCAGAAAACGCTGACAGCTGCGGAGAGTGTGACTCCCTGTTTCTGGTGGTAATACACGGCTGTCATGCTGCCTGTCATGATGAGGACTATCTTGTCTTGGACTTAATAAAGGAAGCTCGATAGCCAGCAGCTACAAGTAATTGATGTGGATGCCTTGTTGGTGGGACACCCACAAGCTTTGGACGGTCAAATGCATTGTGATGGTCACCTGCCGAACTGGGTCTAGCAGCAGACATCCCTGCAACAGGTTGTACCTGTTCCACCACTGTAGAGAGCGATGGGTGTGGGCCCAAATCAACACTTGATTGTTCCATTGAGCCTCTGTCTGGGATCACTGTGCCGCCAGACCCTCTTGCAGAGGATGCATGTGTAATCGTGCATGGAAGACTATAATAATACAAGAGGCCATCACGACAAGAAGGTTAACCCCCGTTCTGACATTAAAGTGGAGATATTGCTGAAAAAGAGGCAGTAACAGTTGGAAAGCTTGGACCAGCGCCTGGCTGGCAAAGGCTTTACCGGTGACTGTGTTGAGAACTGCACCCAGGAAGGGCTAGAACTGGAGGGGTTGACAGTGCGATGTGACTACTGGTGGTGAAGCTTAAATAGTGCAGAAGTTCTATTTAGGTCTGAGTGTGGGAGAGACATTGTTGCTTATTCGCACTATTGATCAGTCAGTCGTCCAGATGGAGAGCAGTCATTAATTCACCTCTTTGCAGCCGGGGGATGACATCTTGTAGGGTGACCATATGGAAGTGCTCCGACAGAATGCCCTCATTGAGATGTCTGAGATCAAGTATAGACCAAAGTGTCTCATCTTTCTTGGGTATGTGGAAGTAGAGGGAATACACCCCTTTGCCGCAGCTGTTTAGCAGTTCATATTCAATTGCCCCTTTTTGAAGGACCTGAACCTCCTCTTGACCGAGGGGCCAATGTTCTGTGGAAAGTGTATGTCTGCGGGGTAGGATATTAGGTGGGCATGCAGTGAGCTCTAGACAGTATACATGCTGTATGATGGAAAGATCTATTGGTTGGAGGTGATTTCTTTCCACTGGAAGGGGACCCCTGCAATCTCACCGGGCAGAGGCTGTGTTTTGTAGGGGATGAGCAAGAGTCACTGCTTTCTTTTGGGGAGTGGGGTGCCCCTTTAGTCGAATCCCCTTTACCACGGCTCCTGGCATTGGTGCCCCTGTAACAACATGTTGACTGCTACTGATAAGTGAAGGATGGGTCAGCATCTGATTGGCCTGTGGTCCAAAGTGATGTTCGCCATCAAACAGCAGGTTTAAGAGAAGGTGCTGAACCCTCTGGCTTAATTCCAGAGACATGAAGCCAAGTGTGGTGCCAAATGAGGACAGTGGAATTAATACTCCTAGCCACAGTATTAGTGGTGTCAAGGGAGCAACCGAGAGAGGTGTTAGACATAATCTTGCCTTCTGAGGCTAGCTCATTGCCCCCACAGTTGGTACTGGTCTAAGACCAGAAGGAAAAGTTACTCCATCTCGCCCAAGTGGAAATGTCCACAGAGCTAGCAGATCGAATTTGCAATCAAAGTGTGTAGCAGAATATGCAGTGACCCTCTGGCCTGCTATGTCGATCTTCTTGACAGGAGGATGGTGCATCACCAGGTCTTTGGGAATTTGCGCCTGGAAAGGCAAGGAAGTAAAGGAACAGACGTTGACTCGCAGAAGTTACGGTCACTTCTGGGTAGGACTAACCCGAAGTGTATCCGCACAATGCCGCAAGGCAATTGCTGAGAAAAATCTATGGATCCAATCTGATGCCTGGGAATACTCATAATGGGTGGAATCTGCAGTTAGAAGCATCAATCTGAAAGCGGTGGATAGCAAGCAGGTGATAACGAATATGCTACTTACCAGTATGCATCTGTTCTTGGCATGTAGGGCTGCTGACATTCATATCTGTGCATAGATTGCCGCCTAGTGTTGGGTCCGGATGATTGCACATTGTTGTCCTGGAAGAGTCTTCGAAGTATCACGAGATAGGTGGCTCCTCCCCTGGACTACAGTGCGCATGGGCATCAACTCCATCCCCAGATTGTTTTTAGCCATTGTGGCCAAGATGGAGTGAAACTCAGTGAATGATGACCATGCTATGAGTATATATGTGAATACTGCAGCTGCTACAGGCGCCGGGGAGGAGGGCGGGCGATATGAATGTCAGCAGCCCTACATGCCAAGAACAGATGCATACTGGTAAGTAGCATATTCGGTTCGAGGCATGTGGGCTGCTGAATTCATATCCGTGCATAGAATACATAGCAGTCCCTCCATTAGCGGCGGCTGCCCGTGCCAGCTGCAGCAGTTTGGAAAAGTGTCTTGAGAACAGCCTGCCCTACAGCTGCCTGCTGTTTGGAGTGCACATCAACACAGCAATGCTTAGTAAATGTGTGTGTGGTAGACCATGTGGCTGCTCTACATATGTCCTCTAAAGGAATGTTTCCAAGGAATGCCATAGAGGCCCCCAACTTTCTGGTGGAGTGGGCTCTTGGAGGAATGGTAAGAGTGTGTTTTGCTTTAACATAGCAGATCTGGATACATTTAACGATCTACCTAGCAATACCAGAAATGGGGCTACCTTTGTGGTGTGGCGCAAAGGCGACAAAGAGTTGCTTAGTTTTCCTAAAATCCTTGGTCCTATCAATGCAATAGATTAGGGCCCGTTTAACGTCAAGGGTGTGGAGCATCCGCTCCGCCAGCGACTCAGGATTTTGAAAGAAAACAGGCAATTCAATTGTTTGGTTGATGTGGAACTGAGACACAACCTTTGGCAGAAACTTAGGGTTAGTGCGGAGCACCACCCGGTTGGAATGAATTTGGATAAATGGCTCCTGGATTGTGAGGGCTTGCAATTCACTAACCCTCCGTAGCGATGTAATTGCTATGAGGAAAGCCACTTTCCATGTCAAGAACTGAATCTCGCAGGAATGCAGTGGTTCAAAGGGAGGACCCATCAGCCTGGTAAGGACCACATTGAGGTTCCACTCAGGAGCTGGTGGAGTCCGTGGCGGAATGACTCGTTTGAGGACTTCCAAAAAAGCCTTGATGGCAGGTACCCTGAAGAGGGAGAGGTGCTGCCTATTTTGGAGATAAGCGGCCATTGCAGACAGATGAATGCGAATGGAAGCATAGGCCAGATTACACTTGTACAGATGGAAAAGGTAACAGATGATGTTCTGAATAGAAGCATCCAGCGGGTTAATGTGGTCCGCACAATAAATGACAAACTGCTTCCATTTTGCCGCATAGCAGGCTCTAGTAGTGGGCTTCCTCGCCTCCCGAATGATGTCCATACAGTCGGGAGGTAAGTTTAGGTAGCCAAACTCTAGGACTTCAGGAGCCAGATCGCCAGGTTGAGCTGTTGCAGATCTGGGTGCTGAATGTCGCCATGGCTCTGCGTCAGAAGGCTGGGTGTGAGGTGTAGCCTCTGATGCGGTACCACGGACAGTTCTAGAAACGTGGTGTACCATGGTTAGCGAGCCCACGTTGGAGCAACCAGGATGAGAGCCATCGAGTGCTGCCTGAGTTTGCGTGCCACCAGCGGAATCAGAGGTGCTGGGGGGAAAGCGTACGCAAATTTGCCTGACCAGTTCATCCATATCGCATTGCCCTGCGACTGTGGGAATCTGGCGGCGAAGCTTAGGCATTTTGCATTCTCCTTTGTGGCGAACAGGTCTATCTCTGGATGACCCCACCTTAGGAAGTACGGCCGGAGTACTGATGGATGTATCTCCCACTCGTGCATCTGGTGGCTGTGCCTGCTGAGTAGGTCCGCCATCTGATTGTCTTTGCCCGGGAGATGCTCCGTGTTGGACTTGGCCCTTAGGGCTGGTTCGCCCCCTAATCTTTTTGCTTTTATTTGTGACCCTGTGTTAGTGATTTTTGGGTCTCTGCGCACTTTTCCCTGGGTCCCAGAGTGAAAGTGCGAGCATGTAGTATGGCAGGCCTGCCCTCCCATAGGAATGCATGGGGAATGTGTGTGTCCCTGGTAGTTCCTGATGCGTGGGGAGTGCAGGCTCGAATTTAGTATGTGTAAACTCGTGAGAGTGAATGCTGCAAGATGGTGTATGCGGCATGTATGTGTCTAGAAGGGAAGTGCTACTTCTGGACATTGAGATATGTCTGCAGTGAGGGTGCTGGAGCGTGATTGGCTGGAGCTGGCTGGCTGGCATGCCAGGCTCAAGGAAGTCTGGATGGGTCTGCCCGGTGGTGAGTGGGAGATTAGCATGAGTGATGTGTGGGAGGAGTGTACCTGTGTCCTGGATGGGCTGGGTTTTCCCCACACAATGCTGGCTCCGCCCCCCTGTGGTGTGTCTAACGACCCTAGCCTCCCCAGTGAAAGAAAGGGGTGGTTGGGCCATCAAGGGTACTCCCAAACCAGTTGCGACTGGTTTCTCCCCCACCCTGCACCTCCAAACAAAGGATTTAGTTGTATAAAAATGGGAATGTGTCCCCATGAATGTGTTCTGCTTTTGGATCCTGCCAGAGGGGGCTGTTGCTGCTGCTAGGGCCAGGAGGACCGCCACTTGGGGTGTCTCCCTGCCTGGAGACCCAGTGTGCTGGCTCTGGCCCAGCCTTGCCCCCCCTGCCTGCCTCCAGCCCCTGCTGGAGCTTGTGCTGTGCCTACAGCACAGAGAGCGCTGCTCTCTGCCCTTCAGCGCTGGGGAGCGCTGAAACCCCTTTCCTAGCGCTTGAGAGCGCTTCAGTGGGCTCCTAGCGCTGTGAGCGCTGTTATTTATCCTGTGGCGCTTGGGAGCGCCTTGCCTTCGTTGTTAGCGCTTTGGGAGCCCAGTCGGTGCCCACCCGGCATCTGCTGCTTTGGTGGCGCATTTCCGTTTGATGTCCGAGTGCCCACCTCGGGTTATTGCCCTTTTTGGAAGCCGGTGCCCACCCGGCATTGCCCCGGCTTATGTAATTATTCAGAAGCCGGTGCCCACCCGGCATTGCCTCAAGATCACCGCCGCAGCCCAGGGACATCGAAACCGTGGCCGGGACGCTGCCTAGAGCGACCCGGAAGTCCCGCCTCCATACCTCCAGGGCCGCGCTGCTATTGGCGGCCCCAGAGGAAGTCAGGCGAATTGCAGCGGGACGGGGCCAGGCGGAGAAGCAGGAAGCAGCCTGCACGTCCTGCCGAGGCTCCCGAGTGAGGAGAGCCCCGGACCTCTGCCTGCCGCCGGTGAAGAGGAGCCGTTCCAGAGAGGAGCCCCCGCCTGCCAGAGTCCCGGTGTGTGCGCAGTGTGGCCCAGGGAAGGGGAGGCGTCGGGGCACATTGCCGGTGCCCGCCCCCCCCTCGTGCTCTCTCCCCGAGTGAGGGGAATTGTTGTTGGAGCCCGAGGCTCCTGGGGGGCATATTTGTTGAGCCCTGCGAGGCTCCCCGCCCAAGGTTGAAGAGGAGCCCAGAGAGGCTCCAGTGCGCCCCCATTGTTTCCTGAGCCCACGAGAGGCTCGAGGCGCCCTAGTTGTGGTGCGAGGCCCACGGGGGCCCTGGGGGTACCTGTGTTGTTGAGCCCGGAGAGGCTCCCGAGACGGCGCATTTTGTGTTTGAGCCTGAAAGGCTCAAGGGGGCTATTTGATTACTGAGAGCCCACGAGGGACTCAGGCGCCACCAGTATTTTTAAGAACCAGAGAGGCTCAGGGAGACATTTTGTTTCTGCAGAGCCTGTGAGGCTCCCACATCGTGTTCGCCCAACCAGTGTTCAGAGCCTAGAGAGGCTCCCACGTTGGCCCCATCATTTGCACCAGTTTCCCAGCACTTTGTGGGCAGCTGCCACGTTTAGGCCCCCTGACTTTGGGACACAGGGCGTCCTAGCCCTAGAGAGGCCAGTTGGCCTAGGGACAGTCACAGGTGGTGACTTATGTGATTCTGGCGCATTTATGAGTGATGTGCCAATGTGAGTTTTGCGCAATTGTTATTGCTACACCTCTGAATGTGTTGATACATCATGTGTTTTACTTCTTTCCCTTTGCTATGTGTTTATGCTTAGGTGAGTGCTTTTCCTCCCATAGGTCCTGAGACTAAGGTCCTAGTTACCTGCCTGATTTGCCTAGAGTGATTAGGGTTACGTAGGAGGGGTTTACCCCTTACCAGGAAGTACTGGTTGTGTGCTCTATTTTTATATTATGTGCTACAGTGATTTTACATTCTAAAGTGCTATTTCTAAAAGTGTTACTTCTAAAAGTGCATACCCTTGACAGTGGTCCAGGTGGCCCTGTCCTGCACATTATCCCCTGTAAATTCTGCCCATGCCCCTGGCACAATGTAAAGTGTGTGTTTTATCTAATGTGTTTTTACTATAATACAAAGGCTATTTTTATATAGAACCTTGTGTGGAGTTTCCTTTGTGGTGGGCCTTGGGTGGTGTTGCTGGGGTGCGTGCGCAAATACTTAACTCATATCGCCTCCAAGTTTAGCCTTGCGGCTCGCGCCACATTACCTAGAGGGTGAGCAGGGGTTATCTTGGCGTGTAACTCCCTTGCCCTGACTTAGGAGTGGTGGTCTCTGACTGACTTTGGCGCAAGCCCTGGCCAGCCAGGGATCCCATTTCTAACACTCCGCCATGAGGAAGATGTTCCTCTGAATGGCCCACTTCCACAAGCTCTGAGCCAGATGAGACAGCTGCGGAGAGTGTGTGCCTCCCTGCTTCTGAATGTAGTACATTGCCGTCATGTTGTCCGTCCGACTCAACACGACCTTGTTGCATAGATGTACTTTGAATGCTTTTAGTGCCATGAAGATCGCCATCAGTTCTAGAACATTGATGTGCATCTTCCCCTGTTGCTGCGTCCACAGTCCCTGCACAGTGTATTGGAGTACATGCGCTCCCCATCCTTGGAGAGAGGCGTCCGTGGTCAGGATAATCTCTGGCACAGGCTCCTGGAACGGTTGGCCCTTGCAAAGGTTTCGTGGATTCCACCAATGCAGAGAGTTGTATGCCCGACCGCTCACCAACACTAGGTCTTTCAACTGGTTGTGAGCCTGAGTCCATTGACGTGCTAAGCACTCCTGAAGCGGACGCATATGCAGTCTGGCGTGCGGACCAATGGAGATGCAGGAGGCCATCATGCCTATCAACTGCATGAACACTCTTGCTGGAAGCGAGTGTTGAGGTCTGAATTTTTGGATCAGCGATTGAATGCTGCTGACTCTCACTGAATTTGGCTGGGCTGTGGCCGCCAGAGTGTCTATGGTCGCACCCAGATACTGGCGTACATGGGCGGGCTGGAGGTGGGACTTTGGGTAATTCAGTGAGAATCCCAGATCGTGCAGGAGGTGAATGGTTTGGGACACGTGGTTGGCACAATGTTGGGCTGACTTCGCTTGGATGAGCCAGTCGTCCAGATAGGGATAGACGTGGATGTTGTGACGTCGTAGATGTGCCGCCACCGTCGCCAGGCACTTTGTGAACACCCTGGGTGCCGTGGTGACCCCGAAAGGCAAAACCTTGAATTGGTAGTGCTGGTTTTGGATGGTGAACCTGAGGTATTTTCTGTGTGAAGGATGTAGCGGAATGTGGAAGTACGCATCCTTCAGGTCCAAAGTTGCCAGAAAGTCCCCCTGTTGTAGCAGTGGGAGAACTTGCTGCAGTGTTAGCATGTGGAAATGCTCGGACAGGATGTAAAAGTTGAGGGGCCTGAGATCCAGGATGGGCCTGAGGGATCCGTCTTTTTTTGGAATCAGGAAGTACAGGGAGTAAACTCCTGTGCCTCTTTCCTGCATGGGCACGAGCTCTATTGTCCCTTTTTGCAGCATGACTGTGACCTCCTGCTGCAATAAGTGCAAGTGCTCGCGTGACATAGGACGGTGCTTTGGGGGTATGTTGGGTGGAGTGGATGTGAGCTCCAGACAATAACCAAATTGGATAAGTTTTCTGACCCACCTGTCCGTGGTGATGGACTTCCACACGGACAGGAACTGCTGGAGTCTCCCCCCGACCGGTGTTGTGTGGTCGGGGGGCAGTGACAATGCGTCACTGTTTGTTGGCGGTAGAGGACCTGGAGCTGTTGTTGTCACGTTCTCTGCCCTTGGCGTTGTTGCAGCGGTATCCACCTCGACTCTTGTTGGCATAAGTAGTCTGGGTGTTGCCCTTGTAGAACTGCGCGGACTGCGAAAGTTGACCCCTTGAGGTGCCTCTGGTATTGGAGCGACGAAAGGACCCACTCCGAAAATGCTGGGACTGCAAGGCACCCATGGATTTTGCAGTGTCGGTGTCCTTTTTCATTTTCTCAAGGGTGGTATCAACCTCAGGGCCAAACAGGTGATCTGGGTTGACCGTTTGGTTCAAGATGGTGGTTTGAATGTCCGGCTTGAACCCAGATATTCTTAGCCAGGCATGTCTACGAAGCATAACGCTAGTGTTAATGGCGCACTTTATGGAAGCGTTGGAGATCAGCTTCCCCTCCTGTATTAGCATCTCAGCCCCTTCCTTATATTGATCGGGTAGGTGTTGCATAAGGGTCTCTAGGGTATCGTAGTGTGCCCTGTCATAGCGCGCCAGGAGCGCCTGCGTGTTTGAGATGCGCCATATGTTGGCTGCCTGCGCTGCCACCCTCTTCCCCGAAGCCTCAAAGACCTTTGATTCTTTGTCTGGGGGAGGAGCATCACCCGTAGTCTGCGAGTTGGCCCTCTTCCGGGCATTGGAGACAACCAGGGAGTCCAGAGGCAACTGTCCCCTAATATAAGTTGGATCAGTGGGCGCTGCCTTATACTTCTTCTCGATCCTCGAGTTGATGGCTCTCGCCCTGGTGAGTTCTTTGAAGACCTCAGCAGCGTGCTTTAAAACACCCTTCAGCATTGGCAGGGTTTTTACAGTCTTTTCAGAGACAGAAAAGGTGTCAAAGAGGAAGTCGACGTCCACAGGGTCAGCATGCAGCTCGACATTGTGATTGGCTGCTGCCCGCTCAATGAGGGCATTGAAAGCCGCAGAGTCTTCAAGGGGGGAAGTTTTAGCGGAGAAGAGCTGAGGGTCCTGCCCAGAATGCAGGTCCCCAGGCTCACCACCAGCAGACCAGGGCTCTGCCACATCCTCTGGGTCTGTGTAGACAGGATAGCTATATTCATCCTCGTCATCGCCCTCACCAGGGTCCACATGAGTGGGCGAGACCTCGTGATGAAATGGGCTCCACCAAGGCTGGAGTACCAGCAGAGTCCATCTTCCGCTTTAGTGGGATCTTGTACGACTTCAATTGGGGCTCTGGTGTGATTTTCCTCTTCAGGAGGGAAAGCCTGCCCGTTTCAGCGTCGATGAAATGTTCTTGACGCTCCTCCTCTGAAAGTTGTCGAGGCCGCGGGCCAAAAACCACCAACGATGCCTTCGGCGTCGAAGATACCTTCTCGGGCACGCCGGCCCCCGGTTTAGCAGCGAAAGCCTTCAGCGCCATCTTAGGCGGCAAGGTGAAAAGGATCGGCCTGGGCACCTTCGCCGGTTTCTCCAGAGGCTTGGCCGGCGGAAGGTCCTTCGGCTCGACTGCTGCGGCGCTGTCCCTTATGCGCTGTAGGGACTCCGTGGCCTTCTTCGTGAACGCGGCAGATGGACGTGCCGGTTCGACAGAGTCTTTAGAGGTCGGTTTCGGAGTGGAGTCCTTCGAGGTCGCCCACGAAGTCGACACACTTGGCGCAGCCCCCTTGGCCTTGTCATGTGGAAGCGGGGCAGAGAGGGCCTTCGGGTCATCGGGCCGCTTCTTCGGGTCGGTAAGAGACCTTTTGGGGTCGTCGACCGTCTTCTTGTGATCGAGTCGACCCTTGCCGGCGTCGACTGTCTTCGGCGCCGATGCGGCCGTGTCCGACCCCTTCACTTTCGGCTTCGACGTAGTAGCCTTCGGGTCGGCCATGTTGACGTGGCCCTTCGGCTCGACGGCCATCTTAGTTTTCTTCGGCGCTGAGGCCTCCGAAGTCTTCGATCCGACCAATGCGATGCGCACTTTCGGTTTCGATATTTCTGGCGTCGAGAGGGTAGATTTCACTTCCGGTTTCTGTGTCACCGGGAGTGAATTGGTAGCAATGTTCGTGGCCGGGCCAGCAGGCGGGCCGAGGAACTCAGAGCAAGGTTTTGGGTAAGGCCCGAAGGCGATCCCTCGACCTGGGCCTTATTGATTGGAAAGGCCCCAGAGTCAGTTTGAGGAAGCTCCTCGTCCGAGCTATCCTCCATGGCCCCAAGGGCCCCGCCATCGACCCCTACCTCCTCGACGACTTCACCGAAATCTTCGGCCTCGGCGTCGTAGTCGTCCTTGACCTCCGACGCGGGGCTAGATTCCGAGATGTCCTGGATATCTTCATCCTCGACCTCCCCAGCATCGAAAATGTCCGTAGGCGCCAGTGCAGATTGCTGGGCCTCCAGGCGCGCAGCTCAACGGAGCTTGAGTGTCTTCTTGGACCGGAATCTCGAACAGGCCATACTCTTGGCCTCGTCGTGGTCCGGCGACAGGCACTTGTTGCACACCGGGTGGACGTCGATGTGTGGGTACTTCAAGTTACACACCGGACATCTTTTGAATGGACTTCGGTTTTCCATGATGGTCGATGAGTCTGGAGCGTCGACTAGGCCCTCCGCGCCGAAAGCACGCGGAAGTACAAAGCTCGGCTTGGAGCCGAGGAAAGTTGCGAAGCCGAACGCAAGACAATACCGACGCAAGTCCTAAAGACCTTTTGGTCTCAAAGTTAAGTTAAGTTAATTCTTATCGATTCCGACAAGAGGGAACCAAAGACATCCGAACCCAATGGCGGAAAAAAACAATCTGGGGATGGAGTCGATGCCCATGCGCACTGTAGTCCAGGGGAGGAGCCACCTATCTCGTGATACTTCGAAGACTCTTCCAGGACAACAATGTGCAATCATCCGGACCCAACACTAGGCGGCGATCTATGCACAGATATGAATTCAGCAGCCCACATGCCTCGAACACATGTTTGACACAAACTACGTTAGACAGTTTTTCTATCCAAAAACTTTTGACAGGCCCAAAATATTCACACAATAATAGTTCATGAAAGTGTGAGTTATTGACACTGTAGCAGCTTTTCGCAGGTTCACATCATAGTAGCTTTCTTCTTATGAGTGAAGCGTACCTTTGGCATTGCATGTACTGTTTGAACACAGCAGATGATCCATCTGGCTATGCCACCTTCTGCTATTAGTTTGGCGGATGGATTTCACCCTATCAACGTAATATCTTAACCCCTTTGGTGCTCATGACGTCACGCATCACAGTGGGCGTGTGCTAACGACGGCCGGGGGCGTCCGAACTCCGCCCACTCTCTATTTGGCCTGCACAGCGCAAAAATTTGGCAGCGTTTAATGGGTTAATGCCCCTTTAATCTCTAGTGTTTGTAATGTCCTTTCAGCCAAAGTCTCAAGGAAGAAATGCATAAAAAGGGGAACCACCTTTTGTAGAAACATCAGTTTTTTTTAGTAAAACTACTCTATAGCTGTGCACCTTAATGAAAGGTACCTCTAACTGTTATTGTCTGCAAATCATGAATTCTAATTAGTAAGGTAATGACCACAACAAAGGCCAACTTTTAAGCCAGAGATCGCATCTCACAAGAGAGTAGTCGCTCAAAAGGAGGTCCAATAAAGCTTGATAATAATACATGGAGGTTCCAGAATGAGGGAGTCCCTGGAGGATTGGCTCTAAGTCTCTCCCTGCCAGTCTTGATCACAAGAAATTTGAACAGGGAGAAGTATTTTCGGGTTTGTTTGTAAGGCACCCTTTCAGCTAAATAAAGTCAAACAGAAGTGTGTGCTAATCATGCCTTTTGAAGATGCAGAAAGTAGAAGATATCTTTAACTGAGGCTTTAAGTGGCTGCAAGTTATCCTAAGCAGTAATAGACATTTTTTATTTGACAGGGTCATGTGGTTGGTTTGCATGACTTACCCAGGATTTGCATACACTCCTCTGGAACTTTTAAGTATTCTAATTCTAAGACCTCTAGAGCCAGATGGCTAGGTTCATCTCCATGAGGATTGGATGTCTGATTTACCCCTGATGCTGTCAGGATGTGTAGTCTCAGTGAAAGTTTATAGTGTGAATGGATTAACATTTCCAGAAGCATCACTTTGATTGTCGGGCACAAGTTGGGTCGACAAAATTGAGGGTCATGGAGGTTTGCCTCATTTTTCTCATTATGTATGCGATCAGTTGATGGGGAGGAACAGTGCAGGCAAAGACCTCTACACAATTCATATTCATCCCTGGTACTTTAATCCATGGACTGTGGGTACCTGGAGGAAAAGCTTTGACATTTGATGGTGGTAAACATACCTGCTGGTAAAATGTCCCATATTTGAAAGTACTTCTGAAGAACTTGGGGATTTATGTCTCATTCATAGACTTGATGTGTCCAGCTGAACAGATCAGAAAAGTAGCTGTCCACTCCAGCCAGATGTTCCATTAACAAATGAATGTGACTTAATGTCCCAATGCCAAATTTTCTGAGCTAGCACCAACAGCTGGACCAAACGGTCCCACCTTGTTTTCAAATTTAAAACCTGGCAACCATGTTGTCGATCTTTATGAGGATTGCATGGCCTCATATCTGGTTGTAAAATGCCCTAAGAGCTGACTGGATTGCTGCCAATTCTAAGACGTTTATCTGGCAACCCTGCTGTACCTACATCCAGGTACCCTGAACCGTTCTGTGGACGAACTGTGCCCCGCAGCCTATGAGAGAGTCATCCATGGTAAGGGTCGAGCAATTGCCTACCTATGAACATGCGTCTGTTCCACCATTTTAGGCATTGCTTAATACTGGGCTCCATCAACACTAGATTGTCTCAATGACCATTTCCCTACTAAACACTCCCGCAGTGGACATGTGCAATCTTGCATGAAGCCTTCATCCCTAATAGTTTTATTTCCATTCAGTGATGAGTCGTAATGTCTGAAAAAGAAGCAACAATCTGTGAAACGTTGGATTTGGAAAGGTGGCACATGCAACTTCTTCACACTGATGGTGAACACGGTGTACAACAGAGACACTTGCATGTTATGTGTGTGCTAGGCATTGCTGTTGGCTGTTTCTCTTTATCAGACAGTTATCCAAGGATGGAAATATGGGCATAGCATTCCAGCACTGGTGTCCCGCCACCAATTAATCAATAAACCAGTCAATTTGTATAGAGCGACTAATACCCCAAGAGGGTATCCAGGCGCTGGAGGGTCGTGAGGCTCCAAAGTCTCAGTTGAACTGCAAGGCCTTGAGTGCCTGCTGGAATTCCAGAACAGAGGTGCAGGTTGTTTCAAGTTTTCAACACGAGGTAGGAGATGGGGTTACTTCCGCTTTTTCTTCGTTGTATGTGTGGGGGGGAGTGAAAGGGACACAGAGTGTAGTTGTATGGTGGGTTGGTGGAAATTCAGGCGGTGGTTAATGTAGGCTGGTCCTTGGTTGTGCAGTGCTCTGTAAGGGTGGATCACCAGCTTGAATTGGCACCTCTTCTGTATAAGTAACCAGTGGTGTTTCCTGAAGTGAGGAGCGTTGTGGGTCCATCTGGGCAGATCGAGGAGAAGTCTGGCAGCGGAGTTCTGTATGGTCTGGAGTCTCTGCATATAGTACTGCGACTAGGTCCCGAGAGAAGGTAAGTCTGGTGTTCTGGAGGAGCTATTTGAAGATTCTTCTTAACATGCGAAGTGTGAGAAAACAGGCAGGAGACTGCGTTGAACTGTAACTTCATGGTCCATTTGCTGTGCAGGATAATGAGGCTTCTGCCGTGGTTGGTTGATTTGGGTGATGACCCTAGTTCTGAGGGCCACCGGGAGTCGTACCAAGAGTTGGTGTTGTTACCGATAGCTAGCACTTCCGTTTTGTCTGTGTTGAGCTTCAGGCAGTGTCATTCATCCAGTCAGCGAAGCTCGTCATGCACCCGTGAAAGCTTGTTCTCATGGTAGTGGGGTCTTCTGAGAGTGAAAGGATGATCTGGGTGTCGTCCGAATAGGATATGATGTTCAGTCTGTGGGATCTGATTATGTTGACCAAGGGGGTCATGTAGGTGTTGAAGAGGGTGGGGCTGATGGAAGAGCCTTGAGGAACACTGCAGATGTCCGTAGGTCTGGAGGTGAACGGTAGTAGGTGGACCTTCTGTATTTTTCCAATGAGGAAGAAGATGATCTACTTGAGAGCGTCTAATTGGATACCAATGTGATGCAGACTTTTGATCAAAGTGTTGTGGGATATGGTGTAGAATGCTGTGAAGAGGTCGAGTAGGATCAGAACTGCTGTTTCTCCTCGGTCGAGGAGGGCTCTGACGTCATTAGCGGGTCCCACCAAGGCAGTCTCGGTGCTGTGGTTGGTGTACACTTTGGTAATGAAAGGGAGCTGGGAGCGGGGGTTTTTGAGTTTACCGGCGTCAGCAGATGGTTTCATGAGTAGTGGTTTGTCTTGTGCAGGTTTCAAGTTCATGGAAAGGTGACCGTGGTCAGTGAGGAGTTGAGGGTGGTGAGCTCATTACTGATCGTAGGTCTTCTGGGGTTGAAAATGTGGTGCATGCAGGGGTCCGTAGGGGCTCCAAAGTGAATGGAGTTCATGACGGTGGTGGTGTCCTGGGGGATGAGCTGATCCCATGTGCTAAGTCAGAGGTCAGTGTTGGATTCGGTGAATGCGTAGATGAAGTCTGAATGCTTGGGCTGGGGTTCGAAGTTCTTGTAGATGGTGGTGATCTTGTTGCAGAGCATGCAGAGAACTATTCATCCTCATTACTTGACCCATCTCAATCAGATACTTACCTCCCTGCCAATATACTTCCAGTACTAGCTACATGAATTATGTACTCATGGAGGTGAACACTCATTAGGATTATAGGACTACAGTCATAATTCTTCTGCTGCTTCCTTTAATCTTCTGTACTGAGATGACCCTTTTCTAATTTATTTGGCACTGTGGGTCGAAACATTGCTAAATTTCAAATGTGGATTGTTTTTAATTTGATTGTGGATCATGATACTCATAAGAAGAGTCTTTATTAACATACTATCCTTTTCAGTCACATGAATAAAGTATTGTATACAACACCAGTGTATTATTTACTCACTTTATCACTTTTTACTGCAACGTCAACAGATAGGAGCACCTTGATTCAAAATTGTATATAACTTGATTTTGAAATAATTTGCTGAAACTAAATATGCATTACAGGTATGAATAATCCTTAATTGTTCATAAAGACGGAATCTTTAAGAAAGTATTGCTATAGAAGTCAAGGGCTGCATTTATCACATCGGGACCATTTGTGTCTTTAAATCTATTCTACCCAGGTTCCTGGGTTACAGGGTGCTCCTCCCTTTTTTATCTAAATATGATGGAATGAGAACTTGCATGGTGGTCATTGATAAGTAATTCAACAGGATGCACCAGTTCAAAGGCCTTATGTCTAGGATAGACCTCAGAGTTATGCTCTTTTTGGCAATAAGGAAGTACATAGGTTAGACTCTGGTCCACTAGAGAGGGAGTACTTGCTTAGTGGAACACTTATTGAGGAGTGTCTTTACTTCCTCAGCAATAGTCTTGACTGGCTGTGTGACAACAAGGTGGTACGTTTGGTGGTGAGGTGTGGAACTCTAGGCACCACCAATACCAAAAAACTGAGAGGACCATCTTTTCGAAAGTCATTTCCTCCTATTGTGGAAGAAATAACCTTATTCTTCCCCCAACAGGTGTGGAGTGATCAGGGCGAATGATTGGCGAGTCACTGTTTGGAGGTGTAGGTGACTGTGCTGAAGCTGCCACTACCCTTGCCTCTGCAGTTTCCCAGGTAGCCAGATCCTTAATAGGCACTAGATGCCTGGACTTCCAAAAAAAGACTGATGTTGCTACAATTCCTCTGGAGAGGGACTGCAGTCTTGGTTCCCCCTCCTGCTTGCGAAAGGAAGATTTGGGTGTTTGGGTCTGCAGAGTACCCAGGGCATTAGCAGTATTCATGTCCTTAATCTACTCAAGCATATTGTCCACATGAGGACCAAAGAGATGTTCCCTGTTGAATGCATTCTATACCTCTGGCTTGAATCCAGACACCGTAGGGCATCCATCATGGTAGAGTGCAGCAAAAATGCTTACCGCCCTGGAGGAAGCATCGGAGGAATCCAGAGCACTTCCTGCGTTACCAATGGGAATTACTTATCCCATCTGTAACAAGTTCCTTGTCTAAGTTTGATGATATGTCTCTGGAAGGTGCCTAACCAACTACTTCTTCCCCTCCAGTGGTATCTATTTTAGTGAGAGAGCAGTCATACTGAATTGGCCACTCTACAGTGGGTGGCTGCCATCACAGCCACTCGCTCCCCTGATCCCTCAATCTTATTGCTCGCCTTATCTGGAGGAGAGTTATCCTCAGTTTCAAGAGTGCGGGCTCGTTTCCTGGCTCTATGCACCGCCAAGCAGTATGGTGGGAAATATCCCCGGACATACATGGGTCATCTGAGACAGCTTATATATTTGTTTGTTTCTGACCCTTTGGGTGACGATTCATACCTTGACTGAGATTTTCACATTTTAGTAGCTTTTATGCATTGGGAGGTACTGATCTGACCACTCGGTCTTGACAGGATCTCCACAAGAAAATACTTTGCTGCCCTTAGGATAACATTGTGGTACAGCGTGGCGTCATCTGAGGAGTGAGGGGACCTATAGGCCACAACAGCATAAGCCTCTCAGTCCGAATCATCCTGTAGTTTGACGTGATAATTCTCCAAGGTATCAACCCCATCCCCAGCTATTTAAGGCTATAGATATAGGTTCTGCTTATCACAGGGTTTCCCTTGCATAGTCTGTGTGGTCTGAGTGAACAGACTGCTGAGGTCACTGATGAGGTGGTGGAATTTGTGTCCTTCGTGAAGGCTGGGGAAAGGGGAGGGAATTTTGGTTGAAGACTAGTGGTCATGTCCCTACACTTCTTAGGCACCAGATAGAATATTAACTCTCGCAGTAAATTAAAAAGGTTCAAAGGGCTGCCACATAAGCAAGAGTGGTGCCCAAACCAAAGCCTTGCCAGACCAGCTTTAAGAGATTAGACTACTTGGCTTGAAATGGGTCCATCTAATTGTCCAAGCTCCATGAACTTTGCCCAACAGTCAGAATAAAGACCATTGGCAGACAGGCGCCTAACCACCAGGAAAACATCGGCACTCTTGCAGGTAGGTCAAACCCAGTCAGTTGGTCACACTCAATTGCTGCCCATGTAGGTGTAAGGCTGTGGGCGTTTCAGGTGCAAAATCCAGCTGCTTTTGGGAGAGAAAGTCCTCCCAAAGGGAGGGAAGTGTAAAACCTCATACTCCGCAAGACAGAATACCAAATCCAGGGCTATCAAGATGAGTTGCGTTTTGTCCCTTCTGACGTTCTTCAGAACTCAGGGCAGACGTGGCATGCAGAAGACTGGAGTACCACTGCAGCCAGATTGCATCTCTCAGGAAGTCTAGAGGAATCTCCAGTACACAGTAGTTGGGATATTATGTTCACAGTAGTGGTGAAAAATGTTTCCCCTGGCACGCCCCACTGCAGGAAGAATCCTTGGGCCGCCTCGGGATGCAGACGCCATTCATGGCCTGCAAAGCGAGACCTTCTAGGTTGATCAGCATCCACAAATTCAGCAAACAAGCTCCAGAAACGTAGAATAGTGTCAGTGTTTAATTTGTAAAGGACTGAGGGCAGCTACTCAAAGTTCTGGTTAGACGTACGGGACTATTCAATGTCTTCATGCTGGATACCAAGGCTCAAAATTTGGAATCCACTGCAGACCTCCAATCCACTACCACCCTGCCTGTTAATCTCGCTCTAGTCATTTTAACTTTCGTGATTGTTTTTTCAGGCTTTTTCTCTTCCTCCTTCCTGCCCCTATGTGGTCAGTAAATGACTGATGAGAAAAAGTGCTGGTCCCCAAAAATGAGTGTCAGTGGGGCCACCTGCAACCACCTGCTCAAATTACGCACTGGTTGTCTCTGCTCCACGGATGAGCAATGCCCCTTGTTTGCATCTCCTCCAAGTATCCGCCCAGATCTAACCTCTTGGAGCATGATGACCACACACAGGGCGGCTTCTGCGTCGGTGTACAAGGTAGTCAGCAGAACGGTGTACCAGACGTTGCAGTTGGTGCCTGCAGGCAAGTAGCTCTTCCGCTTCAAGGAAAATGCTGATGGCTTGGCGAAGTGCTGGAGGCCCTTTGAGGCTTTTGGAGGATGAACAGCTGCAGGAAAAGTCGGGCTGTTGCAACTGTAGAGACTGGTCTCAAATCTAGCCTGCCTTCCTGCTCCTAAGTCCACCAGAAGTCTGCAGTTCTCGCTTCTTCGACTTTTTTGTCCTTTATCTTCAGTCAGAAGAATCTGCGTTACTGGTGTCAGAGGGCCACCTAAATACTCAATTTAGGGGCCTTAAGGGGAGTGAAGGGTTGTAGCCAATGGGCTGATTACCCTTGGGGGTTACTAAAGCCCAAATATGAACATGGGGCAGGAAAACCGAAAGGTTGAAAGGGCTAATACATAGCCTACTAGAGTGCCAACTGCCAAAGATGAAAAAAAACATCAAAATATCAGACTGTTTAGCCAGAAGAGTGTCATCTTTACAGACCCCACGCCAGCCCACTAAATTCAACCAACGAACAGCATAAGAAAAATGCTACGTACCAGTAGGCATCTGTTCTTGGCATGTAGTGCTGCAGAATCACATACTTGTGCATAGATTGCCATCTAGTGCTGGGCTCGGATGTTTGCACTTTGCTGTTGTCTTGGAAGAAGTCTTTGTAGTCACAAGATAGGTGACTCCTCCTTTGGACGATAGTGCACATGGGCATCGACTCCATCCTTAGATTGTTCTTCGCCAAGTAGGGATATGATTGGGTTTGTAGGAAACAGAAAAGATGTCTATGTGTAATATATCAAAGTAAGATAACCGTGGAACAGATAGAGGTACCTGGGAGGTGGGTGGGCGTACGTGATTCTGTAGCTCTACATGTGCAAATCAGACTTGACCCTGTGCCTCTTCAGCCAGGATAGCTTGATTCCAGGAGCACAGTGAGCCCGGGACCCACGTCTGGGCATACCCTGCGCACTTAGGGCGAGGAAGCAAAAGACACACAATTGATGGACGGAAATGCAGAACAAATCAAAACATTCAACCCCAGTCAAGAGATCTGGGTTAAATCCATCATATTTTTGATCATCATGCCACCCCAGGTTAGACCTGGCCATATTTAAATCAGTCTTGACCCTGTGCCTCATGGGAACAGTCCAGACCGAACTGCCAAGCCAGGTCTTCCCTGGACCGGAAACAAGCATCCCTTGACCGGAAACAAGCATTCTTGGACCCGGTTTCGGGGTTTCACCCCTCTTCAGCCAGGATAGCTTGATTCCAGGGGCACAGTGACCCAGGGATCCATGACTGGGCATACCCAGCGCACTTAGGGCGAGGAAGCAAAAGACACACAATTAATGGACGGAATGCAGAACAAATCAAAACACTCACCCCCAGTCAAGAGATCTGGGATAAATCCATCATTCTTTTGCTCATCATGCCACCCGAGTTTATTTATTTAATTTGTAGAGCGCACTGCAACTTAACAGGCATCCTGGTGCTTAGCAAACTCAGACTGAAGCAGAAGAATGTACCAACAGCAGATAGCAACTAAGCTTTGGGGAACAGCCAGGTTTTTAATCTCTGTCTAAACGGAAGGAGGTCAGTGACTTGTCTGCCAATGGGGAGTTTGTTCCAGAGTTTGGCAGCTGCCAACCGAAGGATCTACCACCAGACCTGACTCTACTGAACCTCTGTATCTTGATCAGGTTCGCTGATGACCGGAGACTTCTCGCAGGCACATACCACTCAAACTTTCTCTGCAAAATCGCAGGCCGCCGCCCATGAAGGGCTTAAATACTAGACAAAGGGACTTAAACTGAACTCTCTGTTTCAGCGGGAGCCAGTGCAGCTTTGCCAAGGCCGAGGAGGAAGAAGACCTTCTGGGCCACCCCAAGGCTAACTTGGCCGCCACTGACTAAATCCTCTGAAGTCTATCCAGAAGGAACGAATATGCTACTTACCAGTATGCATCTGTTCTTGGCATGTAGGGCTGCTGACATTCATATCTGTGCATAGATCGCCGCCTAGTGTTGGGTCCGGACGATTGCACATTGCTGTCCTGGAAGGCTCCTCCCCTGGACTACAGTGCGCATGGGCATCCTCTCCATCCTCAGATTGTTTTTCGCCATTGTGGCAGAGATGGAGTGTAATACAGTGAGTGATGTCCATGCTAGATAGTAATTCTGAATGCTACAGCTGCTACAGGCGCCGGGGAGGAGGGCGGGCAATATGAATGTCAGCAGCCCTACATGCCAAGAACAGATGCATACTGGTAAGTAGCATATTCGGTTTGGGGCATGTGGGCTGCTGAATTCATATCTGTGCATAGATTAAATAGCAGTCCCCCCTGTTAGAGGCGGCTGCCCGTGCCAGCTGCGGCAGTCTGAAAAAGAGTTTTGAGAACAGCCTGTCCTACAGCTGCCTGCTGTTTAGAATGCACATCTACGCAGTAGTGTTTCGTAAATGTATGTGTGGTGGACCAAGTGGCTGCCTTACATATCTCTTCTAAAGGAATATTCCCCAGGAAAGCCATGGACGCTCCTAACTTACGCGTGGAGTGTGCTCGTGGTGGAAGGGTTAGTGTGCGTTTGGCCTTAGCATAGCAAATCTGTATACATTTAACGATCCACCGGGCTATCCCTGCTTTGGAAATGGGGTTGCCTTTGTGTTGTGGAGAAAAGGCAACGAAAAGCTGTTTTGTTTTTCTGAAATCCTTCGTCCTGTCTATATAGTACATTAGAGCCCTTTTGACATCTAACGTGTGTAGGGATCTCTCTGCGACATTTTCCGGATTGGGAAAGAAAACTGCCAGTTCTATGGTCTGGTTCATGTGGAACTGCGAAATTACTTTAGGCATAAATGTAGGATTGGTGCGTAATACCACCCTATTTGCGTGGACCTGGATGAATGGCTCTTGGATGGTTAGTGCCTGGAGTTCACTAACTCTCCTCAGTGAGGTAATAGCCACTAGGAAAGCAACTTTCCAAGTCAGAAATTGAAGTTCACAAGAGTGTAGAGGTTCAAAAGGTGGTCCCATTAATCTGGTGAGGACCACATTCAGGTTCCAGACTGCTGATGGTGGGTGTCTGGGAGGGATCACTCTTAAGTCCCTCCAGAAAAGCTTTAATGGCAGGCACTCTGAATAAGGAGAGGTGCTGCCTGTTCTGAAGATAGGCTGTTATGGCGGATAAATGTATGCGAATGGAACTGTACGCTAGATTACATCAGTATAAATGCAACAAATAACAGATGATGTTTTGAATAGATGCATCCAGTGGGTTAATGTCATTGTTGGTACAATATATGACAAACCTTTTCTATTTAGCCGCATAGCATGCTCTGGTTGTGGGCCGTCTTGCCTCCTTGATGATATTCATACATTCTGGAGGCAAGTTGAGGTAGCCAAATTCTAGGACTTCAGGAGCCAGATCGTCAGGTTGAGCTGTTGCGGATCTGGATGCTGAATGTCTCCATGGCTCTGCGTCAAAAGCTTGGGTGTGAGGCGTAGCTGTTGATGCGGTACCACGGATAGTTCCAGAAACGTGGTGTACCATGGTTGGCGTGCCCACATTGGAGCAACCAGGATGAGGGTCATCGAGTGTTGCCGTAGTTTGCGTGCCACCAGCGGTATCAAAGGTGCTGGGGGAAAAGCGTACGCAAATTTGCCTGACCAGTTCATCCATATCGCATTGCCCTGCGACTGTGGGTGTCGGAACCTGCTTGCGAAGCTTTGGCATTTTGCGTTTTTCCTTGTGGCGAACAGGTCTATCTGTGGATGACCCCATTGCTGGAAGTACGGTTGGAGTACTGATGGATGTATCTCCCACTCGTGCATCTGGTGGCTGTGTCTGCTGAGCAGATCCGCCATCTGGTTGTCTTTGCCCGGGAGGTGTTCCGCCATGAGGAAGATGTTCCTCTGAATGGCCCACTTCCACATGCTCTGAGCCAGATGAGACAACTGTGGAGAGTGTGTTCCTCCCTGTTTCTGTATGTAGTACATGGCAGTCATGTTGTCCGTCCGGATCAAGACGACCTTGTTGCATAAGTGTACCTTGAAAGCTTTCATCGCCATGAAGATTGCCATCAGTTCCAGAAGGTTGATGTGCATCTTCTTTTGCTGTGCTGTCCATAGTCCCTGCACTGTGTAGTGGAGTACATGAGCTCCCCATCCCTGGAGAGACGCGTCCGCCGTTAGTACAATTTGTGGAACAGGCTCTTGGAACGGTCGGCCCTTGCAAAGGTTTCGTGGGTTCCACCAATGCAGAGAGTTGAATGCCCGACTGCTTACCAACACTAGGTCCTTTAACTGTCCCTGAGCCTGATTCCATTGACGTGCTAAGCACTCCTGATGCGGACGCATATGTGGCCTCGCGTGTGGGACTATGAAAATGCAGGAGGCCATCATGCCTATCAACTCCATGAACACTTTCGCTGGAAGCGAGCGTTGAGGTCTGAATTTTTGTATCAGCAATTGCATGCTGTTTATTCTCACTGAATGTGGCTGTGCTTTGGCTGCCAGAGTGTCTATTGTCGCACCCAGGTACTGTTGCACGTGGGCGGGCTGAAGGTGTGACTTCGGGTAATTCAGTGAGAATCCCAGACTGTGAAGAAGATGAATGGTGTGGGACATGTGGCTGGCACACTGCTGGGCCGACTTTGCTTGAATAAGCCAGTCGTCCAGATACGGGTAGACGTGTATGTGCTGTCTCCTGAGGTGTGCTGCTACTGTTGCAAGGCACTTTGTGACACCCTGGGTGCCGTCGTTACTCCGACTTTGAACTGATAATGTTGATGTTGAATAGTGAACCTGAGATACTGTCTGTGTGACGTGTGTATGGGTATATGGAAATACGCATCTTTTAGATCCAGCGTTGCGAGGAAGTCTCCCTGACTGAGTAACGGCAGAAGCTGTTGCAAGGTGAGCATATGGAAATGCGCTGACAGAATGCAACTGTTTAGAGGCCTGAGGTCTAGTATAGGTCTGAGCGACCCGTCCTTTTTGGGTATTAGAAAGTAGATAGAGTACACCCCTGACCCTTGTTCTCCTACAGGCACGAGCTCTATGGCCCCTTTTTGCAGCATGCTTACGACCTCCTGCTGCAATAAGTGTAAGTGCTCTGCGGACATAGGACGGTGTCTTGGTGGGATGTTGGGTGGAGTGGACATTAATTCCACACAATACCCGTACTGTACAATGTCTCACACCCACCTGTCTGTGGTGGTGGATTTCCAGACTTGCAGGAACTGTTGTAGTCTCCCCCCGACAGGTGTTATGTGGTCGGGGGGCAGTGACAGGGCGTCACTGTTTGGTTTTGGCAGAGGATCTGAAACTGTTGTTTCCTCTGCCTCTGCCCTTGATGTTGTTTCCCCGATATCCACCACGGTTGTTCTTATTGTAGGTGGATTGTGTACCTCCCTTATTGTATTGTGTTTGTTGCGTTGACTGGCCTCTTGAGGGGCCTCTAGTACTGGAGCGACGAAAGGAGCCACCCCGAAACTGTTGTGACTGCAGAGCCCCCATAGACTTTGCAGTCTCTGTGTCCTTTTTAAGTTTTTCAAGGGTGGTGTCAACCTCAGGTCCGAATAAGAAGTCTGGGTTAACTGGCTGATTGAGGATAGAAGTTTGAATTTCAGGTTTGAATCCTGAAATCCTCAACCAGGCGTGTCGTCTCAGCATAACACTAGTGTTGATGGCCCTGACTGCAGTGTCAGCCGCGCCCAGAGCACACTTGATGGAAGCATTTGTTATGAGTTTCCCCTCCTGTATGAGTAGCTCTGCCCACTCGTACTGATCAGGTAGATGTTGTAATAGTGTCTCAAGGGTATCATAATGTGCCCTGTCATATCTGGCCAAGAGAGCCTGAGTGTTAGCAATGCGCCAGATGTTAGCCGCCTGCGCAGCTATTCTTTTCCCTGAGGTTTCCATAACCTTCGACTCTTTGTCCGGAGGAGGAGCATCACCTGTAGTCTGGGAGTTCGCTCTCTTACGTGCATTAGAAACAACCAATGAATCCAATGGCAACTGTCCCTTTATATAAGGAGGGTCCACAGGGGCCGGCTGATATTTCTTCTCAATCCTTGGGTTTAACACCCTGGTCCTAGTGGTATCTTTAAAAATGTCAGCAGCATGCTTGCGGACCCCTTTGAGCATGAGTAGGGTTTTAACTGCCCTTTCTGAAGTTGAAAAAGTCTCGACTAGAAAGTCTTCGTCCACAGGGTCAGCAAGGAGCTCGACGTCATGATTACTGGCTGACCTCTCAATAAGAGCGTTAAAAGCAATTGTGTCCTCAGTAGGAGACGTTTTACACTGTACACATAAGTGTCCGGGCCAGTCTGCGGATCCCTTTAGTCAGCAGGGTCCGTCCATTGTTGGTCTTGATCATCAGGATCAGTGTCCACATGATAGAGGTCATCCTCATTGTAATTATCCCCTGTCTCAACATCTGAGTATGTTGGGGAAAAATTTTGAGGGTCCTGTTCATAGTGATGGAGGGGTTCCACAAGAGCTGGAGAAGTTGTGGAAAGTCTCTTTTTCTTCAAGGGAATCTTATAGGATTCCATGTGAGTGTCTGCCATCAACTTTCGTTTGGATATGGACAGTCTTCCAGTGTCCGAGTCGATGAATTGTCTCGGCTCCTGGGCTCTTCCGTAGCCTCCATTTCCGTCGACTCGTGTGTAGCGGCGCCAATAGATTTTTTCGGCTCGAACATCTTTGGGCGCACCGAGGGTGGTAACCCAAACTTGATAGGTGTCGACGCAGCTTAAACCTGTCTGACAAGATTCGGTGTCGGGGCCTTCTTCGGTCCGACCGATGTACCCTTCTCCTTGATGCATCGGAGCGACTCCGACACTTCTTTGGCTATGAACGGAGTGGGCTTTTGTCGACTCGACAGGGTCCTTGGAGCCAGTCTTCGACTTGTCCGTAGGCCTCGACCACGGATCGATCCCGACTTTAGGCGCGGGTCTTTTGTGCGAATCGATACCCTTTCGCGTCGGCTTCGATGGCTCGACGGGCTTGACCTTGGTCTTCGGCGCCCCAACCAGTGGCTCGACGACCTTCTTGAGTTTTCCGGCATCGACGGCCATTTTAGTTTTCTTCGGCTCCAAGGGGTTTGAGGCCTTGGAGCCGACGAGAGGCACAAGCACTTTCGGTTTCGGTTTCTGCAAAGACGCTGTCGGTTTCGATTTCTTCGTATCGACCGATGGCGGTTTCAAAACCGCAGGCTCTTTAGAAATGTTCGAAGCCGGGCCTTTATGCGGGGCTGTAGAACGAGATTGTGGATCTTGGGTAAGGCCTAGTGGCGATCCCTCGACCTGAGCCTTACTGAGTGCGTCATCATCGGCCTCTGTGCCGCCGGGTTGGCCCAGCTCTTCGCCTGAGCTATCTTCTATGGCCCCAAGGGCCTCCACGTCGTCTCCTACCTTCTCGACGACGTCCTCATCTTCGTCTTGTACCTCCTCGTCTTCGGCGTCATACTCGGAGTCATGGCCCGAAGCCGGATCGGAGCAGTGTTCCTGATCCTCTAGATCAACGATCTCCTCGTCTTCGGTCCCGAAGATGTTCACGGGAACAGGCGCTGACTTCTTCGACTCCAGTCGAATCGCGCGTCGAATCTTGAGGGTTTTCTTCGACCTGAACCGGGCACAGGCCATACAGTTGTCTTCGTTATGGTCTGGGGACAGGCACTTGTTGCACACCGGGTGGACATCGATGTGCGGGTATTTTGCATTGCAAAGGGGGCACTGTTTGAACGGACTCCTTTCCATTTCAGATCTAAGATCGGGTAGAGTGTGGAAAGAAAAAACCTGTTGAGTCCTCGATGTCCTCTAAGCAAAGTCACCGATACCGAACGAAACGATACCAACGCTATCGAAAGCCTTTTGGCTTTACAGAAAGTTTTCCTAACTTGAGCTAAGATAGTAACATCCGAACCCAATGGCGGAAAAAAAAATCTGAGGATGGAGAGGATGCCCATGCGCACTGTAGTCCAGGGGAGGAGCCACCTATCTTGTGATACTTCGAAGACTCTTCCAGGACAAAAATGTGCAATAATCCGGACCCAACACTAGGCGGCGATCTATGCACAGATATGAATTCAGCAGCCCACATGCCTCGAACCATAGGAGAGTCAAGCAAAAGAGCGTTACAATAATCAAGTCTACTAAGAATAGTGCTACGTGCCACTAATGCACGCGCCTGAGGGGGCAGCAGAGGAAACATTTTCCGCAATGATCTCAAGATAGCGAGGCAGCAGGCCACCGTTTTCGTAACCTGAGCCTCCAAAGTGAGTTTATTATCAAACATCACGCCCAGGTTACGGGCCGTTTTAACTGGCCGAACAGCGGTCGAAGTATCAGTAGGCCAAAAGTTACTGGGCAAGGCAGGAGAGACCCTGTCCGCTGAGCAGTAAAGCACCTCAGTCTTGCCAGTATTAAATTGAAGCGAATTTTCCTCCAACCAACACGTCGTATCGCGCAAGCAGTTATGAAGCACTTCAAATGAAGTCAACTGATCTCCCTCAAAGGAGAGAATCAGCTGCGAGTCATCGGCATGGTTTACAATATTAATATTGTGTTCTTTGATGACCGCAATCAAGGGTTTCATATAAATATTGAATAAAATAGGGCCTGATTGCCGAGCCCAGTGGCACGCCATGCGAAATATCAGTGAAGACAGATTGAAAAGGAGAGAGGGACACTGCTTGCTGTCTACCCAGTAAAAAGGACTGGAACCAGCGAAGAGCACAACCCGTCACCCCCACCTCTCTCAGTCTTCTCAGAAGAGTCCCATGGTTAACCGTATCGAAGGAGGCAGACAGGTCAAGCAGAATGAGCAGAGCTGCCTGACCCCTGTCTGCCCGCATCCTAAGTTCGTCCATAACGGTCACCAAGGCCGCCTCGGTACCATGGGACGGCCGAAAGCCAAACTGAACCTCCTCCAGCAAATTGTGCTGTTCGAAATGCTTGGAAAGAGTGCTACTAACCACTCGTTCCACAATCTTTGCCGGAAAAGGCAGCAGAGAAATTGGCCTGTAATTCATGGGGAACTCTGGATCGAAAGAGGGCTTTTTTAGCAGAGGTGTCACCAGCGCTTATTTCCATTGAGGCGGACTGGTTACAGACCAAATGGAGTCCAGGAAACAGCTCTACCTCAAACTCTTTCCAGATTTTATGAGGCAAAGTATCAAGCGGAGAGCCAGAGCGAATACCACTAGCCACCCTGCCAAAATCGTTCACTGCCAAGAGCATGAACTCAGATTGATGGTTAACGGTCAACGCTCAGAAATATCGTCGGTTTAGACCTGGTCATATGCAAATCAGTCTTGACCCTGTGCCTAATGGGAACAGTCCAGACAGAACTGCCAAGCCAGGTCCTCCCTGGACTGGAAACAAGCATCCTAGGACCGGTTTCAGGGTTTCACCCCTCTTCAGCCAGGATAACTTGATTCCAGAGGCACAGTGAGCCCGGGACCAATGTCTGGGCATACCAGGAGCACTTAGGGCTAGGAAGGATAAGACACACAATTGATGGACGGAATGCAGAACAAGGTGGTCACCTTTATCTGTTGCAGAGTTCTGAAAAAGTGTTTTAAGAACAGCCTGGGCCACAGAAGCTTGTTGTTTTGCTTGCAGATCTCCACAATAGTGTTTGGTGAAGGTGTGTGTTGTAGACCATGTTGCTGCTTTGCAAGTGTCATCTAAAGGAATGTTCCCTAAGAATGCCATGGAAGCCCCTAATTTGCATTTTGAGTGCGCTCTAGGGGGAACTGTTAATGTGCGTTTTGTTTTGTGCTAGCATATTTGAATACATTTGACTATCCACCTGGCAATACCAGCTTTAGAGATGGGGTTTTCTTTATGAGGTGGAGAGAAAGCTACAAACAGTTGGTTTGTGTTTCTAATAGGTTTAGTTCTGTCAGTATAATGAAGTATAGCTCCTTTGACATCAAGTGTGTGAAGGGCTCTCTCTGCTACAGAATCTGGTTCTGGGGGGGAAAACGGGTAATTCCACAGATTGATTACGATGGAAAGCAGAGATTACTTTGGGAAGGAATTTGGGATCTGTTCTAAGAACCACTTTGTTATGATGTATCTGTAAGAATGGTTCTTGCATGGTTAAAGCCTGGATCTCATTTACTCTTCTTAGAGAGATGATTGCGACCAGGAAAGCTACTTTCCATGTAAGGAACTGCAGTTTGCATTTGTGCAGAGGTTCAAATGGAGGATCCATGAGCCTAGTAAGGACAATGTTTAAATTCCACCCTGGAGAGGGTGGGATTCTGGGTGGAATTATCCTTTTAGGGCCTTCCATAAATGCTTTGATGGCAGGTACCCTAAACAATGACAAATGTTGTCTGTTTTGTAGGTAGGCAGCAAGATGTAGTCTTATGGATGTGTATGCCATATTACATCTTTGTAGATGCAGTAAATAGCAAATAATGTACTGAATTGAAGCATCTAGTGGGTCAATTTTGTTATTATTGCAGTAAATGACGAATCTTTTCCATTTGGCTGCATAGAAAGCTCTTGTAGTAGGGCACCTAGCTTCTTTAATAATGTTCATACTATCCAGTGCAAGGTTGAGGTAACCGAACTCTAGGACTTCAGGAGCCAGATTGCTAGGTTTAGTTGAGCTAGATCTGGATGCCTGATCTCTTCATGATTCTGTGTGAGAAGCTTTGGGGAGAGTTGTAGTTTTTGGTGTGGAACTACTGAGAGTTCCAGGAGTGTTGTGAACCATGGTTGCCGGGCCCATGTTGGAGCAACCAGGATCATCTTGAGAGATTGTTGTTTAAGCTTGCGCACAACTAATGGAATGAGCAGGAGTGACGGTAAAGCGTGCGCATATCTGCCTGAATAGTTCATCCATGGGTGCAGTATTGGTCTGAGAGTTATATTTTTTTGGGGGGATGAGAAAATAGAGGGAGTGAGCCCCAGTTCCTTGATGCTGAAGGGGAACTTGTTCTATTGCATGCTTTTAAAGAAGTGAGAGAACTTCTTGTTTCAGGAGCGATATATGTTGGACGTTGGACGTTGTTTTGGTGGTATGGTTGGGGGAGTTGCAGTAAGTTCCAGGCAGTAACCATACTGGATAATTTTTCTTTCCCATCTGTCTGTAGTGATGGAGTTCCAGACAGGTAGGAACTGTGAGAGTCTTCCTCCAACTGGAGTGGAATGGTCTGGAGGGAGAGGAGGGAAGTCATTCTTTGGTAGTATGGAAGGTTTGGTTGTTATTACCTCGGCCTCTACCCTTGTTAGTATTTCCAGGGGGGGTGTTTGTGTGGGACTATTAGAGGAGGAATTAGTGTCTGTGCTAATGTTTTTGGATGTGCCCCGATCAAAAGAGCTACAAAAGGAACCTCGTGGTGTTTGAGATTGTATGCTCCCATTGATTTTGCAGTCTCTGTTTTTTTTTCTTTCAAAGCTGTATCTACAGCTGGGCCAAAGAGGTGTTCTTGACTGAACAGCTGATTTAAGATAGTTGTTTGCACTTCTGGTTTAAAACCAGAAACATACAACCAGGCATATCTGCGAAGTAAGACACTGGTGTTGACAGATCTAGATACAGTGTCTGCTGCATAGAGGGCACATTTGATGGATGCATTTGTATTTAACTTGCCCTCTTGGACCAGATGGATGGCCTTGGCTTTGTATTGGTCAGGTAAATGTTGAATAATAGCTTCAAGCTTATCGCAGTGAGCCCTGTCCTATCTGGCAAGAAGTGCTTCTGCAGTAGCTATTCTCCAGTAATTGGCTGCTTGGGAGGCAACTCATTTGCCTGATGCATTTAGCAGTTTAGACACTATGTCTGGATGTGGAGCATCACTAGAGGTTTGGGAATTAGCACGTTTTCTTGCATTTGAGACTATCAAAGAATCTAAAGGTAGTTGTCCTTTAATTTAAATTGGATCGTTAGGGGCAGGTTTATATTTTTTTTATCAATCCGAGGATTGAGAATCCTGATCCTGACAGGGTCTTTAAGTATGTCTGGTGCATGTTTAATGACACCTTTAAGCATGGGTAGTGTTGTATTGATTTTTATGACTGAACAAATGTATCTAGTAGGAAATCCTTGTCCATGGGGTCTGAATATAGTTCAACCCCATGATATTGAACAGCCCTATTAATGAGCTGACTAAAACCTATACTGTCCTCTGGAGGGGATGGCCTAGATGGGTATATATCTGGATCAGGAATGTGTTGAGGATCTGTGGGATTGTTAGAATCATCCCATGTATCTTGTGGTGTAGTGTTATCATCAGGGTCATCTAAAGGATCCTTATCGTATCCACCCCCATCCCATAGATCATACCGGGGTGGTAAGGGTGAGTATGGAAGAATTTAAGTGTGTATAGGAGTGGTTGTAGGAGACAAAGGTTTGATTGGAAGAACAGGAGAAGGGGGTCTTATAGTTGGAGTTGCAAAGTCTCTTTTCTTCACAGATACCGCAGGAGAGTGTGAGATCCGATTTCCTCTTCTTTGCTGGAACATGGAAAAGGAATGGTGAGGAACAACACCATAAGGGGCAGTGCCAAACACTACAGTACCGAAGGCAGGGAAAAGAAGAAAGAACAGAGCACCGCCCTGAGCCTCCACCCTGCCAGTACGGCGATGGCCCCCCTGGAGACAGAGAACATATGAAAAAGTGTCATGATAACATGTAGCAGGACTACAACCCCATTCAATAACAATGAAGGGGAACAAGCCCTGGACAAACAAGTAACGACAATACTCCAAGACAGTCCCATCAAAGAATATGACATCACTAATAAGGAACAAAGGGCAGAGGCACAGCCAAAAGACCCCAACATAGAGCCAGAACCCTTAGTAATGTAAGGGGAAGGTGTGGGGTGGGGGTGGGGGGCGGGGGGGTTAAAGGAAGGCCCCAACCTGGAGCAACCAGAGCGTAAGGGCACAGAAGTACCTATAAACCCATCCCCCAATGGCCAAAAAGGGAGGAACAGAACAAATAAACAGGAGGAAGCATCCTGCCAGGAAAGAAATGAATGAATGCACTCAAAAAAAGACAGCCACCCACAGGGTGGAGAGTGCAGAAGCCCAAGTCGAAGGTCCTCGCAGAACGGGGAGGAAGGGTGGTCCGTGAAGGAATCTGTGGCTAGAATCATCTCTACCAGATTCATCGTTACCAAAGGTAAGTAACATGTACATCTTATAGAGACTATTAGCCACAGACTCCTTAACAAGAATAGATACCCTAGCCATACCCAAGGGGAAGGAGGGTATGCGAGAGGACCCCCACCAGCCTGGACATAACAGAGGGTCCCACAGGGGACGAGTCAAACGGACAGGGCGAAGAGCTCTGTTCCCCCAGGCAAGGGGAACCCCTACATCTAGAAGACCACCGACCCCAGAGGGGATGCGGTAAGACAAGAAAAGAGGTAGCCCGCCGTCACTCAGCAGGAGAAACAAGGGCAAGGCAAAAGGAGGCTAGAGCACCCCACACCCAGTCAAGGTACCAAGAATCTCCCCCAGAAGCCACAAGGCCCAGGCAATGAAGAGGAAGAAGAGCAACCCAGAGACTCCAAGGAGGAGAGGTAGAGCGAAGGCAAGCACACATAGGATCATGTTACGTCCCAAGACATGGGAACCCTCTTAAGAAAAACTGTCCGCAGCAGAGGACAAGAGAAAAGACCTGTGGAGAACCCGCAGATGGCTTGCCAATCAGCCAATAAGAATAACAGAAGGCCTAATCTCAGGGCCAACACGGTTTAGCAAAAGCCAAAAACCACAATTCAACAAGCACTTACAATGCAACGGTTTCGCCTTTGGAAAAGTTAGAGCTATTGGCATTGTAAATGACAACATTTTTATTTATGTGTTGGTATTGAAAACATAAAAAAAATGGCATTGTCATTTACAATGCCAATAGCTTAATCTCTCGCAAATGCCACACTCACCCACAGAGAGCCCCCCCACACAGAGCTCCCCCACAAACACACACACACACAGCCCCCCCAACCAGAGCACCCCATACACACAACCACACAGACCTCCCCCCCCCCACACACCCAGTCATCGAACTCTCAAGAGAGGTATGCTTCTCATACACTAGGAACACTATGCCCCCAAGTGAGACAGGGTCGGGCAGGCCTGTGGGGAATCTGATAGTGCCCGAGGGCTGACATCACAGTGTGAAGCTGGAGAGAAACGGAGCAAGCACTCGCCATGACGTTGTGTTTTCGCTGTAAGCCCCGTCCTTTTCAGACTGGGGGACGTGTGTTTTTTAAAGAAACGAACAAAAACACGCCCCTCAATCCGAAAAGGATGGGGCTTACAGTGAAAACACAACGCGAAGGATACCTGCAGACACCAGGAGATAGAGACACGCGCAGACAGGGTCAGGAAGAGGCATTCGTGTGACGACCATCCCCACGGCATTTATTTACTATATATATATATAATGCACCCGGGAAGCAGGGGGGGGGGGCACCTGCGCTCTAGGGGGCCCACGAGTTGTGTACAGTCTGAAATGCCTCACTCAGGCTGGCCTCCACCGCCGAGCTCACACCAGTCCACATGCACTGCCGGAAAAATCTCTCGTCAAAGTTAAGACATGCATCCTGTAAGGACTGCATTGTCTTTTACTTTCACCCTGTGAAAATATAGAAAACGGTCTCTCCCTCACACACATTTGCATGGAATCACAACTGCAACTAACATACATGATCATTGCTCTGTGCACTCTGCAGAGAGGCCACGGATTAGATGACCAAGTATTCTGAACACTTCTTGACCCATAATAGGCACTGAGAGAAACTCCCAGTGCCTTCAACCTCAACTCCAGATCTCACAATTGTGGCCCATTATACACACCTAGAGGCAGTGGCGGCTGGTGCCATTTGAACCTTGTGTGGCGGAAAATGATTTCCGCACTGTGGCTCGCCGCCCCATTAGGAGGCCGGGGGCTGCGGCATGAGGCAACCCCCGGTTTCCCAAGGGAGGTGGGGGGGAGGGGGGGGGGGGGGGGGGGGGGCTAGTGCGCATGTTCCTCCCCCATCTTTTCCTGATTGTTTCTGGTCCGGCCCGGTGACCGGCCGGCCAGAAACTGCATGCCGAATGTGTACTATTTTTGGCACAGTGGCGATCCCTGATGGCGGCGGTGCGCATTGGAGGGGCAACGCCCCAACGGACGCACCGCCGCTGCCTAGAGGTGACCCAGTTTAAACTATGCCCTGCACAAGGGAGAAATGTGCTCCACAAAAAGAATACAGAAACCCAACATCCTGGAAATATCAAACATACTTATGGAAGGCAAGATTATGGTAAACATGAAATATAAGCCGGACTAAAGTGCTGAAATGGATTTTCATAAAAATGTATTATATTCAGAAATCAAGCAGTGTTTTTACCAGCATAGTTAAGGACATGACCATAGGGCCCAATCGGGACCCGTTTCATTGTCCATTTTGAGTACTGCCGGGTCTATGATCCGGAGAGAGCAGCCCACTTGAAAGCCCTGCTTCTATCCAATATCAGTCTTCAATACAATAGAGGTTTTGCAGCTGGTTTTCCTCCCTAAAGTTTACAACTTTGAGCAGTTGCCAAAGTTTCCTCCTACAGGCAGACTTCATAAACCTGCATATCCAGCTAGCCAGACTCTCACTGCATGCTCCACACCACAGTCAGAACCCACAGCCAGCATCAAAGTCAGAACCCCACATCAAGACACGCAGAACGTGCAATTCTAGCCAAAACCCCTCAGCTTGCACCCACAGACAGCCTCCTAAACCTTGCATATCCCTGTGACAAGACTCTTAGGCTAATCAGCGCCCAAGGGAGACCCCGACCGCTTGCACCCGAAGACAGAGCAACATAGCCTGAACTGATATACCATCTCCTCTGGCCTGCACCAGAAGTCTTACTTCCCCTTGTGCACTCACAGCCTCACTCCCATGGTCTGCGTCCCATGTCAAATGCCATAACTTGCAATGTATGTGGGTTCCCAGCCTGCACCCCACTAGTAAGACTCCTAGGACCTGCAACCCCAGACACCCAGCAGCAACCTGTGCTCCCTACACAACTTACCACGGCCCTCATCAATAACAAATTTTAAAGTACATACTCTTGCCAAAGAGAATATTGTCTCTCCCCTAGCCAGACTCTTGCCATCGACCCCTAACCACCCTCCTTCGCCTGCAGCCATTGCCACCTTTTTTGACTTGCACCACTAGCCATATCTTTTGATCTTCATGATCTTGATCTTCATGCCACTCTATAACCCCACAGCTGGAATCCCAGGTCAGACATTCACAGCTTGCACCCCATCCTGTGCCGCTAGTCAATCCCCGTGCCCTCCTAGGCGATCTCTAACAGGCTACTTCGCTAGCCAATCTTCTTGGCCTGCACCCTTGGCCAGATCGCCTGCTGAAAGCCAGGCACGCCTACTCTGCACTCCATGTCAGACTCCTACGTCCTATAAGCGCTGCTGTACTCCCATGGACTGTGCACCTAGCCCGACTCTCATGGCCACAAACTCTGCCAGCGCGGCCACAAGCCCATCTTTTGGGCCTACAACCAGACCCTGCGCCACCTCAGCTTGCGGGAGTTTAGAGCACAAATATCTTCCCTGAATAAGACCGCTCTTAACAAAGCTTGTAATTTACATCAGCTCTACCTATTTTGCAGCCATCTTATTCGTTGCCGTTTTTAAATACGATGGTGCTACGTATCTGACAAGTAAACATTTTCCTTTGCTAACATGTTAGCAAAAACGTAAAACATCCCCCTGGTCCAACCAACAAGAATTCTCACATCCAACCTCCCAGATTAATTCTCCTTCTAGGAGAGATTCCTTCAAACTGATTCTGTTTTACAGGTAACAGAGTATAATGTTCAGCGGGGCGGGCACAATGGAGGACCTTGAGGGAAAACAGGAACAGTGTGTTACTATAAGGGCCTCTCACAATTTAAATGGACTCCGTTCTGTAAGTTCAATAAGTAATTTAATTTCCTTTACCAAATCATTTTGAAATGTTGAACTCAAATAACAAAATATAGGTCGTTCATAATTAAAAACATGCAGCGTACATGTACAGTGATGCTTTCTTTTTTTGGTAGCTCTTGCTGCCGCCATATTACGCTCTAAATAAAAGACATTTCCTGATGACACACTACCCATTTTAGCTATACACGGCTAAGAAAAGAAAGGCTGCTGTGCAACACGAATTAACTTTCTCCGACCGCCAGAAATCATTATTTTTCGAATTTATTGCATTCACGAAATACATGTTTATTGAGCAATGGTCCAAGCGGTCCGGTGCGAGCGGCCTACTTCGAAAGGGGGAGGCGGTATGATAGGTGATGTTCCTAGACACCCTGGCAGCAGGGCTGGTGCAGAGTCCCCACAAGGGACTGGCCCTATCACAAGTTTGTATCTCAAATGCCAGCCACAGTGGCACGGAGCTGCCTCAGAGGGTCTCTTCACACATCTTATCCTGACATGTAACCTAAACTCCTATGTCCTGGCGCCTAGAAGACAACAGGCTCAGCTGACTGCAATAGGGATAGCAGAAAACAATCAAACTTCATTCTTTTAGAAATGTCACCCGCAAAAATAATTTTTGATTGAAAACGTTTGTATGTGGACAGTAAACGCGTTAAACTATTGCTTCATGGCATCTTGGCTCCACGAGCCGACCAGGGTCACAGAAAGAGCAAACAACACAAACAGAAAGATGATCAGCAGAATAGAAGCGTCTTTGGAACACTCCAGAAGAGACAGCCGTTCCTTGCGGCTACAGTGTGCAGGATGGTTCCAGCGCTTAACTTGTAAAAGTAAAATTTTTGCCAAAGTCTTTCTTAGGAGCCCTTCATAGCCAAATGCCCGGGTTGCCGACCACCAAGGCAGCCTGGTCCAGATTCCACCTCATGCCTCTCTCCCACCACCTTACACTTGTCTTTATCTCATTGTGCGTGTTCGTATTCAGCGTCTGTTCACCTCTGGCACTGTTTTATATCTTTCTCTTCTTCCTTCCTTTTCTGCCTTTATCTCTATTGCAATTGGTGAAAGCTCGAAAAAAAATTAAGATCTAATTCCCAAAACGAAGTCAGTGCCACCACATGCAACCAAATGAAGAACTGGAAAGTTTGATCCCTAAGGCACTGAAAGCCCTCTACTTTAAGTCCCCACTTCCATCCCAATCCCCGCAGCAGCTCATACACTTGAAACGGTGATTAGCACAGGGGGCTGATACATTTGCCAGAAATAATGCCCATATTATAAAAGATGCAGTGGGCAGTGCAGAGGGTCTTAAAATGACCCTCTGCTTTACAGCAATCCAACAAGTACCTTGCGCGCGGCAGCGAAATTACCATATTTCGTCAGTTACTAGTGGCAGATTTTAAAACCGTGGGAGGTTAGCAGTTATAGGCTCATGTATGGCCAGACTCACGCTTTCGGCATGATTGATGCGTGACAGTGTACAGTATCAAGTGCCCTCGGTAACCAGGGGCAGGCGGCCTAGTCGAAAGTGAGCGGGGCTGCCAGACGTGCTGAATACAGCGCTATGCAAAGTTGCAAAGCAAGTAAATAAAATGCCTTGGCTGACTATGTGTACTGTGCTCATGCAGCACACCCACCTTCTATCCCCGAGCGCTTTGAAACGGTGGTAGGATAACAGAGTGGCGCCATGGTAACCACACTTTAAGAAGCAACGGAGAGTGAAAGGGGAGGGGGGGTCGGGAACGGGCACATGGGGAGGGGGCGGAACGGACACGGACAACGGGAGGGGGGCAGGAACGGGCACAGGACAGCGAGGGGGGGGGAGGGCGGGAACGGCACACCGACCGCGGGAGGGGGGTGGCGGGAACGGCGCAGCACATTTATAAACAAAATGCTCCTTACCTGATTGCCTCGTGGGAAATCGAATCTTGCAGCCAACTCCAACAACAAACACTTGCAAAATGAAGAAAACAGGCCGACTCAAAAAAAAAAATAACACCCACCCACCGCCTCAATGACGATCAGAAGTGGGTGGAGAGGGAAAAAATTGTGGGAACGCCCCCGAATCTGGTCCGGCCTTGACGGACAGATCTGGCTCCCAATGGCTAGCCTCCATTTATGGAGCTAGCCAATGGGAGCCGGGGGACGTTCCTGAAGCACATATAGTAAACAATAGATTTCTCTGGGGGCGGAGCTAAAGCTCCGTGCCCCAGGCGAAACCTAAAAAGGGCCGGACCAGCAACCAACATCACCACAGTCCTAACAAAAGGACTCAAATGCACATTAATCACACAGAACACACAACTGGGGCGACCTGGCCCAACGGAAGAACACCTCCTAAAATCCAGACCAAATCACAGGTAACTGAGGGGGAGAAGGAGGAGGAGGAGCCCGAAGCCCCGCCAGGAACCTCTGAATAGCTAAGTCCGCAGGGGCGTGGAACAAAAAAGCACCAAAGGAAATGTCCACCAGCCGTTCCCGAACGTTCTCCGGGAACACACTAATCCGAAGCCAGGCATGTAGCCGAAGGGCGACGGTAGAAGCCATGGTACGACCAAGCTCCTCCGAAATGTCCACACCGGAGGGAAGAATAATTGTCGCCAGCTCCCGGCCATCCAACACACGGTTCCGCAGATCAACACAGACATTCTCCTGAGAAGCGGCAGACATAAGGGACTCCGACGAATCCCACAACCAAGAAGTGGCCCTAGCCAACACAGAAAGAGCGTCAAGGGCCCACAGACTGGTGGAGGTGAAGATATTGCGCCCCCAGAAGTCTAGCCCGTGGGCCTCCCGTGACAGGGGAGACAACATAGACGGCAGGGAGGGAAAGGCATTCTGCAAAAGAGGGCCACTGGTAGAGGAGTGGAGGGAAAGAGACACAGTACCAGAGCGGCGCCGGATGGTGGTGGTGCAGAAGGTGTTTAGGCATCGGGTCCCCCGTGGAGGGATGGCCCCAAGCACCCAAAAGAGAAGCATGGAGCGAAGCCTCGAAAGGAAGTAACAGCTCCCTACCACCAGCGCCCTGATGGAGGACCTCCAGAAGAAGATCCGCAGTGAAATGGGCAGCTGGATCACCCAAGCGCAAAATTCCTGCAGCTGTGGAAACAGCGCGAGCGAAGGCAGCAACCGCCTCCGTAGGGCCCAGCGGTGGAGAAAGCAGCTCCTCAGTGGGCGACGGTTGCAAGCTAAGGCGGCTGTCCCCCAGACCAACCGGAGGAAGGACAGGCCATGTCTGCAAAGGAGGAAGGGGGAACCTGCGATGCCTCCGGCAAAGACCGCTGCCGTGGCGATGAGCAGTCCTTAGACTACGTCGAGGAAAAAGTCACGGCACGGCGGCCAGTCTCTGGCGAGGAAGAAACCAGCAAGCGCCGAACCTCTGGAGAAGAGGAGGCATCCTAAGATGACTCAACGACCCGAAGCCGTAAAGTCTGAGACCAGAGGCAGGTCAGCTTCAACAGGCGCCGAGAGAGATGTTGGAACGACATCCGCCACAAAGCACGGCGCAGGAGACCGAGACTTGGTCGGAGGCGGGGCGGCGAAGGAACGGTGCCGAAAAGGCATTGACTCGACCTCCGATGAGGCAGCCGCCTGCGTGGAGGGACGAGAGGGGCCCGGGGACACGCCCGACCCCTCGCCAGCCCCTGTGGTGCCGCCAAGGCCAGCACCCGCCGGCGGCTGAGCAGCGTCGCCTCGGACTCGGCAGCCACCTGCCCAGAGGACCGAGGGGGACTCGGAGACCTATCCCGAGCCCCGGCGACCTCCCGTGACACCACAGGGACCAAAGCGGGGGTTTGCGGCGAGGCAGAGGCGCCGTTGTCCGAAGTAGGGAACCCAGAAGGGCCGCATCGCAACAGCACCACATCCTCTGAACCTGTCGGTGCCGGGGTGGAGCCACCAGCGACACCGCAGAAGTCCCCGGACACGGCAAGGGATCCGCAGATGTCCCAGGAGGAGAAGGAGGAGCCAACGATGCCTGCAAGGCCGCCGCATAGGTCTCCATCTGGGCTCTAGTCGCCCCCACACCGCGCAACGGAGAATAGAGTGATGACACGCAGGCCGCACCACTCGCGGAGAGCCCGGGAACCAGTCCTTGGGGACAAACTGCAACACTTACCAACAGGTGAGCGACGCTCTTGCGGCCTGGGTGAAGGACTATGTCAAAGACGGAGGTGGCGGTTCTTGAAACCTCCCGCGAGTGACGGACGCGGCGCCTATGCCGACCTGGACATGCGTGCCAAAAGGAGTTTCATCCGGCGCTCCTGCCGGGTCTTCGCTTTCATCTGCTGACACGCCTCACAATCTGTGGAATCGTGGTGCTCCCCCAAACACCATATGCAGATGGGGTGAGGATCCATCGCCGACATCTGGCACGCACAAGACAAGCACGTCTTAAAGCCCGAAGGCATTTGCACACTTTTCACACAAACACGCAGTAACGGAAAAGAGAAAGGCCTGAAACACGCCAGGAGCACGATCCGGATCCGCGTTGCACACGGAAAAGGAAGAAACTGACCTAGGCGCGCCGGGGTGAGACTTATGTGACCTCGCGGACGTCACGTACGCTAGGGTGGAGTAGAGTAATGCCGTCCCCCCGGCGCGCAGGGATGCTGTGGCAAAAAAGTTCCGCATCCAGTCTCAAGCCTGGGGATAATTCTACATTATGGTATCTGCGGATAGTAGTCTCTATCAGATCGTGGTATTGATTTGGGGTCTGGAGCAGTAGGAGGGGTCTTGTGCTCCTTCAGCTTCGATGTCAGTATTGAGTACAAAATATTCTTCAGATCCGAAGGTTTTTGGTGTTTGTTCGGTTTCGAGGCCTTATGGTCTTTCGGTGCCGAAGATATCGATACCGAGGCCTTTTTGGGTGTCACAGGAATAGGAGGTGTCCCTGATTTCGGTACCGACTTTATTTTATGGATACCAAGATGCGGCTTCCTCGGCAGCTCATATGCCTCGAACATATATTTTGCTAGATGGGGGATCTAGCTGCAAGATTTACATCTACTATTCTGGAGACAGATCAAACCTTCTAAGTTGTTAGCACTCAATTTCCACACGAGGTGTAGCTTGTGGTAGATATCAGGACTAGTACCAGCTTAGCGTGGGCTCCTGCTCGTGTTCGTTTTTGTAGATACTCAACTGCTTGTAGCCAAATGTACACTTCCCAGATTGTCAGGATGGACTAATGGGAAGAACATATTTGCGGCTTGGGTGAATGGTCAATACAAGGCTTCAAATGCCAGAGCCTACTGAGACAGACTGGCAAACTCAATAATAGAGGGCCACTAAATTGCCTACAATAAAGGACCAGAAGGAAAGAGCTGCAGATGGAACAGTACAGACCTAGATGCTCAGACACAATACAGAGTTTGCATAAGCAGGCAGAGTTGAACTGGCCTAAAAGGCAATCAGGCAGTGCCTGATGAGCTGGTCTAACATTTCAGTGTGTGGGCCCATTTTGTAGCGGTGTGTTAGCCTTTTTTATAGTATGCTGGGACATGTTTTAGTGTTTATTTCCCTGCTATTTTAACTAACATTGCATAATGCAAGCTTAAATCAATGGAGTCCTACACACTAAGCAAAACAATTGTAGAGCCTGTCTTTACAAGTTTAAAACGCACAAGTTACTTACATTCAGTAACGCCATACCTAGGAGAAACTATCTAGCTGCAGATTCCTTAGCTTAGAATAACTCCGGGCGTCCAGCTGGATCCAGAAGAGTTTTGAGTGGTATCCTGGCGGGGCTGGTAGGTGGCATCGTTCTGTTCCACGTTGGGGTCATCCGCAGCAGAAGTGACGTGCAGTACCTGTATAGGAGCAACCCTGGCACACTGACCTGTGTTACTTTTGCAACTTTCCATGCTAAGAGCACGGAGCTAGAAGAGAGCTGACCACTGGTGTAGGACAAGCATTTGAAATGCAATAGGTCTCGCCTTCGTTTAGGTTAAAGCTATTTGCTCTGCTAATGGTGTTGTATTTTAGCTATATCTTATTGAGTGTTTGTATGTGATATGTTGTGCCTTCATGTTAGTTGAATTGGAATTGTTATGTGTGTAGTAGTTTAACGCATAGCGTTAGGAGAAGGGCAGTGTTTAAGATTTGGGACAGAGAGTGAGTAGAAGAGTAGATGAGGGTTAATGAAGTATAGTGAGGAGAGTAGCATGAGGCAGAAGATAGGGAAGTGGGAGAGTAGTATGTGGGGGAAGGAAGAAAGCGTGGAGGAGATTAGCATGATTTTGAAGGAAGGAACGTGTGGAGAGCAGAATGAGGCATTAGGAAGGAGAGAGGAGTAGAAGAGTAGTAGGATGGGTTTTGAAAGGAGTGTGAGAAGTAGAAGAGTAGCGTGAGGTAGAAAGAAGGGAAGATTATTTGCTTAGTATTGGGCATAATTAGGTAGCTTGGCAAAGAAGAGCAGTGTGAGGGAGATTGTAAGAGAAGGAGAAGAGTAGTGTGATACAGAAAGACAGAGTGATGAGGATAAGAGCAGTGTGTGCTAGAAGGTTTGTGAGTGTGGATGAGAGTAGTATGAGGCATATGGATGTAGTGTTGATAGTTTGTGTTGGTAGTGTTTTTGGTGGTGGTGGCTTTTTCACTCTGGCTCCTCTGACAGGGTCTGTCCCTGTCCACCCTTCCAGGACCCCTGCTCCATCTACCTCCCTCTACCCCCACCTGTGCTGCAACCCTCCCTCTTGCCCCAGATGCAGAGAGCACTGTGCTGCAACGCCAGACGAGACCTAAAAAACGACTGGGAAAATAAATGAAATCAATATTTCCTTCCTTACGGTGAACATGTGTGGAAGGACCTGAGGTTTGCAGATGAAGTGTTGACTTAGGCGCTACAGTGTTAAATTCGGCTTTCAAACTTGGCTTAAACGTGTGATACTCGGCAAGTCATTTTATCTCCCGAGCGTCAATTCCATGTTTTGTAAACAATGGGAATGCTAGGGCAGGAGAAGGAACAGAGTAATGCTCTACATATAAAAAAGGAAAATGCACGTGCCCCATAAATACCACTCTAATGAAATATTGACTACAAAAAGTAAATGAATATGCGTTTATCTTACGTACATAGAAAAAAAACCCATTATTTATTGGAATAGTATGTCTGTTTACTTACTGGGGAAGTAAAATAAACATGTTAATTAACAAGAAAGCATTGGCGCCAGGGCATCAGGATATAAAAGGAACTGAACCAGTAAAAAAATGTGGAAAAAAAAGGTGAAAGTGTTGTTATGAAGGTTTTGTAACCCCCCTGCTAGCGTAAGGAGCGTGTTTGTCAAACGCGCGTGCATTACCTCTTCCGCCGCTTACGCTATTCTTGAAGATAAAGGTGGAAATACAAGAATAATAGAAAACAAGCCACGCCAGAGAAATTAAAGGTGTGTCAGCCATTCTTGGTTTCTTCTGCTCGGTACGGCTCGGCCAGGACACTCAAGCGGAGTAACTTTCTTTTTTAACCCCAACTGCAGCAAGAAAAAAATATGGACCCCATTGCACTTTCCTTTTATTATGCTGCAAAATAGCGCTAACTCCCCTTCAGACGAAAGCACAGGTGAAGGGCGGGTGCCGGTTTTTAAACAATCGTGCCTCTATCATACCGTTTTTGCGTGCTCTGATCGGGGAGAGAGACAGAAGAAAGGGGAAACTGTTGTCATTACGCTACCGCCCTGTCCCCTTTTCGGACAATACAAAGGGTCAGTCCTGTTGTCACGCATGAACCCAAAATACAGTTCCTTTCTTTCCTTATGCTCTTTTAAGCGTCGTTAAAAGCAGATGCAGTGCCCTTGCCGGTTACTGCATCATCCCAAGAGACCATAGGCTGGACACTGGATATACACAATAGAACACATATCTAAATACATAACGCTTTACATACTTACATAGCCATTATTAACTATTAAATTATCATTAGTAGAGTTGAACTTACTTTTGTAATCCTTGTCCAGCATCTAGGGAAGAGAGCAAGGCTTATTAAAATAATGGAAACGTATATTTTATTTAATACAATTCAAAATAAATGATAATATGCAGGTTGACATAGTTCGTAACTGGGCGAAATTACACTAGTTTAATCAAGAATGTTCCTTAGTATTGCTATGTTTTCTTGATTCACAAGCTTTAAGCAATCCCCTTCAGACTGGGACCTGTATTTAAAATTAACTGAACTTCAGCACTGGATAATTCACAACAAAGGGATAGTCAGTTACTTATAGCACAAATTACGACTTGTGCAACGATATATCTGTAAGAGACACTAGTTAGTGATAGATTACTTACCTTAGAATATCCCCAGGCGTCAGACTGGATCCGGAAAGTTTTGCTTAGCAGTACCCCTGCGCATCAGTAGGTGGCGTCCTGCGGCTCCGCGTTCGTCACTGGCGTCGTAAGCGCCGAGATGACGTCACAGAGACTACTTAGGTGCCAGCCATGCGCGCGGACGTCAGTTCTGTACACTACTTTCCACGCCAGGAACGCAGAGCCATGCAAGATACTGACCATTGGTGCATACAACTAGGGCCCAAAAAGGGATGACCTTAACCCTAGTAATCAGTTCGCAGAACGGGGAGGATGGGTGGGGCGGTAAGGAATCTATCACTAACTAATGTCTCCAACAGATATATCATTACACAAGTAGTAACTTGTGCATCTGAAAGAGACAGTTAGTGATAGATTCCTTACCTTAGAATAGATACCCCAGCAATACCAACCCCGGAGGTGGGTCTGCAAACAAGATTACACCAGAAAGTCACGGAGCACAGATCGGCTAAAGAAGCAGTCTCTCCGGACTTGACTGTCAAGGCAGTAGTGCTTGGTAAACGTGTGCAGCGAGGCCCACGTAGCTGCATTTCAAATGTCCTGCAAGGGAACACCGAGACCCAAGGCAGTAGTGGCTGCAGTTGCCCTGGTGGAATGGGCATGCAGCCCCACAGGAGGTTCCTTCTTAGCCAAGGATTAACATGCTTTGATGCACAGAACGGGAGATGGTCCGCTTGTGCACAGCCCAACCTTTTTAGGCGCCCAAGTATCCAACAAAGAGCTGGTCATCCACCCCAAACTGTTGTGTACACTGCAGATAGAATGCGAGCGCCAGTTTTGGGTCCAGACGGTGGAGCCTCTCCTCCCCCCGTGAAGGATGCGGAGGCGGAAAGAAGGTGGGCAAATCAATAGTCTGCCCGATGTGGAAGGCATGACAACCTTTGGCAAGAAAGAAGGGAGAGTCCTTAAAACCACTTTGTCCGGATGCTACTGGCAGAGGTGATAGCTACCAGGAAAGCAGTCTTGAGAGTGAGAAGACTAAGGGACAGTTATGAAGGGACTCAAAGGGAGCGCACATCAAAAAGGTCAAGACAAGATTTAAGTCCCACTGAGGCATTATGAAAGGCACGCGTGGGAACGTATGCGTAATGCCTTTGAAGAAACGGTTAGCAACCGGGGACTTAAAAAGAGAAGGACTATCTGGAAACCATAAGAAGGCGGAAATAGCTGAGAGATAGCCCTTGATTGTGCCCAAAGCAGAGCAGAGTACAAGGTTTACAGCAGTTCAGTACGCCATAACAAAAGAACTGACCTGTCACCTGTGGGGCATGCTGGGAGGGGAGTGTTCCATGGAGGTCTTAAAGGCAAAGTGTTTGGAATCTTGGAAGCCTAAAAGGCAAGGTGCCTGTTTTCTTTTCTGTACTATGACAGATATTCTTATGCAGCCTATGGGCCAAACTGCCTGCAATTATCTGTTCTTCCTTTTTTCTGGAAAATAAAGGATTCTTGTATGAAACCATTACAGTGCATTGTCTCTATTACAAGAAGTTATGAGAGGCTTATTTTCAAACAGGTAAAACTGATGTAATCTTGGCTGTTTTTCCTGTCTTTGAATTGTTGTTGAGGCTGCATATTTACACATATGGGTACATACATATGTAGGTGTAGGGGTTTGGAAGTATTGTATACTTTATGGTATGGGCATACACACACATATATATATATATATATATATATACACACACACATATATATATATATATATATACACACACAAATATATATACATGGTTTTTTCAGTGAATATATTACCTACTGGCGGTCGCCAGTAGGTAGTTCTAGTTAGGATTTTTTTCAATGCAAAATCTCAACATTATGGGGTCGATTAGGATCGCGGACGGACTTGCGTCCGTCCGCGACCCCGGAGCAGGACGCAAGTCACATCCTCTATTTTTAACATTGCGGCGGGTGGAGCTTCAAGCTGCACCCGCCGCAATGTTAAAAATGCACGCATTGCATTTGCATGCAGTAAGAGGCAGGCACCGCGCGGTGCCTGCTGCTTTCTTCATGCAAATGCAGGGGGGTACCATAGGTACCCCCATGTGCACCCCCACCCCCCTTCACCTAGGGGGCCCGCAACGGGCCCCCGCAGTGAAGTTCCGTATGCTTTTCCACGGCGGAAAACCCGCCGCGGAAAAGCATAATTTAAAGGCCATCCTAATATGGTGGACGGTGTCTGGAAGACACCGTCACCATATTAGAGCTTTTCCGCCGCGTTTGTAAGCCGACCGCAGCGGAAAAGCTGCGGACGGAAACCAGGACCCACCAGCCTTCCTAATGTGGCGGTGGGTCTTTGGTCAGTCCGCTGCGGTTTTTCCGCAGCCTCGGGGCCGGCGGTGGCTTCCGCCGGCCCCGAGGATGCGGAAAAACCGCAATCATAATGACCCCCCATATTGGGAATAACTTTGGCGCCGGTTGAGGAATCTGCCTGGAAATGTCCTCAAATTTGCCTCGCGGCGCTACGGTCCTTCCCTGAAAGTTTGGGGGGGATTCGTCAAGCGGGGGCCGAGATAAAAGGGGGGTCCCAAAACGTGTTTTCCCCATGTTAATTTCCATAGGGCGGTCAACCTCACTTTTAGCCCGAACGGCTGAATGGATTTCCACCAAACTTGGCAGAATTGTAGGGACTGGTAGCCCGATGTGCCTTTGCTATGTCTCACGATATATGCTCCAGTGGTTTTTACGAAAATTAACTTTGAAAAAATATATATTGGGCTATATATATGTTAGAGCCCAAATGTAGCCCAATATAGCCCAAAGATGGCCACCAGACACAAAAAAAACAAATGTAGCCCAAATATCAGCTAGATGTAGCCCAATGACAGAATGTCCCAGAGTGTTCTAAAGAACAACTAGAGCGCTAACAGTCTTACTTATGACAAAAGTATGGCACACCTGAAGTCATCTTGATTGGAATAAAGTGTTAACACTTAAAACATTTAATTTGCAAAGGAACAAAATGAGGGGGTTCATTTTGCCATAGAAATTATGATTAGTGCTGAAGAAAAAAAATTAGGGCACATTTTGAGTGACTTCTCAAATCCTCTTATATTTCATTAAAAAAATTCTGATATGCAGTCTCCCAAGATGGCCACCAGAGACAAAAGAGCCCAAATGTAGCCCAAATATCAGCCAGATGTAGCCCAACTCTAGCCCAATGACAGAATGTCCCAGAGTGTTCTAAAGAACAACTAGAACGCTAACAGTCTTACTTATGACAAAAGTATGGCACACCCGAAGTCATCTTGATTGGAATAAAGTGGTAACACTTAATACATTTAATTTGAAAAGGAACAACATGAGGGGTTTCATTTTGCCATAGAAATTATATATATATATATATATATATATATATATATATATATATATATATATATATATATATATATATATATTCACTGAAAAAACCATAGGTTTCACACCAGTTATAGTTAGGAATTAGCATTTAAAAAACCTATTAAATTCACTGAAAAAACCATAGGTTTCACACCAGTTATAGTTAGGTGGAAATTTTACTCGCATAAAACCATTGAAATTCCGACGTTATAGTTAGTTGGACTCCATATAACTTGCGCGTGCAATGCACTGCTGATGACGTCACATATTACATCACTCATGACATGGTCAGTGACATCACTCATGACATCACTGATGACATCATCCAGTGAATGTGTATCTTTCTGAAAAATAAATATTTTTTATATATGTATACCTAAAGGTTGATGGAAGAATAAATGGGTAAATAAATGTCTAAATGGATTTTTTTGTGTAAAATTGATTGGTTAACTGACTTATTAAATGTATCTTAGTGAATACATATATTAACGAGTAATGTTTAAATATTTAAATATCTGTATCTGTGTTTCACTTTGTGTATAAGTGGCTGCATGGGTTGGTGAGTAGCTACATGAGTGTGTATATGGGTTATTAGTTGTTTTTTTGAGTATCAGTATCCGTGTCTGTATGGTTCGGTGGGGGATATTACTTAGAGCACAGATGCATGAATGAGTGACTCACTATTTGTATGTATTTTGAAGACAGCATGTGTGCAAGACTGTATGGGTGGATGATTGTGTGTATGGGTGCGTTAGTGAGTATGTGTTTTTATAATTGATTGTTTAAGAGAGTAAATATGTTTCCGTTTTTGTAGAAGTACGTGTGATAGTTTATTTGCATGTGTGAATTTGTGTGTGAGTAACTATATGGATGAGTATTAGTGTGTAACAGGATGTATAGGTGTATGAGTACATATGATGAGTAAGTACATGCATGAGTGACTATATAGAACTGTTGGTGAATGAGTGGATGTGTATGTAGATGTTGGAATTACCTAATGAACAAGTTACTTACCTTCGGTAACGATATATCTGTAAGAAACATTAGTTAGTGTTAGATTCCTTACCTTAGAATATCCCCAGGCGTCAGTCTGGATCCGGAAACTTTTGCGTAGCAGTACCCCTGCGCGTCGGTAGGCGTCGTCTGCAGGCGTCCCCTGCGGCTCCGCGTCCGTCGTCGGCGTCGTGCGCCGTGATGACGTCGCTGGAGTATATAGACGCCGCCTCCGCGCGCTGACGTCAGTTCTTTGCACACAGCTTTTCTGCGCCAGGAGACGCAGAGCCATGAGAGAACCAACACTGGTGCCATGTAACACTAGGGCCCTGAAAGGGATGTCCTTAACCCTAGGTATCAGTTCGCAGAACGGGGAGGATGGGTGGGTTCGGTAAGGAATCTAACACTAATGTTTCTTACAGATATATCGTTACCGAAGGTAAGTAACTTGTTCATCTGAAAGAAACACGTTGTGTTAGATTCCTTACCTTAGAATACATACCCCAGCAATACCAACCCCGGTGGTGGGTCTGCGAACCAATACAAAACTACACCAGAAAGTCCTGGAGGACAGAACGGCCAAAGAAGCCATCCCTCCGGACTTGACTGTCCAGGCAGTAGTGCCTCGCAAAGGTGTGCAGCGAGGCCCACGTAGCCGCTTGGCAAATGTCCTGCAAGGGGACTCCCCGGCCCAGGGCAGTAGTAGCCGCCGTGGCCCGAGTGGAATGGGCTCTCAGCCCAACAGGAGGCTCCTTCCGAGCCAAAGAGTAGCACGCTTTGATGCAGAGGATGACCCATCGAGAGATGGTACGTTTACAAACCGCCCGTCCCTTCTTCGCACTCACGTAGCCAACAAACAGTTGGTCATCCACCCGGAACTGGCGAGTGCGATCCATGTAAAATGAAAGCGCACGTTTTGGGTCCAGACGATGGAGCCGCTCTTCATCCTTTGAAGGATGCGGAGGCGGGAAGAAGGAAGGGAGGGTGATGGACTGCCCGATGTGAAAGGCCGAAACAACCTTGGGCAGGAAAGAAGGCCTAGTCCTCAGAACCACCTTGTCAGGATGAATGGACAGGAAAGGAGGTTGGATAGAAAGAGCCTGGAGCTCACTCACCCTCCTGGCAGAGGTGATGGCAACCAGGAAAGCCGTCTTTAAAGTCAGGAGACGGAGAGGACAAGAATGAAGGGGCTCAAAGGGAGCACACATCAGAAAGGTCAGAACCAAGTTCAAATCCCACTGGGGCATCACAAACGGAACAGGTGGAAACATGTGAGTGATGCCCTTCAAGAATTGAGTTACAATCGGGGATTTGAACAAAGAAGGCTGATCAGGAAGCCTCAAGAAGGCTGAAAGGGCAGAAAGGTAGCCCTTGATAGTGCCCAGAGCAGAGCCCTGCTGGGAAAGAGAAAGAAGAAACAGAAGAACCTCCGAAAGAGGGGCAGAAAGAGGGTCCACAGCCTTTGCTGTGCACCATGCCACAAATCTGTTCCACCGACAGGCGTATACCGACTTAGTGGAGGGACGCCTGGCTGCCAGAATAACATCACAGACTTCAGGAGGCAAGTCAAATGGCCTCAACTGCCGCCGCTCAATCTCCAAGCATGGAGGTGGAGACTGGACAGGTTCGGGTGGAGGATCGTCCCCTGCTGCTGCGACAGAAGGTCCTCCTGAAGGGGCAGGCGGATCGGGGGACCGACTGACATGCTGAGTAGCTCGGGATACCAGTACCTTCGAGCCCAGTCCGGAGCCACAAGGATAACTTGGGCCCGGTCGCGCCTGATCTTCTTCAGCACTCTGGGCAGAAGTGGTATAGGCGGAAAGGCGTATAACAGACCGCAACTCCACTCGCGCCGAAAGGCGTCGCCGTGCGAGTGCCGTCTTGGAAACTCCAACGCTCAGAACTGATGACATTGCGCGTTCTCTTCTGTGGCGAATAGATCTAACCAAGGCTCTCCCCATTGCAGAAAGATGCCTCGCGCCACGTCCGAGTTCAGACGCCATTCGTGATCCATCGAGCACCGACGGCTGAGTTTGTCCGCCCTGGCGTTCAGGGAACCTGCCAGGTGTTGAACCGTCAGAGTCACGCCCTGACGTTCCAGCCATTGCCAGAGGCGCAGAGCCTCCTGGCAAAGGGTCCACGACCCCACTCTGCCCTGTTTGTTGCAGTACCACATGGCGATGGTGTTGTCGGTGAACACCTGAACTACACTCCCGTTGACAAAGGGGAGGAATGCCTTCAGTGCCAGACGAATCGCCCGCAGCTCCAACAGGTTGATATGGAGCCGGGACTCCGCCGGAGACCAGATGCCTCTGATCTCTGCCTCTCCCAAGTGGCCACCCCAGCCCTGGAGGGACGCGTCCGTCACGACAACGTGCTCCGGTTGGGGAAGAGAGAGGGATCTGCCTCTGACCCAATCGCGGTCCGTAAGCCACCACTGCAGTGGTCTCGCAGTGCCCTCCGAGATCAAGACGTGGTCGGACAAGTTGCCCTGATGCTGGGCCCACTGAAACTTCAGGTCCCACTGCAGAGCCCGCATCCGCCACCGGGCGTGATGCACCAGAAGGATGCAGGAAGCCATCAGTCCCAGCAGCCGCAGCGTCAACCTGACCGAAACCCGGGATAGCGGCTGAAAGATGGGAATCAAAGCCTGAATATCCCGGACCCGCCGTTCCGGAGGATAAACCCGAAACTGCGCCGAGTCCAGAACCGCTCCGATGAAAAGGAGCTTTTGAGAGGGACACAGGTGTGATTTCGGCACATTGATGGAGAACCCCAGGTCGTGCAAGAGGTCTGCCGTCATCTGAAGGTGGTGGACGACTGTTTGGGGCGAGCCCGCCTTCAACAACCAGTCGTCTAGGTAGGGGAAGACTGAAACCCCCAACCTGCGCAGATGGGCTGCGACCACCGCCATCACCTTTGTGAACCCCCGTGGGGCACTGGTAAGGCCGAAGGGAAGCACGATAAACTGAAAGTGCTCCAGGCTTACCGTGAACCGCAGGTTACGCCGGTGGGCCGGCAGGACGGGGATGTGAAAATAGGCATCCTGCAAGACCAACGCTACCATCCAGTCTTGTGGGTCTAGAGCAGCCAAGACCTGAGCTAACGTCAACATCTTGAACTTCTCCTTCCGGAGGAAGCCGTTGACGTTCCTTAGATCCAAGATAGGACGTAGGCCCCCCTTGTCCTTCTTGGGCACCAGAAAGTAGTGGGAATAGCAACCACGTCCTACTTCTGGCCCAGGAACGCGCTCGACGGCCCCCTTGGCCAAGAGGGCCGTAACTTCCTCCTGCAGAAGTGTCAAGTGGTCCCCCGACACACGGTGGTTCTGCGGTGGCATGGCTGGAGGAGTGGTCTCGAAGGGGAGGGAGTAGCCCCTTCGGACGATTTGCAGCACCCACCTGTCCGAAGTGATCGTGCGCCAGTGAGCGTGGTGATGGCGAACCCTGCCACCCACTGGCGTCATGGGGCCGGAAGCAGGGACTAGGAGGATTTGGAGGCAGATGCTGCGGGGGGAGGTGTGGTCTGACCCCGCCGTTGTCCCCGACCGCCGCCACGGCGGTTTCCACGGCCGCCACCGCGTTGAAAGGATTGTTGCGGCGCGTGGCTGGCAGCACGTGTGGGCCACGAAAGGGACGAAACGAACCCGTTTGCTGACGCTGGGTCGAGAGACCCAAGGACTTGGCCGTGACCCTGGAGTCCTTGAAGTGTTCCAGCGCGTGGTCCGCCTTGTCACTGAACAGGTGACAGCCATCGAACGGCATGTCCATCAATGTATTCTGGACATCAGCCGAAAAGTTGGCGGATCTCAGCCAGGCGTGGCGACGAATCGCCACTGTCGTTGACATAGCTCTGCCCAGCGAGTCGGTCGTATCAAGACCACACCGTATCGAATATTTCGCTGCATCTCGGCCCTCAGCCACAGCCTGACCGAGTTTTGCCCGCACCTCCATGGGGCATTCTGGCAGCAGTTCCGCGACCGTATCCCACACAGAGTGGGTGTAGCGGCCCAAGAGGCAAGCGGTGTTGCAAGACCGCAGGCCCAAACTAATGGACGAGAAGACCTTCTTGCCAAACTGGTCATACCTCTTGGATTCCCGGTCGGGCGGGGCCGACGGGAATGCGGACTGGGAGGTCGAGGCCTGGATCACCAGACTCTCAGGAGTGGGGTGGGTAGACAGGAACTTGGGGTCGTCCGGACAAGGACGGTGGCGCCTGGCCACGTTCCGATCAACAGGCGCACCTGAAGCGGGCCTGGACCACGTGCCCAACAGAACGTCTGACAAGGCTTCATTAAACGGCAGCAGTGGCTCCTGTGGGCATGACTGCGGTTTGAAGACCTCAGTGAGGATGTTAGGCCTCACGGCCGCGACGGGGAGCTCAAGGTGTAAGGCCTTGGCAGCCCTCATCAGCACCACTGAATATGCAGCTCCCTCCACCGATGCCACGGTTGGAGGAGAGATCAAACCAGGGTTAGGGGAGTCGTCCAAACCACTGGCATCCCCCAAGTCACCTGTCCAGTCCGGGTCATACTGGCACTTGCGTGACAGAGGGTCCTCGGACCCCTCCCAACCTTCACCGAACTCTTCATCCTCTCCGTATTCGGAGTCAACGATGTAGACCGGCTCCTCTGGGTTCATGGGCCCCATCGGCGCCGGGACCGGCGTCGAGCGACGCCGGTCCAGCTCCGCGTCTGGCGTCGGGGAAGGTAGGGGAACGGCGCCGCCCGGAGCCGGCGTCGGAACCCCGCTGCCGGCCGGAGCCGGCACCGGAGAACCAGCGCCGCGCGGGGGCGGCGCCGGGGGTAACCCCGATGGTAACGGCACCGGGGAGGCCGGAAGACCAGCCGGCGCCGATCCCGAAGGCCCTTGCGGCGCCGGGGTCGGAGCCGTCGGCGGCGCCGGGGCCGGAGCACCCGACGGCGCCGAGGCAGGGACACCCGAACCGCCAGGGCCCCCAGACGGTAGCACTGGGCCCGAAGGCGCCGTAGGCCCCGTCGGAGAAGCGAGCGCCCTCATGGCCATGAGGAACGCCTCGATCTCCTCAGGCGTCGCGCCGTGCCCAGGGACCGGAGGGTATGAGGCAGGCCGCGCCGGCGACTCTCGCGGAGCCGCGGGGTTGGGGTCACCCGAGCCCCCGGCCGCATCGCGCGAGCGTCGGGGGGAGTCGGGGGTACGATGACGACGCCCCGACTTCTTGTGCTTCTTACCTGATGAGCCAGACGAGTGGTGTCGACTTCCGGAACGCTCGGCGCGGCTCCGCGACCGCTCCCTCGAACGCTCTCTCGACCTCCGGCCGGACCGGGACCGCTCCCGGTCCCGACGTGGGGCCGACACCCGGAGCTCCAGTAGCTTGCGGGACCGCTCCCGCCTAGCCTTGTTGGTGAGGGCCCGGCAGTCGACACAGGAGTCCACGTCGTGGTCGGGGCCCAGACACCGGAGACAGAGGCGGTGATGGTCTGTGACCGACATCGTGCGCTCACAGTCATCACAGTGCTTGAACCCAGGCATCCTATCAGGCACAATTAGAGAAAAAACTATCGAAAAACTTGGTCAAAGACCGGAGTACTGCTCTTCAGATCTGCGTCCACTGGCGCGGAAAAAAGAAGAACTGACGTCAGCGCGCGGAGGCGGCGTCTATATACTCCAGCGACGTCATCACGGCGCACGACGCCGACGACGGACGCGGAGCCGCAGGGGACGCCTGCAAACGACGCCTACCGACGCGCAGGGGTACTGCTACGCAAAAGTTTCCGGATCCAGACTGACGCCTGGGGATATTCTAAGGTAAGGAATCTAGCACTAACGTGTTTCTTTCAGATAAGTTGTTGTAATTGGTTTCTCCTTTTTAAAGAAAATGTTAGTTTCTATTTTTGAATGTGTGTGTCAAAGGTTATTTTATGCTGATAGGAGGTCTGCCACTTTGTCACAAGGATGTTGTCATCAGTGATGTAATTTGAGATGTCATCAGTGATGTCATGAGTGATGTCACTGACCATGTCATTAGTGATGTAATATGTGACGTCATCAGCAGTGCATTGCACGCGCAAGTTATAGTGAGTCCAATTAACTATAACGTGGGAATTTCAATGGTTTTATGCGAGTAAAATTTCCACCTAACTATAACTGGTGTGAAACCTATGGTTTTTTCAGTGAATATATATATATATATATATATATTACCTACTGGCGGTCGCCAGTAGGTAGTTCTAGTTAACCAATAACTTTGGTGCCGATTGACGAATGTTCGTGAAATTTTAAAAACTAATTCTTTGTTGAGATCAGCTTCTATGTTGAAAGTTTGGGGGTGATTCGTCAAGGGGGGAGGCAGAGAAAAAACTTTAGACAAGGCTACTGGTTGAACGGAATTACCCCAAATTTGGCACGGAGATGTTGATTTGGTGTAAATCCGTTAAGTAGTTTTTGAGAAATATCGAAATTAGAGATATCGATATTTGGGAATTCTGCCATCTGATTGGCTGAGGCGTTCGTTACGAGCACAAGCTTGATGCTGATTGGCAGCTAGAGGTGCGAGCGGTTGCAACTAGGTAGTGTTGGCAGCCATTTTGTGATTCGTTGAAGCGAGTAAGAGGAAAAAAGTGGGAAAGAGAAGGGTAGGAGCACTGTAACCTCTGTGGGGTGTTTAGGGTGTGCTATAGAGGGGGTGCGAAACGAAGTATTCACCCCTACCGGGGTGAAAGTGCTGGCCTAAGGAAATTAAGTGAGGTATTACCTAGAGTCTGATGCTGGTAAGGTGAGCTGGTGCGGGACTCGGGGATTAAAGTGTGACACAAAGTGTGCGTCTTATGCTGTGAAGTCATGTGCGTAGCCGCTGCATTACAGTTGTGGAAGTAGTGTCAGCATGTGTTAATAACTACTAGGACAAACTACTGACCTGGACTGGTCTGAAAGTCCTGGGGTACGGAAAATATGTGAGGTATTGTCTAGAGTCTCATGCTGCTGAGCTGAGCTGAGCTGGTGCCCGACGCAGGGATTAAAGCGTGAGCCCAATCTGTGGGTCATATGCTGTGAAGTCATGTGCTCTGGCCGCTGTGCCACATCTGTGCAAGTAGTGTCAGCATGTAGTTATAGCTACTTGGATGAACTTTTGTTTTGAACATTGTAGCTTGTGTATGGTGCTTAGGAGGCGTTATAGAGGGAGTGCGAAGGTAAATTTGTGCGTATCAAATCAATTCGGTATTTGTGAAGTGCTAACTACTCACTCCTACGGGTGTAATGGCGCTGGGAGTGTAAGCAGAGATGCTGATGGACTCGGGGTAAAGTCGCTGAACTACTGACCCCTACCGGTCTGAAAGTGTGGGGTACGGATATTAAGTGAGGTATTGCCTAGAGCAGGGGTCTCCAAACCGGTCCTGGAGGGCCGGATCCATGCCAGATTTTTAAAATTACTACATGTATTGCAATGGTGATATCCAAAAAATCTGGCATGGATCCGGCCCTCCAGGACTGGTTTGGAGACCCCTGGCCTAGAGTGTCATGCTTTTAAATTGAGCTGCTGCTGGAGTCTGGGATGAAACCGGGAATCTAAATTTTGTGTGGTATGCTGTGAAGTCATGTGCTCTGGGCGCTGTGCCACACGTGTTCAACTTGTATATGGTGCTTAGGTGGTGGTGTATAGGGAGTGCGAAGGTAAATCAATACGGTATTTGTAAAGTGCTAACTAGTGACCCTTATGGGTGAGTAGAGCCGGGGATCAAAGCGAGAGCTCTGTGCTGCAAAGTGAGATGATCTGGCTGCTGCGCCACAGCTGTGTGGAGAATACATTTTGGCGAGGGTTCGGGAGTTGCAGTTATCTGGCCCTAAAATAGCGGACTTAAGTTGTCAGTTATAGGGTGGCTCTAAAAAGAGCCCTTGTGTTCATTAGTTGGAGCTACATATAAACGCGGATGCACAGCTTCAAGTTATTCAGGAAAACTCGGTTTCCCTGATCTGTGAAGTGTACTCCATCACTTCTATACATATCCACAATATCAAAACGTATATATTATTGTTGTATATGGACCCCAGTTTGTGGTCTTCGAGGTGTGCAGAGACAGCTTTGTTGACTTTTTTCCGCGATTTTTCAATCTGAGGACAAAATTGTTTGGACCATTTCCACTTCTGTCTTTGGCATATATTGTAATATACAAAGACAGTTTGAGGCAAAAGTAACATCAATTGTCCAAAGGAGTCCTTCATAAACACTTCCAAACCTACCCCAGTCAATGTGCCTAGGTTGTTTCCACCACAGTGCACACTCATGAGGTCAGGGTGTTGGAGATCCAAACAGGTTTTAACCACAGGCAACAATTGTTGCCACTTCAATCCTCTCTGTCCAAACCATTTCATATTCACATTTTGTAAACCTAGGTCCAACAGGCACATGCATCAATATTGCATTTTGCGATTACTTAATTGCGAAAAATAAGGAATCGCAATTAAGGAATTGCAAACTGCAATGCATCAAGAAATTGCTAAAAAAAATGCGATTTCTTAATATTCCTTATTTGCGACTCGCAAATTGAGAGTCGCAATTAAGGAATACCTCCCCATTCATTCCTATGCCCATAGGAATGAATGGAAGACATTCTCAATTTCGATCAGCAATTAGCGAATTGCAAATTGAGAATGCGATTTCAAGGGTGCAGGGGTGTCCAAAGGACACCCTGTTGCACCCCGGAAATCAATCTGAGCACATATGTTGTGCACACACATGCCCTTAGGGCATGTGTGTGCACAACATGAAACTTTGAAAAATGCACAAAAGTGCATTTTTCAACCTTTTCGCAAATTACCATGAGGTTCAACCTCATGGTAATTTGCTCCCCCTAATTACGAAATCGCAATTTTTACAAGTTTCATGCACTGCCTTTAAGGAATCTCAAAATGCGATTCCTTAAATGCAATCGCAATTTGAGAATTCGTAAATATTTGCGATTTCTCAAATTGCGAGGGCCTTCACCCTTCATGCATTCCAAAAGCAGATTTTGTGATCGCAAACGGCCGATTTTTGCGATTCGCACCGTTTGCGATCGCAAAATCCTTTGATGCATGTACCTGCAAGTCAATACGTCTCTGTTCTGCATACCTCTTGCACCAGAAAACATAGCTATGTCCTACGATACACACTAGCATTTTGAAGGTATGGCTGGAAGGTATGGAAAGAGGTCTGTAGCTCATGCAGGTCCTTCATAGAATAAGAGATATGTTTAAAGATGGGGAACTAGTTTGTTTTTGCATACAAAAGCGGTACCTGATTGGGAGATAAAAAGCATTATTTTTTAAAAGTAGGGTGCACATTCGTTTAGCTTAAAAACATCTTTGTGATCGGTTAAGAAAAAGCAATTCGCACGTGGAGTACATATTATAGGATAAAATTTGCTCAACTCAACCACACCTGCTACTTGCATTTGGAAGGCACTGTTCGAACTTAAAACAATCGTGAAATTTTAACCTGCACGTACCGTTAAATGTTCAAGAAAATGTTGCAAAAAACATATTAGGTTTAAAAAAAAAAAAGATGAACTTTTAACCTCCACGTGTTGTAGAATGTTTTAGAGTGTGTTGAAAGAATACGTTACATTTCTGACTTCTTTGTGTACTTGAATATTAATAAAATTTTTAAATGGAAAATTAGAAAGTCAGTAATAGAGAGAAGATTTGAAAGCTAAAAGAATGAAGGAACTATTCTAATTTGTTTTTTATTACCTACTGGTGGTCGCCAGTAGGTAGTTATCACTGTTACCCGTCTGAAAGTGCGGTGTTGCTCAGAGTGGCATGGTGGTGATATGATATGGTGTTACACTTGGGTATGAAACCGAGCGTCTAAACCGTGAGGTCATTGCTGTAAAGTGATGTGGTCTGGTGTTTGTTGCATACGTGTGTGCAAGTAGTGTTAGTAGGCATTTATACCATACAGGGAGTGGGAAGCGAAATACTGACCGCTACTGTGTGTTTATAGTATACCAGAAGCGGGAAGCGAAGTAGGTACGCCTACCGGTTTGAAGACTTGGGGATGAATTAGAGGCGATTGCTGTAAAAGGATGGGCTCTGGGCACTATAGTATACGTGTAAGTAAGGTTAGAAGGTGTTTATACCATACAGGGACTAGGAAGCGAACTACTGACCGCTACCGTGCGTTTATACTATACTGGAAGTGGGAAGCGAAGTACTCACGCTACCTCGGGGATTAAACCGAGCTGATTGCTGTAAAGTGATGGGCTCTGGGTGATGTAGGATACTAGCCGCTGTAGTATAAGTGTGTAAGTAGTGTTAGTATGCGTTTATAGTGTATGGGGAGAGGGAAGCAAACTACTCACCCCTACTGGTGTGAATACTCGGGGATTAAATCGTAAGCCTATATTGTGAGCTCATTGCTGTAAAGTGATGTGCTCTGGGTGCTGTAGCATACCTGTGGAAGAAGTGTTAGTTTACGTTTATACAATATAGAGAGTGGGAAGCGAAATACTTACCCCTACCGGTCTCAAGACTCGTGGATGAAATCATGAGCTTATTGCTGTAAAGTCATGTGCTCTGTGTAGAATTCCAATGTAAGTCAAAGTAGAATGTTAGTATGTAATTCTACTAGAATCTGATGTAATGTTAGAATGTAAGGCTGTCATGAGGGGAACCTTGCAGAGTTTGTACACGATACTGTAGAAGACGGTTTCCTTGCTGTCTGCTCCTGTTGGTGGCTGTTTCAGGTGTTGTTTTCCTGTAATAAATCTACTTATTGGATCCACTGCTGTCTGCCTCTTCACTACATAAATTTGGCGACGAGCCGGAGAAGGTAAAAAGAGGGCAGCATTCACCAATATTTCAAAATTCCTTGCGTTGTGCTGAAGACCCCATTTTGTTTGTGTAGCTGTTTCTACTCATGCCAGGGCCGTCGGCTCATTGAACTGCCATTAGACGTCTGGTAGGATTCATGGTCTTCGGGAGGGCGACATGTCAGGCGCAGGGCATACAATGTTCCAGGGTGTGCATTCGCGGAACATTTGTGTTTGCTATTAGAGGGCTGGTGCATGGCTTCCACCCTGTGATAGCAAATACTTGTTTGACTACTTGAAGCGAGAGGAGGAAAACCTAGTATCGCTTTAATAGAGGGGATGCGGGTGGTAAAAATGGAGAGAAAAAAACACAAATAAAAAAGCGGGGTCCCACCCTTTCTTTTAAATAAGGCCCCAGGTGGGTAATGTTCCGTGGCCAATCCAAATAATATATTGCGGGGTCTTTGTAGGACTGGGGATCCTAATGTCACATGTATATTAGGCATAGAAGGGCACAGAGATGTTTTGCAGCCTAGGGGACCACCACCTTCCTGGGTATTGTTTACTAATTGTTCGGGGGTTTCGAGGCCAACTGAAGTCCGGGGATCGCCACACTCCGGGGCTTTATTTAAATATGCAGGGTGGGCCTCGGCAGTCCCTGAAGCCTCTGTAGTCCTAGGCAGTGCCTTATTTGTTCGGTAATAACACGGGCAGTACTTATGGTGTTATCAAGTGATACACTCACAGAACTCTTGCAGTTGTACAATTACCCGGGCTTCATTTGTCCAATAGTCAGTTTTATTAGGTTTGGTAGGTGCACTCTAATATTAGAGAAGTTTGTCCTTAAAATCTCCTATAAACAGATGATTTTCACATTGAATAATATATAAGTGTTGTCAGAAAAAGAAGACATATAAACTCAGTTATTTGAAAAAAAAAGTAACCTTTATTAAAACAGAAATAAATAGAAACGTAACGGATAGAAGAAACAGTATAATAAAAAAAAAGTGGGTTAGACTCCAGTGAAAGCAGTGTAGGAAACCTGCAAGACAAAAATGAAACATAAGCATGTGTGCTATGTGGAAGAGGTAAAGAAAGGTAGTCCGAATTAAAGGATGATAGTGAAAAAGGAAGGGTGGTGGGAGTGGGTGTAAGGGAGAAGGGGAGGGAGAGTCACAAGGAGAGAGGGAGGAGGAGACGGAGCGTCGGCCTACTGCACTCAGCCCTTACTGTTTACCCTACAGTCACCCGTTTGTTTAGGACGCTGGGGTCCCTTCTGCACCCTGCCCTTAGTCTTTACTCTCCCGTCACCCGTTTGTGTAGGGACGCTGGGGTCCGCGAGAAAGAGTGTGGTTCAGCAAGTCCTTAAAATGAAACACATGAGGCCAGAGATTATGGGCTATTTTATCAAGGAACGGCGGTTACATTATGCCCGCTTTAGCGGCAGGAAACGGCCGCTAAATTAGCGATAAGGGGTTGATAATATGCCCTTGTGAATTCCCATAGAACCCCAGGTTCTGGTGTGAACCTAGGCTTCTATGGGAATTCACAAGGGCATATTATTAAGCCCATAATAGCCCCTTTAGCAGCAGTTTCCTGACGCTAAAGTGGTGATAATGTTATCACCGTTCTTTGATAATATAGTCGTACATTATTAGCTAAGGGAAAACCGCTTGCATGCACCTGTGCACCCTGGATGCTGCACCACAGCCCCTTCCCCCGCACTATGCTTAATTGTAGGTATAGCACACCGAGGCTTCACTGCTCACCTGCCACCACCGGTGTGTCCCATGATGAGTTGGTGCAAGCTCAGAGTCTGGGGTACGTTTGTAAGGTAGACCAGGTATCTGGTCTGGGACGGTGTCTTGATACAACAATGGAAGGTGTCAGAATGCCCAGGGCATCATTGCGGGGTCAGCTCCCGCTTCGCCCTTCTTGAGGCAATCAATGGAATGTCTGAAAAGGGAGAAATAATTTAATGGTGGAAACGTCTGGGGGTAAATGAAGATTTATTTCAAGCTTGATAGTAAATAGGAGGTGAGTGCATCCATAGTTTTTGAAGTACGATCTAACAAGTGTTAGAGGTAATCGTAGTTCAAAGAGGAGTTGGCGTGCACAATACTACACAATAATAATGTTATACCAAGGTTTACATATAAAGGAACCGAGCGCATGCTAGAAGCAAGATGTGCGTGTGTAATGCAGTGGCGGAAGCCTGTGTGCATGTACACTTAGTAACAAGCTCACTACGGTGTCCTACAAGCCAGCGGCACATGTCTGTAGGGCAGCGCTGCCCGCTGGCTCAGGCCTACAGTAGGGTCCAGCAGATCCTTAAAATGAGACAGATGTGACTGAATGAGGTCAGAAATCACATCATTACGCATGGCAACCTTGCTTTTTTGCACGTGCGCACTCAGGGTGATGCACCCCATCCCTCCCGCAGCATCGCACTCAACATGTGTCTGTAGAGCAGCGCTGCCCGTAGGCTCAGGCCTACAGTATGGTATGTTACATATAGGGTAACCCAATGGTACTGGGACCTGGCTATTCAATAGTACAAGGAGATATGGACCCCAGTAGATACTATTAAACAACAACAATATTTGCACAATTATTCACATAAAGAAATACTTATACTCAAATAACGAGAGATGTTATTTAATCACACCCTCATTTGAACACACATATGTAAAAGCACTTCAATAATATGAAAACATTGTGCCTGGAAAAGGAAGGACAGGGTAGTGGAGGAGGTACGTGATTGGTGAGGGATAAAGTAGTGTAAATGGTTCAAAAAGGATTGGTGTAGTCACACAATTCACAGTTGACTTCCAAAATGCTTATTAATAAGCTTTATAAGATGTTTAAAAGATTGCTAGCCATGCCCATACAATCAAATACAGTATGAATAATCAGTTCTTTAGGGGCTGGAATTGGAGAGAATGTTGACGTTTCGACCCCTGTTCAATGTAGGTTCATTTTGAACTTACTGTGGGTCTTTCTCAAGACTCAAAAAAGGGGGTGGAGTGTGGACAGGCACCTAGGATAAAAGAAACTAGGTAAAAAACGCAAAATGAATAACGTTTAAGAAGACTATCGGCCAAAAAGTGTTCCAAATAATTACCAAGGGGAAGGCCCTAACCAGAGGGTTGATACATAGAAGTGTCGGGCTCATGGGCTCCGGGGGAGAAGAGAGCGTTTTACCTGCACCTGAAACAATAAGGTGAGGTAAGGATAACCCATATGTCCAATAAGTGACATACGAGTGGCTGGGCAAAAAGTGCCAGCATCCTATGCTGTACATTAAATTTTACTTGCAGTGCGTAGGAACAGAATTTAGATCCCTCAAGGTCGGCAGGTTCCTTTAATACCTGGCCAATACATGAAAATCTGTGGGAACGGAGAGATGAGTATAGAGTAGATACTGATTAAGGCCAATGGGCGACTAGCGCAGAAACAGTAGGTTAGGTCTAGAATTACCTGTATAATATGGAAAGGACTTTATAGCTGCACAAGGGCACTTAATCTGAGAAGAAAGAAAAGGAGCATCTCTCCGTTTCAAAAGATTTTAATTTATTGGCCAGGCATAAAATTAAATTCTGCCCGCTGGCTCAGGCCTACAGTACGGTCCAGGAGGTCTTTAAAATAAGACAGAGATAAGACTGAATGAGGTCAGAGATCACATCATTATGCACTGAAACATCGCATTCAGGCTGATGCAGGCCACCCCTCCCGCAGCATCGCGCTAAATTGTAGCCGCTGTGCACAGAGGCCGCTGTGCTTACCTGTTGTCATTGTTGTGTGAGCAGACACTACGGGCAGCAGTGCTCACAATTCAGATAGAGTGTTGATTGCAGGATAGTGTACACCTCATGGATCCCTTTCGTAGATGGCGTGCAGTATGGCTCACAATTTAAAGCCAGTGTTGATTGCCAGGATGGTGTTCACCTCATGGATTCATTTCTTTCTTTATTGCGTTTTGTGATATGCAAGGTGGATGCGGCATAGCACCTGAGACAGTGTGGTAGAAGAGGGACGTGTGGCATTGTGGTTATTGTATTTATACTACGCAAAGTGGGCTGGGCTTGCCTACGCCAGGCCAGTGTAGGGGTGTGAATAATTATTCCGGGGACCTGGGCGTTGTCCAGTTCTTGTCTGGCCAGAAAGTGTACGTATGTGTGTTTGTTTTGTAGTTTTGACCTCGCAGAATGTGAAATTTATATTAGTGTAGCATGTGTCGGGAGGGCGGAAACTATCGGTAATGAGATAGTGTTTGAAAAGATTGAATGGTGAACATTACATGTTGTTGTCAAGGTTGTGGATATGCGCAGATATGCATGTTAATGGTGTGCGGGATTATTAAAAGTGTTGCTATTGCGAAGCTACACATGTGAATGTGCTCGGATGGAGGGAGGATCAGCAATGAGGCTACGGCATACACAGTGATAACACTCCTTACAGTGAAGCAATGCATGTCAAATGTGAATCTGAAAGACTTACATATAACACACTACTATAATGGTAAAGCCTGACAACAGAGTACAGGAAAATAAATTGACACATTGCTGTTTACTGTTGGTCACATGTGATCTAGGATGTGCACTCTGCCCGTTTTCCTGATACTTCTTAGAGCCACGAATACAGAGGCCGAAAAGGAGCACAATAATGGGCACACACAGACACCAGGGGCATCGTGAAACACATTTGTTTTTTCATGGAACGTTTGAGATGCATGGCAATCACAAATAGAAGGCTAATGTACAGAGCATGACAAGATGATCGTTGCAGGTTGTGTGTAGAATAAGATATGTGTATACAGGAAAACACTTTTCAAAAAAGCTTTCTAAGCAGAAGAGGTGTCTCTCATCAAACGCTGGAGAGAGAATGAGTAAAATGGGTCACCCAACTGTTACAATGGGAAATGTTATGAACCAATCAAATGCTTTTTTTTTAAGGTCACATGGCAATCGCGCACTGAGTGCGCAAGGAGGCCGCATCCGATGCGATTTTGACAATATATATATTTATCTGTATATTATTACAGTTAGAAATATATAAATGTTTAAAATATTTTAGATTATCGCTTACTCTCATATACTGTTTAAAGTTATTTAGATATACTTTCGAGACAAAAAAAAGGGAATGGCGTACCCGGCGCAATACTATACGTCTGTGATGTAACACAAGGCCTAGCAGCGTGTACTCATCGCATACGTAAAGCACCGCGGGCGCGAACCCATACGTACATGACGTAACGCATGGCTTGGTACTGCGTACCCGTCGGATACCAAAGTAGTACCTGGGGTGACTTCATGCGTATATGATGTTACGCAGGACGCGGTGACACAAAGTCGTCTGATACGAAGTGCGCATCATTTATGAGTTTAGCAATATGGTGGATAGGATTCGGGTGGTGATGGAGCTTGGTACGCTACCAGTATGGGAGTGTAGCTTTCTCCCAAAAAAGAAAAAAATATACATTTTTTTTCGGGAACATATAAAACATTACATAATTTTTAAAGTAAAAAAAAAAAAATAGAAGTATAATATGTTAAAAAATATATTTAACAAAATATAGGTTTTAGAAACATAAAAATATGAAATTAACATTTTAAAAACCTTAGAAATTCACTGAAAAAACCACAGGTTTCAGGCATGTTATAGTTAGTTAGGAATTAGCATTTAAAAAACCGTAGAAATTCACGAAAAAAACATCGGTTTCAAGGACGTTCTAGTTAGTTGAATGTTTGACTCATATAAAACTAGAGAAATTCACCTGTTATGTTAGTTGAGCTAACTATAACTCGCACACCCGCAATCCACTGCTGATGCGGTCACATATTACATCACTCATGACATGGTCAGTGACATCACAAATGGCATCACTCATGACATCATTCAATAAATGTGTGTTGCTGTAAAGTTTAAACTCACACATGCTAAGGTGTATTGAAGAATGAATGCATTTAAAAGTGCCTAAAGGAATTATTTTGTAGGTGCGTGACTGACTGTATAAGTGAGTCCAGCAAGGGCAAGGGGGGGAAGAAAGGAGAACGGACATTACCTGAGATGCTAAACAAGGGGCAATCTAAACAAAATAAAGGACAACACTCGCCGGGCCCCTCGCAAAGCCCACCAGAGGCAGGAGGGGGAGAACCACCGGTCACTAGGTCCTTCCTGGAATCTCTTTTCAGCTCTCTACAGGATGATTTTCAGACCCTAAAGCAGGAAGTGGCCGAGAAGTCCGAGAGGTGCGGAGAGAGGTTGATACTCTAGGTGAAAGGGTGGCCAGCATGGAGGAAACCGGACATTCGAGGGATGAAGAGGTCTGGCATCTACAGCAGGAGGTGCTGCGACAGAGAGCAGCAGCTGGAACTTCAGGCCCATACGGAGTACCTTGAAAACCGGTCCCGCCGGAATAACATCAGAGTCCGGGGGTGCCTTCCAAAGAAGGAGAGGACACTGCTGGGATATTTGCAGAGCATGTTTAGGGAGATACTAGGTGAGCTGGAGGACTTCCCTATCAGAATCGACCGGGTGCATAGAGTGGGCATAGTGCGCCAGTCCTCTGCGCCCCCGCCGGATATCCTGGCCTTCCTACCTGACTTCCCACTTAAGGAACGAATCCTGCGTGAAGCGAGGAAACAACAATCACTCCAATTCCGAGGTCATCCAGTTGCACTTTTCCAAGATTTATCAGAGATTACGCTGCAAAAACGCAGAACATTTAAAATAGCAACGGACTTTGAGAGCCCATGAGACACAGTATTCCTGGGGACACCCCTTCTGTCTCATCTTCCGGTGAAATGGCGTCCTACACCAGCTCCGATCGCTCCAGGACACTTGTGAGGTGCTGGCTATCACCGCGACGGACGAAGAAACGCACACACCACGTAGCAGCGCACCACCAGGGACGGCTGGCAGAGGGTCTCTGAATGCCGGTCCTCTGCTTCTTCTGCTCGACCGGACTCGCCTACCATTTGGGCCGGAATGGACAGGGCGCTCCGAGAGACGGCCGGTCACACTACTTCGAGTGAAGTCACAATGACAGCCTAAGTCGACTCCGGGGGGAGATCAACACAGCTTATTTTGCATTGCAGGTTTGGGGGTTCTGGGGGAAGGGGGTGGCGGGCGGGGGTGTAGTGGCTGGACGTCCACATTAGTGACTCACCACAGACTTGTCCCTTGAGGACCGGCCTGGGACAATGCCGTTCTGGAACTTGTTGAGGGCGGGAGGGGTGGGAACGGAGGGGTGTGCGAGTTGTTTTCAGGGGAGGGGGGATCGGGAAGTTTGGTTGAGGGTAGGGGAGTTGGGGAATAGGGGGACAGGGAGGGTTTGTCCAGTGCATTATGCAGGTCTCTGCCGTGCTAACGGCATACATACATTTTGCCCTGCTGAGGCAGGTGTTTTCTGCGTAACTTTCAACACTTCACATGCCTTCCACGTCTCTTAAGATAGTGACTCTAAATGTCAGAGGCCTCAATAACCCAGTTAAGAGGAGGGCAGTGTTGTCTTTATTGGAGAGCACACAAGCTGATATCTGTCTTCTTCAAGAGACCCACCTGCTACCTAGCGACTCCCATAGGCAGCGTTCCCATAAATTCCAGACACAATTCTTTTCCTCCAGCAACACTAAGACCGCGGGGTGGGAATCCTAGTGGCGCGACATTTCAAGGGGGAGGTCCTTCATAACCATGCAGAGCACAAAGGCAGATTGCTGGCCTACAGATTTAAAATTGGGGGACTCCAGTTCACGGTTGGATCTCTGTATAGCCCCAATGACCAACAGGAGCAGTTCTTACGATCGGCGTTGGTGGACAATACTGCCTCGCAGGACAGGCACATTATCATCGGGGGCGACTTTAATATGGTCTTTGATTCTGCCCTTGATAGATCGGCGCAGCTTAACCCACAGACTGGGGAATTTTCAGCCGGATGTAAAGCACAACTGTCGGAAGTGGACCTCCCCGACCTCTGGCGTTGTATGCACCCTACCGACAGGGAGTACTCATACTACTCCCATGTGCATAAGACGTATGCGAGACTAGACCACCTCTTGGTGACGACCCAGGTAAAGGCGTTGGCCTTCGACAACTGAAATGGGGGTGATTTCCATATTGGACCATGCACCGGTATTCGCTACACTAAGCCTGCCACCAGTGACTTGCCCCCCCCCCTAGGGACACTCTACTGCACAGGAAAGAGGTGGTTAAACGCATAACAGAGGTTAATCAGGAGTATCTGTCCCACAACGATAACCCCGAAACCACACTGGCGACACAATGGGCTGCCCTGAAAGCGGTACTTAGGGGGGAGTTTTTAGCCATTGCGTCGGCTGAAAATAGGGAAAAGCAGAGTAAAAGGGAGGAACTCACTCAACAGGTCCGCGAACTCGAACAAATACACCGCCGGACAGGGGCGCCCGGGGTGTGGAAGCAACTCAAGGGAGCCAGGAAACTCCTGACAGCTCTAGATATGGACCGTGCGGAATACGCTGCGTTGCGATTGCGTCATGCCTATTACACTGGGGGGGACCGTTGTGGTCACCTACTGGCAAACAGACTTCGGGTACAACGCCAGCAACAAATGGTGAAGGAGGTCTCTGACCCCACCGGGATGATGCTCACGGAAGGTTTTATGCTAAACTCTATGCAGGCGACCCCCTGAATGAACCTGCAATGACGGCGTACCTAGACTCCGCCACCCTCCCATCCCTAGCACCCTCGCAGGCCGAACATTTAGATAGTGATATTCGAATCGAGGAGGTAATCTCTGCTATCGCCAAACTTAAACATGGCAAGGCTCCAGGTCCAGACGGATGTACGTCCCTATTTTATAAAACATTCTGTGCATTGCTGGCTCCAATCCTCACCCGTCTATTCAACTCGTTCGCGACCCCGGGGCCATCCCACCTGACCTCCTGCGGGCCTCTCTTACAGTCATCCCTAAGCCAGGGAAAGACCAAACGCTCTGCGGCTCCTACAGGCCGATATCTCTCATAAACGTCGATCTTAAACTATAAACGGGGATCCTCGCTGCCGGACTGGCGTTATAGAACTGGACCAGGCAGGATTCGTACCTGGGAGGCAAACGGTGGACAACACCAAAAGGATCGTCCACCTCATTGAGAAGGCCTCCCGGATCCCAGGGGAAAGGATGATGTTGGCGGTGTACACCGAAAAGGCGTTTGACCGGGTGCACTGGCCATATTTAGAAAAAGGTCTTGCAGAAGGCAGGCATTGGAGAGAAATTTCGCTCCTTATTACTTAATTGCTATAAACTTCCAACGGCGGTAGTGCAGGTCCACGGATACAGCTCACAGAGCTTTGACATCGAGAGAGGCACTAGACAGGGGTGTCCACTCTCGCCCCTGCTCTTCGTCCTGTATATGGAGCCCCTTGCCCAACGGATACGCATGAATCCGGCAGCGACAGGGATACGGTTCGGAGGCTTCACTCACACCATAAGCCTCTACGCTGACGATATAATATTATCGTTGGACAAAACCCGGACTGCCCTCCCAGCATGCATTGGGGAATTCGACTCCTTTGCAGCCGTCGCAGGCTTTAAGATGAACATGGGGAAATCAGTGGCGTTAGACGTGTCCCTTGACCCAGCCACTAGGGCACACTTACAGGGCATGTTCCCTATGCTCTGGTCATCAGATCTCGTGCCTTACCTGGGAATCCAGCTGGCCCCCACCTTGCCGGCTATGGTAACAGCTAACTATGCCGCTCTGGGCAAGAAGATTCGGGAGGAGCTGGGACGATGGAACCGTAGCACCATCTCCTGGTTGGGCAGAATAGCTGCGGTTAAAATGAAGGTTTTGCCCCAGATTCTATACCTCTTCCGAGCTCTACCGCTCCAGCCGCCCGTTGGGTGGATCCAACAGATGCAAGCTGACCTTGCGCGTTTTATCTGGCAGGGCAAGAGGCCCAGAATGAGGAGATCACTCAATGCTAGCACCTGGGGCTGGAGGACTCAGGATTCCGGCTCTCCGAAAGTATTTTCAAGCCACACAACTACGCTATCTGGTAGAATGGAGCAGGTGGGAATCAGATAAGCACTGGCTCTTTCAAGACCAGGCAGTGGCAGGCTGGCCTTTACAGGAAGTGCCATTCCTACGCCGGGCCCACCGACCCGCGAACCTCTACGCCTCATTTGTTACCAGAGTGCCCCTGCGGTATGGGATGCGACAAACATCAATTACAATCTCACTTTGTTCTCCTCGCCCCTTACGCCCATAGTAGATAACCCGGACTTCACCCCGGGCACTGAAAGGGGGGCCTTCACCCACTGGAGAACGGCTGGATGCCGGGCCCTGTGCCATATATACGACTCAGAGGGTGTCATTCCCTTCTTGCGCCTCCGACAGGAATACTCCTTCCAAGAGACCAAGAATCTTCGCTATATGCAGGTACGCCACTGGGCTCTGCACCCACAGGTGCGAGACGCAGCAGATAGGCAGTTCCTCCCCTATGAGAGGTGGCTCATGACCCGCTCATCGGACGCGAAATTGATCACGGACCTGTACAGCCGCCTGCATCACACCTCTATAATCCGGGGAGGGAACGATGGGAGAGAGAATTGGGCAGGACATTGACACATAAAGAATGGGAACAGATTTCATACAGAGCACGGCACTCAGCATACCACATGGGTCTCACCGACACTCTGACTAAAGTCTCCACTTATTGGTATTATACCCCAGTTAGAATTCACGAGATGGACCGTAGTAAGGATAGCGCTTGCTGGAGGGGATGCGGGCAGGTGGGCACGCTGACACATATCTTATGGGACTGGCCACTCCTAGAATCCTACTGGAAGGTAGTACTAGATGAGATGATTCCCATTTTGACAACGAGCTGCCACGCTTTCCGGCATATATATTGCTAGGCCTCCCGAACGGGTTGGTATATCCCCTCAAATCCCGTAGGGGCAGACAGATAGCTATTGAATTGGGGTCAGCGGTACAGAACATCTTACTACACTGGCGCACTACTACACTCCCTTCTGTCACGGGCTGGCTTCATAGACTATGGCATGTATTAGGGATGGAGAAACTATCGCTCACAGTAGCGGGGGATATAGAGCAATTTGATGACCTCTGGCAGCCATTCCGGTCGCTGCTGCTCACCGAATTTAAGGAAATCACATGCCCTAGAGACCTATGCCTTTTAAGGCTTACGACGCCTGAAGAGTCACCTTCTTGAATAACAGCTGACTTAACCTTTTTCAATCCAGGGAGATCTGGGTGGAGGGCAAGGGGCGGGCCTGCACACTGGACAAGGTAGGAGTAGGAAGGGGGGGGGGGGGTGGTTTGGGGGGGTGTTTGGGGAGAGGGACTGTTCATTGAATATGGCACTGTATATCTTGAGGGGTTGCTGTGGAAGGGTCTGAACTTGAGATGCTTTGGGGGCAATCAATGCTATGTATGCAACCCTAACCACAGCGACCTAATTTTGTATATGCTATGAATGTTCTGTCTCTTTATGTTGTCTCAATAAAAATACTTAAACCTAAAGTCAACCTAAACTTCTAACTGGGAATAATAATGTAACACAGGAGCCAGGCTGATAGTTGAAAAATACTTGATTGTTATGCAGGAATAGTGTATGTGGCCTGGAGAGAAGGCTTGTCTGTGATCCAGTGGAGTGGGTCACAGCTCAATGAACCAGTACGGTCTGGGCTGCGTCAGAGCAATCAAATCAACTGTATAGGTCTCTTTTCAGCTTTGTGATGCCCTTTGGTATTAATAGAAGGGGAAGAAAAGCATACAGCCATGTACCTGCCCATGCAATGAAAAATGCATTCCCCATGCTCTCGCCTCCTGCTGAACAAGTTACTTACCTTCGGTAACGATATATCTGTAAGAAACATTAGTTAGTGTTAGATTCCTTACCTTAGAATATCCCCAGGCGTCAGTCTGGATCCGGAAACTTTTGCGTAGCAGTACCCCTGCGCGTCGGTAGGCGTCGTCTGCAGGCGTCCCCTGCGGCTCCGCGTCCGTCGTCGGCGTCGTGCGCCGTGATGACGTCGCTGGAGTATATAGACGCCGCCTCCGCGCGCTGACGTCAGTTCTTTGTACACAGCTTTTCCACGCCAGAAAACGCAGCGCCATGAGAGAACCAACACCGGTGTCATTTGAAACTAGGGCCCTGAAAGGGATGTCAACCCTAGGTATCAGTTCGCAGAAAGGGGAGGATGGGTGGGTTCGGTAAGGAATCTAACACTAACTAATGTTTCTTACAGATATATCGTTACCGAAGGTAAGTAACTTGTTCATCTGAAAGAAACACGTTAGTGTTAGATTCCTTACCTTAGAATAGATACCCCAGCAATACCAACCCCGGTGGTGGGTCTGCGAACCAATACATTCCTACACCAGAAAGTCCTGGAGGACAGAACGGCCAAAGAAGCCATCCCTCCGGACTTGACTGTCCAGGCAGTAGTGCCTCGCAAACGTGTGCAGCGAGGCCCACGTAGCCGCCTGGCAAATGTCCTGCAAAGGGACTCCCCGGCCCAGGGCAGTAGTAGCCGCCGTGGCCCGAGTGGAATGGGCCCTCAGCCCAACAGGAGGCTCCTTCCGAGCCAAAGAGTAGCACGCTTTGATGCACAGAACGACCCACCGAGAGATGGTTTGTTTACACACCGCCCGTCCCTTCTTCGCACCCACGTAGCCAACAAACAGTTGGTCATCCACCCGGAACTGGCGTGTGCGATCCATATAAAATGAAAGCGCACGTTTTGGGTCCAGACGATGGAGCCGCTCTTCATCCTTTGAAGGATGCGGAGGCGGGAAGAAGGAAGGGAGGGTGATGGACTGCCCGATGTGAAAAGCAGAAACTAGGAGGTTGGACAGAAAGAGCCTGGAGCTCACTCACTCTCCTGGCAGAGGTGATGGCAACCAGGAAAGCCGTCTTCAAAGTCAGGAGACGAAGAGGGCAAGAATGAAGGGGCTCAAAGGGAGCACACATCAGAAAGGTAAGAACCAGGTTCAAGTCCCACTGAGGCATCACAAACGGAACAGGTGGATACATGTGTGTGATGCCCTTCAAGAATCTCGTTACAATCGGGGACTTGAACAAAGAAGGCTGATCAGGAAGCCTCAGAAAGGCTGAAAGGGCAGAAAGGTAGCCCTTGATAGTGCCCAGAGCAGAGCCCTGCTTGGCAAGAGAAAGAAGAAACAGAAGAACCTCCGAAAGAGGGGCAGAAAGAGGATCCACAGCCTTTGTTGTGCACCATGCCACAAATCTGTTCCACCGACAGGCGTATACCGACTTTGTGGAGGGACGCCTGGCTGCCAGAATTACATCACAGACTTCAGGAGGCAAGTCAAATGGCCTCAACTGCCGCTGCTCAATCTCCAAGCATGGAGGTGGAGACTGGACAGGTTCGGGTGGAGGATCGTCCCCTGCTGCTGCGACAGAAGGTCCTCCTGAAGGGGCAGGCGGATCGGGGGACCGACTGACATGCTGAGTAGCTCGGGATACCAGTACCTTCGAGCCCAGTCCGGAGCCACAAGGATAACTTGGGCCCGGTCGCGCCTGATCTTCTTTAGCACTCTGGGCAGAAGTGGTATAGGCGGAAAGGCGTATAACAGACCGCAACTCCACTCGCGCCGAAAGGCGTCGCCGTGCGAGTGCCGTCTTGGAAACTCCAACGCGCAGAACTGATGACATTGCGCGTTCTCTTCTGTGGCGAATAGATCTAACCAAGGCTCTCCCCATTGCAGAAAGATGCCTTGCGCCACGTCCGAGTTCAGACGCCATTCGTGATCCATCGAGCACCGACGGCTGAGTTTGTCCGCCCTGGCGTTCAGAGAGCCTGCCAGGTGTTGAACCGTCAAGGTCACGCCCTGACGTTCCAGCCACTGCCAGAGGCGCAGAGCCTCCTGGCAAAGGGTCCACGACCCCACTCCGCCCTGTTTGTTGCAGTACCACATGGCGGTGGTGTTGTCGGTGAACACCTGCACTACACTCCAGTTGACAAAGGGGAGGAATGCCTTCAGTGCTAGACGAATCGCCCGCAGCTCCAACAAGTTGATATGGAGCCGGGACTCCGCCGGAGACCAGATGCCTCTGATCTCTGCCTCTCCCAAGTGGCCACCCCAGCCCTGGAGGGACGCGTCCGTCACGACAACGTGCTCCGGTTGGGAGAGGGATCTGCCCCTGACCCAATCGCGGTCCGTAAGCCACCACTGCAGTTGTCTCGCAGTGCCCTCCGAGATCAAGACGTGGTCGGACAAGTTGCCCTGATGCTGGGCCCACTGAAACTTCAGGTCCCACTGCAGAGCCCGCATCCGCCACCGGGCGTGATGCACCAGAAGGATGCAGGAATCCATCAGTCCCAGCAGCCGCAGCGTCAACCTGACCGAAACCCGGGATAGCGGCTGAAAGATGGGAATCAAAGCCTGTATATCCCGGACCCGCCGTTCCGGAGGATAAACCCGAAACTGCGCCGAGTCCAGAACCGCTCCGATGAAAAGGAGCTTTTGGGAGGGACACAGGTGTGATGTCGGCACATTGATGGAGAACCCCAGGTCGTGCAAGAGGTCTGCCGTTATCTGAAGGTGGTGGACGACTGTCTGGGGCGAGCCCGCCTTCAACAACCAGTCGTCTAGGTAGGGGAAGACTGCAACCCCCAACCTGCGCAGATGGGCTGCGACCACCGCCATCACCTTTGTGAACACCCGTGGGGCGCTGGTAAGGCCGAAGGGAAGCACGATAAACTGAAAGTGCTCCTGGCCTACCGTGAACCGCAGGTAACGCCGGTGGGCCGGCAGGACGGGGATGTGAAAATAGGCATCCTGCAAGTCCAACGCTACCATCCAGTCTTATGGGTCTAGAGCAGCCAAGACCTGAGCTAACGTCAACATCTTGAACTTCTCCTTCCGGAGGAAGCCGTTGACATTCCTTAGATCCAAGATGGGACGCAGGCCCCCCTTGTCCTTCTTGGGTACCAGAAAGTAGTGGGAATAGCAACCACGCCCTACTTCTGGCCCAGGAACGCGCTCGATGGCCCCCTTGGCCAAGAGGGGCGTAACTTCCTCCTGCAGAAGTGTCAAGTGGTCCCCCGACACACGGTGGTTCTGCGGTGGCATGGCTGGAGGAGTGGTCTAGAAGGGGAGGGAGTAGCCCCTTCGGACGAGTTGCAGCACCCACCTGTCCGACGTGATTGTGCGCCAGTGAGCGTGGTGATGGCGAACCCTGCCACCCACTGGCGTCACATGGGGCCGAAAGCACGGACTAGGAGGATTTGGAGGCAGATGCTGCGGGGGGAGGTGTGGTCTGACCCCGCCGTTGACCCCGACCGCCGCCACGGCGGTTTCCACGGCCGCCACTGCGTTGAAAGGATTGTTGCGGTGCGTGGCTGGCAGCACGTGTGGGGACGCCCCTTACTTGGCCACGAAAGGAGCGAAACGAACCCGTTTGCTGGCGCTGGGTCGAAAGACCCAAGGACTTGGCCGTGACCCTGGAGTCCTTGAAGCGTTCCAGCGCGTGGTCCGCCTTGTCACCAAAGAGGCGACAGCCATCGAACGGCATGTCCATCAAGGCATTTTGGACATCGGCCGAAAAGTTGGCGGATCTCAGCCAGGCGTGGCGACGAATCGCCACCGTCGTTGACATAGCTCTGCCCAGCGAGTCGGTCGTATCAAGACCACACCGTATTGAATATTTAGCTGCGTCTCGGCCCTCAGCCACAGCCTTGCCGAGCTTCGCCCGCACCTCCATGGGGCATTCTGGCAGCACTTCCGCGACCGTGTCCCACACAGAGTGGGTGTAGCGGCCCAAGAGGCATGCAGTGTTGCAAGACCGCAGTCCCAGACTCAGGGACGAGAAGACCTTCTTGCCATATTGGTCATACCTCTTGGATTCCCGATCGGGCGGGGCCGACGGGAATGCGGACTGGGAGGTAGAGGCCTGGATCACCAGACTCTCGGGAGTGGGATGGGCGGACAGGAATTTGGGGTCGTCCGGACATGGACGGTGGCGTCTGGCCACGTTCCGATCAACAGGCGAACCTGAAGCGGGCCTGGACCACGTGCCCAACAGAACGTCTGACAAGGCTTCGTTAAACGGCAGCAGAGGCTCCTGTGGGCATGACTGCGGTTTGAAGACCTCAGTGAGGATGTTAGGCCTCACGGCCGCGACGGGGAGCTCAAGGTGTAAGGCCTTGGCAGCCCTCATCAGCACCACTGAGTATGCAGCGCCCTCCACCGACTCCACAGAAGGAGGAGAGACAAAACCAGGGTTAGGAGAATCGTCCAGACCACTGGCATCCCCCAAATCACCTATCCAGTCCGGGTCATACTGGCACTCGCGTGACAGAGGGTCCTCAGACCCCTCCCAACCTTCCCCGTATTCTTTATCTTCTCCATACTCGGAGTCAACGATGTAGACCGGCTCCTCGGGGTGTACAGGCCCCATCGGCGTCGGACCCGGCGTCGATCGACGCCGGTCCGACTCCGCGTCCGGATTCGGGGAGGGCATGGGGACGGCGCCGCCCGGAGCCGGCGCTGGACCCCCGGCGCCGGCCGAAGCCGTCACAGGAGAACCGGCGCCGCGCGGGGGCGGCGTCGGGGGCAACCCCGATGGAATCGGCGCCGAACTAGCCGGCAGGCCAGCCGGCGTCGACCCCGAAGGCCCTTGCGGCGCCGGGGTCGGAGCCGTCGGCGGCACCGGGCCCGGAGCACCCGATGGCGTCGAGCCAGGGAAACCCGACCGGCCAGGGCCTTCGGACGGCAGCACTGGGCCCGAAGGCGCCGTAGGCCCCGTCGGAGAACTGAGCGCCCTCATGGCCATGAGGAACGCCTCAATCTCCTCAGGCGTCGCACCGTGCCCAGGGACCGGAGGGTATGGGGCAGGCCGCGCCGGCGACTCACGCGGAGCCGTGGAGTTGGGGTCACCCGAACCCCCGGCCGCGTCGCGACGCGAGCGTCGGGGGGAGTCGGGGGTACGATGACGACGCCCCGACTTCTTGTGCTTCTTACCTGATGAGCCCGACGAATGGTGACTACTTCCGGAGCGCTCGGCGCGGCTCCGTGACCGCTCCCTCGAACGCTCCCTGGACCTCCGGCCGGACCGAGACCTCTCCTGACGCGGGGCCGACACCTGGAGCTCAAGCAGCTTGCGGGACCGCTCCCGTCTAGCCTTGTTAGTGAGAGCCCGGCAGTCGACGCAGGCGTCCACGTCGTGGTCGGGGCCCAGGCACCGGAGACAGTCGGTGATGGTCCGTGACCGACATCGTGCGGTCACACCCGTCACAATTCTTGAAACCGGGCATCCTACCAGGCACAAAAAGAGTTATAGAGTTGAACAAAGTTGGTCAAAAGACCGGAGTACTGCTCTTCGGATCTGCGCTTGCTGGCACGGAAAAAAGAAGACTGACGTCAGCGCGCGGAGGCGGCGTCTATATACTCCAGCGACGTCATCACGGCGCACGACGCCGACGACGGACGCGGAGCCGCAGGGGACGCCTGCAGAAGACGCCTACCGACGCGCAGGGGTACTGCTACGCAAAAGTTTCCGGATCCAGACTGACGCCTGGGGATATTCTAAGGTAAGGAATCTAACACCAACGTGTTTCTTTCAGATACTGTATTACAGGCGTTTCCTGTTGGGTCACACCAGACAAGTTGAATTTTGCTTTTTTCCATGCATTACACGTCAAAAGATTGACAGTGATTTCCCATTAGTAGCAATCTTGAATTATGCAACTGAGGCAACCCACTTGATCCTTCTCTGCTCTGGGAACGCACTTTGCTTTTGGCATGATCTGGTGTGGTATTGCCCAGACACCAAGCTTCTCTGGAACAACAGAGAGCCTCTCTGCTTGTGGATATTAAATATTGATGTTGTGTCCATGCCAATTAACACCAAACAAAATACTCTGGGAGGTAAGTAAGACTGTAGGCCTTTCCCGATAATGCTCAATCATGTGCAATTATTATGCATCGGATGTGCAGGCTTTCTTCCAAAGAGGAGATTCCCATCTTTCAACTGACACGTCCATGGTCATAACCAAGATGGGTGAAGATGGAAGCTACTAGAGGCTTTTTATTGGCAGAAGCCCCCCATGGGCAGCATCTTTTTCGTGCTGTGACCTAAATTCTGTTTTGAAAGGAGCCAGATATCCACCTACATGTCCAGTAATTCCTCTATTGTGCAAATTCACAGCCAACAGAACAGGATGAGACATCCACAACACAAAACCGTGCCCAGCAGTCGCTTTAGAATACCCACTGACATTTCAATTTTTTTCCGGTCCTGGCTTGTTAGGGAAATTGGGTTTGTTTACCATTCTTTTGAGGGGACTCACCATGCCTAACCAAGGAAATAAATAGTATAGAAGAATATTTTTAGGGATGATTTTTGACATTGTTCAGTCATTCATTCCTTCTCAAATAATCCAGCACAAGTTGTTAATGATATTTTGTGGCATCTTTTGCAGCTTCCTTGATGTACCAGTCATCGCGATATTAATATATATGATGATCTAAGCACCCAAGATGCACTAGCACTGGCGTCTTACCAGAGTGTATATTCTGGAAACTGCAGCTAGATATTCTCTCTAACAGATAAGGCATTACTGAAGGGAAGTAACTTGTTTATCTGATAAAGCCTTCTAGCCGCAGATTCCTTACCTTAGAACAGATACCCAAGCAATACCTCCATGGAGGTGGGACTGTGAAGCCTATTAAATGAAAAAGTACTGCAGGACCGAAAGGGTGAAGTGCCAGTCATGAGGGACCTGACTGTCCATGCAGTGGACATGTGAAGTGAAGCACATGTTGAATCCTCACAGATGTCCATGATTGGGACGCCATGCACTAACGCAGTGGTCGCACCGTCAGGGTGAGCTTCTTGGCTAATGCGTGGAAGAGCTTGATACATAGAACAATCCATCTTGAGATGGTCAATTTATGTACTGCCTTCCCTTTTTTAGCTCCTATGTATCCCATGAAGAGTTGATCGTCAACATGGAATACTTTTGTGCAATCAGGGCAGAACAATGCTCTTTTGGGTCCAGGCAGCGGAGTCTCTCCTCCTCTTTGGAGGGATGAGGCGGAGCAAAATAGGTAAGAAGGTGGTGTTCTGGCCTACATGGATGGGAGACAACCTTCGGAAGGAAGAAATCAATTCTCAGCAGAACTAGCTTTTCTGGGTAGCAGGTGGTATGTGCCTTCAATTTGCTGGCCCTCCTGGTCGAAGTTAGGGCCACAAAAAAGTTTGTTTTGATGGTCAATACCTTAGAGGGAAATTGTGAAGAGGCTCAAATGGTGCACACGAGGAAGGTGAGGACTAGGTTGAGGTCCCACTCAGGCATGCAGAATGGCCTTTGAGGAACCTAGCTACAAATGGTGACTTCGAGAAAGTTGGTCCTGCAACAGTAAAAATGCTGAGGTGCCAAAGATAACCTTTAACTGTGCCCAGGGCAGAGTCCTGCTGGGCCAAAGGTTAAGCATCTGAAAGAGGTTAAGGAAACAACAGAACCTTGGATAAAGGTGCAGAAAGTCGGTCAACATTGCGGTAAGCACACCATGACACAAACGTATCCAAACAGCAGGCATATACCTTAGTGGAGGGACGCCTGGCTACCAGAATAACATCACAGACTTCGGGAGGAGGGTTGAAAGAAGTCAAATGTCACCGCTCAATCTCCATGCATAAAGGTGGAGTGTGCGCAGGTTCTCCCCTGTTGCCGTGACAGAAGATCCTGTCGAACAAGGACACTGGCTGGAGGACCAATAGTCCTGTTCAACAGCTTCATATACCAGGCTCTCCATGCCCAATCCAGTGCCACAAGGATTACTTGGGCCTGGTCGTTCCTGATCTTCTTGAGAACTCTGGACATGAGTGGTATTGGCAGAAAGACAGGGGAAGCTACGGCTCCACTAAAAATGAAAAGCATCTCCAAGCGAGAGTCACCCTGGAAACTCCAGCACGCAAAACGTACAAGTTACTTACCTTCGGTAATGATATATACGTTAAGAGATGATTCTAGCCGCAGATTCCTTAACGTAGAATTATCCCCAGGTGCGAGACTGGATCCGGAAAACTTGTCTGCCACAGCATTGCTGCGCGCCGGGGGAATGGCACCACGTGACTCCACCCTGACGTCGTTCGTGTTCGTGACGTCAGCGAGGATACATAAGTCCCACCCCGGTGCGCCTACGTCAGTTTTCTTCGGAGACATCACAAACAAAACTGTGGGAATACTTTAACAGTGTGCGAAAATCCAGCTGTACAGAAGGGAAAGAAATGAATGTTGAGGAAAAGCACCATCCAGAATAGTGCCCGGTACCAAGACACCAAGTCATGGAATGAAAGAATTGAATGCAGCTACTGTTAGCAAGCCTGCTACCAACATCACAGCCTCCCTGGAGGTAGGAAGCATGTGAGAAAAGGGCACAGCAGACGAAGAAGTCCGGAACCAAGAAGGGTTCCAGGACAGAATGGAAGAGCAATGACAAGCCATCCCTTAACAACACCAGCAGGGGGGATCTCCTAAAAAGAACCGAGAGTCGAGACCCAGCCAGGGGACCTCAACCCCAAAGACTGTAAGAGTCAGAAGTGCAAGCGACACAAGGAAGCAGGGCACAACGAACCCTACATTGGAGACCAAATGCATGGGTGCAGAAATACCCAAGCATTCGCCCACCAATCACCAGCAAGGAAGGAATGGAGCAACAACAACGCGAGCATGCCCCTAGGGAGGGGGAGTTAGAAAAGGGCACTCGCAGAGGATCGACGCCCCGAAGCAGGCGAGTGCAGAAGATTGAGAAGGGGCCTCGCAGAAAACGGGGAGGACGGGTGAGTCATGAAGGAATCTGCGGCCAGAATCGTCTCTACCAGATACATCATTAGCGAAGCTAAGTAACTCGTACATCTGATAGAGACTACTAGCCGCAGATTCCTTAACATAGAATAGATATCCTAGCCAAACCCAAAGGGGAGGAGGGTCTGCAAGAGGACCTCTCCAGCTCAGAAGATCACAAGACCCCCAACAGGGGACCAGTAACGGAGATAGGAAAAAATAGCCCAGTCCACCGCAAAAGGGGATGAGCCACAGGCCCTGTACTGAAGAGAACCTTAGCATTGAGGAAGAACACCTGCCCTACAGGGGATGTGTTAGAACGACAAAGAGGCAACCCAGCCTTCACCAACAGAAGAAAGCAAAGGTAATACGAAGGAGGCCAGAACATTCCAAGCCCAGTCAACGTACCAGGTGTAAAGAAGTGGGTTTCTTTTGCAGTAAGGAATATGCTACTTACCAATATGCATATGCTCTTGGCATGTAGGGCTGCTGACATTCATATCTGTGCATAGATCGCCGCCTAGTGTTGGGTCCAGATGATTGCACATTTGTTGTCCTGGAAGAGTCTTCGAAGTATCACGAGATAGGTGGCTCCTCCCTCGGACTACAGTGTGCATGGGCATCCTCTCCATCCCTAGATTGTTTTTCGCCATTTTGGCAGAGATGGAGTATAGTATAGTAAGAGATGGCCATGCAAAGAGTGAATGCTACAGTTGAGACAGGCACCTGGGAGGCGGGTGGGCGATATGAATGTCAGCAGCCCTACATGCCAAGAACAGATGCATACTGGTAAGAAGCATATTCCGTTCGAGGCATGTGGGCTGCTGAATTTATATCTGTGCATAGAATGTATAGCAGTATCTCGGAGGTTGCCTGTGCCAGTTGCAGCAGTCTGAAAAAGAGTTTTGAGAACAGCCTGTCTTACAGCAGCTTGCTGTTTGGAATGTACATCTACACAGTAGTGTTTGGTAAATGTAAGTGTGGTTGACCATGTGGCTGCTCTACAAATTTCGTGTAAAGTAATATTTCCTAGGAAAGCCATGGATGCCCCTAGGTTGCGTGTAGAATGCGCCCAAGAGGGAACTGTTAAGGTGCGTTTTGCCTTTAAGTAACATATCTGAATGCACTTAACGATCCATCTGGCTATACTGGATTTAGAAATAGGATTGCCTTTGTGTTGTGGTGAGAAAGCAACAAACAACTGTTTTGTCTTTCGAAATGCCTTAGTTCTATCTATATAGTCTAGCAGAGCTCTTTTGACATCTAGAGTATGCAAGGCCCTTTCAGCAACTGTCTGTGGATTTTGAAAGAACACTGGCAAGTCCATTGTTTGATTTATATGAAAATGGGATACCACTTTTGGCATGAATTTAGGGTTTGCTCTGAGAACTACTCTATTTGCATGTACTTGAATGAATGGCTCTTGAATAGTTAGGGCTTGCAGCTCACTAACTCTTCTAAGTGAAGTAATGGCAATAAGGAAAGCCACCTTCCAAGTAAGAAATTGTAGTTCGCATGAGTGTAGTGGTTCAAAAGGTGTTCCCATAAGTCTGGTTTAAACGATGTTTAGATTCCAGACTGGTGAAGGTGGGTGCCTTGGGGAAATTACTTGTTTAAGCCCCTCCATAAATGCTTTAATTGCTGGCACTTTGAACAGTGAAAGGTGTTGCCTGTTTTGGAGATATGCTGCTAATGCTGCTAAATGTATCCTGATGGATGAGTAGGCTAAATTGCAACATTGTAGGTGCAAGAGATAGCAAATGATGTTCGGTGTAGAAGCATCTAATGGGTTTATGTCATTGTTACTGGAGTAAATGACGAAACGTTTCCACTTTGCTGCGTAACATGCCCTGGTAGTGGGTTTTATTGCCTCTTTGATAATATTCATACAGTCTGGAGGCAAGTTGAGGTACCCAAATTCTAGGATTTCAGGAGCCAGATCGCCAGGTTCAGCTTTTGTGGATCTGGGTGTTGGATTTCTCCATGGCTCTGAGTTAGAAGAGCGGGAGTGAGTTGCAGTCTTTAATGAGGCACCACTGACAGTTCTAGGAACGTTGTGTACCATGGTTGCCTCGCCCATGTGGGAGCAACTAGGATTAGCGTCAGTGAACGTTGGCGCATTTTGCGTGCCACTAGCAGTATTAGTGGAGCTGGGGGAAAAGCGTATGCAAATTTGCCTGACCAGTTCATCCATATCGCATTGCCCTGAGACTGCGGATGTGGGAACCTGGCGGCAAAGTACTGGCATTTTGCGTTTTCGCTTGTGGCAAACAGATCTATCTCCGGTTGTCCCCACTTCCGAAAGAATGGTTGGAGCACACTGGGGTGAATCTCCCATTCGTGCATTTGTTGACTGTGCCTGCTGAGCAGGTAGGCTATTTGATTGTCCTTGCCAGGGAGGTGTTCTGCCATGAGAAACATGTTCCTTTGAATGGTCTATTTCCACACACTCTGAGCTAGATGCGATAGTTGTGGGGAATGTGTTCCTCCCTGCTTTTGAATAGAATACATAGCTGTCCTGTTGTCCGTCTGGATCAACACAGTCTTGTTGCATAAGTGTTTTTTGAACGCTTTTAGTGCTAGAAAGACCGCCCTCAACTCTAGTAGGTGGATGTGCATCTTTTTCTGTTGTATAGTCCGTAGATCCTGGACTGTGTAATGCATGGCATGGGCTCCCCAGCCTAGCAGGGATGCGTCCGCCGTTATTACTATTTGTCGGACAGGCTCCTGGAACAGTCTTCCTTTGCAAAGGTTTTGTAGATTCCACCAATGCAGAGAGTTGTATGCCCGACTGGTCACCAACACTAGGTCTTTTAAATTGTCCTTCAGCGTGGTTCCACTGCCTTGCTAGAAACTCCTGTAGCGGACGCATGTGTAGTCTGGCATGAGGGACTAGGAATATGCACAAATTAATCATGCGTATTAGGTGCATAAACACTCGAGCTGGTAACGAGTGTTGTGATTTGAACCTTTGGATTAACGTTTGCATTCCGTTGAACCTTGCTGCATTTGGATATGCCTTTGCTGCTAGTGTATTTATTGTAGCTCCCAGGTACTGTTATACATTGGAGGGTTGTAGGAGTGACTTTGGGTAGTTCAGCGAGAAACCTAGACTGTGCAGGAGATAAATGGTCCTTGACTTGTGGCTGGCACATTGCTGGGCCGATGGCGCTTGTATTAGCCAATCGTCCAGATATGGGTACACATGAATGTGTTGTCTCCTGAGATGCGCCGCCATTGTTGCTAGGCATTTTGTGAATACCCGTGGAGCTGTTGTTACACCAAATGGTAGGACTTTGAACTGGTAGTGTTGACCTTGAATTGTAAACCTGAGATACTTTCTGTGAGCAGGGTGTATTGGTATATGAAAGTATACGTCTTTGAGGTCTAGAGTTGCCGGGAAGTCTCCCTGCTGCAGCAGTGGTAAGACTTGTTGCAGAGTGAGCATGTGAAAATGTTCTGATAAAATGTACTGGTTGAGGGACCTGAGGTCCAATATTGGTCTCAGAGACCCGTCCTTTTTGGGAATGAGGAAGTATAGTGAGTATTCTCCCGTTCCTTGATGTTCTAATGGGACTGGTTCTATGGCCCCCTTTTGCAGCATATTGATGACCTCTTGCTGCAACAATGTTATATGGTCCTTTGACATTGGACGATGTACGGGTGGTATGTTGGGTGGTGTGTATGTGAGTTCTAGGCAATAGAAAGATAAAACGAAAGAGAGGGCCCTTACTTATCCAATACGGGACAAGGGGAGTCAAAATTCAAGAAGTAAAAAAGTTTCCCAGCTGGTCTTAGACCATAGTGTATCCTAAAATCTATATGTGTAAATACGATTTCCAATATCATGTAGGAGAAACTCAATTTGGACTAATTATAGTGATCTCATTATACGACAATCAGTATATATATTTCAGCAAATTATTAAAACAACTTTATAAACAAAAGTATTCCAAAACCACCAACAAGACTATTTATTCAATACAATGTTATTCTTACACATAATACAAACATGATAAAATCACAGTTTAATTTAAAAAAAACAGAATTGTGGTACTGGAACATAGGCATAAAAAGAAGCAGTTGTCGACGCAGCGTTTCGGTTTTTCTCATATTTAAAACACCATCTACAGGACAATTTCTAAATTAATAAAAACACATAATTACTATTCCCATAACGTGACAGTCATTGTTTTACAGATGTTCTGGTGGCCCAAATAAATATAATATACATGAAGTACAAAATACTAAATACAGTGTATGGTATTGGTACAGTTCTCTTAATCTATACATTATGCTTTATTCTTTAAAAACTATGTAGATAGGGAAACCTTTGACTCCTTGTCAGGGGGAGGAGCCTTTCCAGTAGTTTGTGAGTTTGAAAGCTTTCGTGCGTTTGAGACCACCAGTGAGTCTAGAGGCAGTTGTCCCCTGATGTAGGTAGGGTCTATTGGTGCAGCCCTATACTTCTTTACTATTCTAGGGTTGATGACACGTTGATGGTATTTTTGGACCGGAACTGGGCACAAGCTAGGCAATCATCTTCATTATGATCTGGAGATAAACATTTGTGCATACAGGATGCTTATCTGTATGCGGGAACTTGGAGTTGCACAGCGGGCAATATTTGAATGGACTTTGTTCCATCGACTGTCGGTCAACGTGGCATCGAGAAGGCCAAAAAGCCCGATTCGACGGCCGGAGTGCACGTAAGTTGTGAAGAACGCTTTTCGGTACCGATCGAAAATAATACAGACGAAACCGAAGGCCTTTTGGCTTATTAGAAAAGTTTAATTCGATACCGAACTTGGAGTACAGGAAAATGCATCTGAACCCAATGGCGGAAAAAAAACAATCTGGGGATGGAGAGGATGCCCATGCGCACTGTAGTCCGGGGTAGGAGCCACCTATCTCGTGATACTTCGAAGACTCTTCCAGGACAACAATGTGCAATCATCAGGACCCAACACTAGGCGGCGATCTATGCACAGATATGAATTCAGCAGCCCACATGCCTCGAACACCCCCATCCCTGCCCCTTTGCTAGATTTCTTATGCACTTTGACTTGATGTGCCCTGGGCTCCTGCCAATCAGGTGCCCAGGGCCTGTGTTCCTTCCCTAAAACTATACTAAAACCTAAACCCAATTGTCATCTCTGGCCACCTGTCAACCCCTGGTAAATGGTACCCTACGTTCCCAGGGCATTGTGACCAGAGAAGGCCTCTAAGGCTGCAGCACTTATTGTGCCACCCTTAGGGGCCCTGTACCCTGAGACACACACACTGCCTTTGCAGGCTGTGTGTTTTGGTGCAGAACTAAACAAAGAGTCGACATGGCACACATCCCTGTGTGCCATGCCCACAAACACACTGCCCTGGCATCCATCAGTCACCCCTCTAGCTGGGTGCACTATGCCAGTGGTGTGGGCACAGGTGCATGAGCCCTGTGCCCCTACAGTACCCAGGGCCATTCCTGGGCACTTAAAGTGAAGTGCTGCCATTGAGAGAATATGGTGCTGGGAGGTTGTCATTACAAACTCCACAGCACCATGATGGTTTCACTGAAGACTGAAGTTTAATATCAAACTTCTCAGCACATTAAACCCACACTGATGACAGTTTGGGATTTAATGTCAAATGCACAACAGAGGGCAACTTAGAGTGGCCCCCTGAACCTAACCTACAATCCACGTCTTGTCGGAGAGGCTGCTACACAGGAGACATGTTGCTTGACCACTGGGTAGAGAGCCATCCGCTCTCCCGGGCGAGGAGCTAGGTCTCCTACCCCAGGATGGGCAGGGTAAGCTACAAAGGCATGCCGCCTTTGTGAGCTTCTCCAGACCACTTGCTGTACCCAGCAACTGGCCCCCACCGGTTCTGACCCGCATTCTGGAGGGAAGACTAGCGGGAAACCCTACGTGAGGAAAGGAGGTGTGCTAGTCTGTGCCAACTCCACCTCTCAGGTGGGAGAGGCGAGGCGAAGCACAAATCCGGCTCCGGCAGCGCTCCCCAATCAGAGATAGGCATCTGCTCCTCTCCCACAGGAGAGGAGCAGGTAAGAGGGTGTACTCACCCCAGGACAGGGACCCATTGTTCCCTGCCCTTACCCTACCTGTACCGCCCCTAAATACTACATTTAGGGGCGGTACAGGTAGGGTAAGGGCAGGGACCAATGGGTCCCTGTCCTGGGGTGAGTACACCCTCTATCCTGCTCCTCTACTTCCTTCCTCGGATCGCGATTTGAAACAAGCAAGAGGATCAAGAAAACAGAAGACCTGCCGTGCAGCTGCTCAAAAGAGGACAACACCAACTGACTTGGCCCAGCCCTACCGGCCTGTTGATCCTTGAACCTGCTCCTGCGAACTTCCGGCGCCTTCAGTGGTCAGCAACCTCACAAACCCCAGAGGACCTGACTGCGTTGAGACTCCTCCAAGACTGGGACTTCCACGAGCATTGGTTCTTCTCAAAAGCAACACCCCTGGTGCCAGCCAGGAACAACGAATCCAGCACACTCTGCACCCGCCGAGCCCGGCCTGTGCCTGAGTGGAAAAAGACCCTGAGGACGTCCCCCCGGCGATTCTGACCTGAAATCCAGTACCCAAGGACCCTCCTCACGACCCAGACAACGCCTGCAGCCTCACAACCAGGGACCCCTCTAACCGCGACCAGCAACGGGTAAGATTTCTCGACGTCAAAAGACACCCCTGCACCCTGTGCCCCACGGCTCTCAGTGCCCAACTCCTGGGTGCCTACCTATCCTCCAAGGTCCCAACTTACCCCTCGAAGTGTTGGGTGCTCCTGAAGGATCTCCGTCCCAGAGCCTACAGCCTTTGTTCATCTACCAACTTCTCAATTGAATAACATTGAGCGCCTGATGGCTCAAAAGCACCCTCCACCCAGCCACCGAGTGCCCCTGGCAGTACAACCTCTGTCCTAATCTACTTCCCCATTTGCCCTGAGCAAGTGACCAGGACCCCAGCTCCCACAGCCGCGTGGCCTGCTAGCCAGCAGCCACCAACCTAAGGCCCCCTGCCTCCCATAGGATAACATTGGGCCTACTACCTCTGCACCTGGATGCCCGTGTGCCGCTGATGGTGTAACAACTGTACCTACCTGGCCCTGGGATACCCCTATGTCTATGCCCAGACCCTTAACTGTGCCAGTCGAGAATTTACCCAAAAGCTGATAACTCACTTTTCTTCCATAGGGTAACATTGACTGGTTTCACTTGGAAATTCTTCTAAGTGTGGAGTTTTGAAACTTTAAAATATTCACCTAAAAACAGCCGATCAACGAATTCCGATGTACTCACCTGTTATCAGGTGAGAACCCAGTGGTGTATCTTTCAGCCCAGCACAGAACCTGAAAAGTAATTATAACCGTGTTTACAGTTAACTCAATTTTCCTCCATAGGAATCCATTGTGTCTATTTTCAAAAACTACAAATATTCCTTAAAAATCACCTGTATGACAATCAAATTCTTTCAATTGTTTACAGGAGATGCACAAGTACTGGATCCAGGATCCAACAAGGAGTAAGAAAAAGGAACGATAACAGTACTTACCTGCTAAGTGAAGTTCCTCCCATAGGATAACATTGGTGATTCTATGTGAAAAAGTTTTGAAGTGTCAACTTTTAAAATACAATAATATTCCTTGAAAATCACAACTGTAACCAAAACGCTTCTACTCAATTGTTTACAGGAGATGTCCCAGGGCTGAATCTAGGATCCAGTCCTGTGGTTAGAAACGTAATCTACAAAGTAACTAATTTCATTTAACTAGAAATTCCCATTGAGTTCATGTATCATTGTGTTTCGAATTGTGTTGCCTATTGCAACCATTGCAACTATTGTAATCAAAAAGTCGATTGCTATTTGAAAAGTACTTAACTAAAGTAATTCATTCTGAGAAAGTATATTTTGATACATTGTTGGTTCTAAAATAAAACCACTATATTTTTATATGCAAAACAATTGGCCTAGAGTTCAGTACTTGAGTGTGTGCGACCATTTGCTGACTCAGTGTGTACAACAAATGCTTTACACTGTCCTCTGATACTACCTTACTGCTCGACCTTTTTTTTTCAGAAACACCAGACAGAGGACCAGAGCAAACGGCAGGCAAAGGGCAAAAGCACCGCAGCACAACGCCGTAGATGGCCAAGCCATGCCACAGTGAGGACCAAAGACCGCACCATCGTAATACAGCAACACCAGGAAGGTTGAGGAACCCGCAAGAAGGAGTCCACACCCTCCCCGTGTAAGACAGGGCTATACAATAGCTACATGTACCCCACATGGGGTAGGACATGACCCAAGAAGAATGGAAACCACTCTTGGGGAAAAAAAACAATCCCGCATTAGAGGACAAAATCATAGACCTGTGGCAGAAACCACAGAAGGCTTAGTAATCAGTCAAAAAGCACATCCATACCAAAAAAGGGGCTGAACCAGCAGTCAACTGTAGAGAGGGGACAATCAAAGACCCCAAGGGCACAGTAACCCTCACAGAAAGTGTAAGAGCCACTCAAAAAACCAAAACCAGGAGCAAGTGGGATAACGCCTCCCACCAAGACCCGGAGGATCAGCAAACCAACCTACTGAGGAGGAGGAGGAGGAGGAGGAGGCGAAGAAGGAGGAGGAGGCTGAGGAGGACGGAGCCCCGCAAGAAGACGCTGAATGGTGGAGTCTGCATGAGTATTAAACAGAAGGACCCTGTCAAAAGGTAGGTCAACCAGATGCTCTCTAATATTTTCAGTAAAAACAGCATCACGTAGCCAAGCATGGCAACGGAGAGCCACAGAAGTGGCTATAGCACGGCAGAGAGCAATGGCACCATCCAAGGCCGCACTAAGAATAAACACAGCCAACTATCTACCATCGAACAAATGGCCCCGCAAATCAGCACGGGCACCCTCATGGGAAACATGGGAAAGAAAAGACTTCACAAAGTCCGACAGGCTGGAAGTAGCGCTGGTCAACACACACAAGGTGTTAAGGGCCCGCAAGGCAGGTCTGGAAGAAGCGAAGACATTACGCCCCCATGAATCCAACCACCGGGCCTCCCTAGACGGAGGAAACAACACCACAGGCAAACATGGAAAGGCGTACCGCAGAAGAGCGCCTTGAGTAGAAAGGTGGTAAGAAAGACAGACCGGGTCATGCGGAGCAGCACGATGGCGATGCAGCAGTGCCGGAGGCACCAGATCGCCTGTGGCAGGGCGCCCCAAAGCCCCCATAAGAGAATTATGGAGTGACGCTTCAAAAGAAAGGAATACCTCCCCTCCACCAGAGCCCTGGTGGAGAATCTCCAAGAGGTTGTCTGTAGGAAATGGAGTGACAGGTTCACCCCTCCTCACCCAGAAAACCAGCAGCCGTGGAAATAGCAGGAACAAAGGCAAGACTGGCTTTAGTAGGGCGCTCCGAAGGGGAAAGTAATTACTCCGTGGGTGACGGCTGTAGACTGAGCCGCCCATCTCCCAAGTCCAGGGGGAGCGGCCAGCCCCGGAATAGAGGAGGATCCACAGATGAATGGGGAACCTGAGGGGCCCCATGGGAAGGCGGAGAGGCCGGTGGAGAAGCCAGCCAAGAGCCACTGCAAGAAGGGTTCGAGGACTTAGGCCGTGGAGACCGTGAAGAGCCTTTCCTGGAAGATGCCAGTGAAAAAAGGCACCAATGTGGCGCCCTGTATCCGGGGAGGACAACATCAACAGATGACAGACCTCTGGAGAAGAAGGGACCTCAGGAGACAAATTTAGGACCCAACGCCGGCGTGGCTCCGTGGAGTCCGCCATTGACGCTTATCGACGTTGACCGGCGCCAGAATGGGCAGCTGTGGCGCTGGGTCGACTTCTGCCACCATGTGCTCTCCAGTAGAATGGGGCGAGGTCTCTGCCAGAACGCGAAGGAGTGGCGCCGACACAGCCTCAGACAGGGCAGCCGCCCGCGTGGAGGACCCAGAAGGACTCTGGCACCCCAGGTCCCGGACTCCACCGGATCCGGGGAGGAAAGCTCCCGGCGCCTAGCGCAGCTGCCTGCTCAGAGGACCAAGGGGGACTCAGGGGCAAGCCGTGAGTCCCAGCGATCACCTGCGAAGCCGCAGGGAGCCCCGTAGGGATTTGCAGCGAGTCAGGGACGCTAGGTGCCAAAGAGGGGAGCCCCGAAGAACCACACCTCGACGACGCCACCCTCCTACGACCTGAAGCCGAAACCTCCGGCGCCGGAGCCGCTGGTGACTCCGCAGGATTCCCAGCGCGAAGCAAGGTATCCGCAGACGTCTCAGGAGGTGGAGGAAGGCCAAAGAAGCCTGCAGAGCCACAGCATAGGCTGTCATTTGGGCCGTAGGTGCCTCCGCGCCTGGAAACGGCGGGTAGGGAGGCGACAGGCGGGGGCGCATTTCCCAAGGGGAGACTGCGCCCACCGCGGAAGGAGGACAGGGCCTCGGAGACAAACTGAAGGACCTACCAGCCGGTAAGCCATGCCCAAGGGGCCGCGGCGAAAGACTATGTCGTAGACGAAACAGGTCGGAAAAGGGAAACAAGGGAACCCTACTCACAGAGGAACCTGGGTATTTAGTTATAACAAGGAAACAGTGGTGCCTGTGGGAAACTTATAGCTATGTATGATAATATTTATGCGCAATGGCAATAAAAAAGAGTTGTATAAGATGTCATAGAAAGAGGGACCAGACACACTAAGAGTTTATACATGTACCTTTATATTATTTACACAATGTATATCAACATTACTATACAAAAGAAAAGCATTTGTGAAAAAAGACGAAACCGGCGGTTCCCTGCCTTCGTGGTAGGGGACGGACACTGGGACGACACCGACCTGGACAAGCGCGCCGACAGCAACTTCATCCGGCGCTCCCCCCGTGATTTAGGCTTAAGGTGCTGGCAGGCGTCGTAACTCTCAGAGTAGTGGTGCTCACCCAGGGACCACATGCAATTCGGGTGAGGGTCTGTCGCCGACATGGGACGTCAACAGGTACACGACTTGAAGCCCGAAGGCATTCATACACTGTTCCACTTAACGCCGAAGCGTGAAAAAGAATAGAAGGCCAGGAAACAATCAGGATCAGAGTTGCACGCGGAAATAGAAAATATTGACTTAGGCGCGTCGGGGTGGGACTTCTGTATCCTCGCTGACGTCACAAACGCGGACGACGTCAGGGCAGAGTCACGGGATGCTGTGGCAGAAAAGTTTTCCGGATCCAGTCTCACACCTGGGGATAATTCTACATTAATGGAATCTGCAGCTAGTAATTGAGGACGTTCTCAGCAGTGATAAACAGATCTAACCTAGGCTCTCCTCACTGTTTCAAAGACTTGAACCACCTCCGTATGAAGATCAGATTTGTGATCTGCTAGGCATCTTCGGCTGAGTTTGGCGGCTCAGGCGTTCAGAGATCCCACTAGGTATTGCACCACCAGGGAAATGTCCTGACATTCCAGTCATGTCAAGCGACGCAGGGCCTCCATCTCAACCTGCCCTGTTTGTTGAAGTACCACATGGTGGTGGTGCTGTCCATTAACACCTGCACCAGTCTTTCTCTGGTCCAAGTATTCCAAGCTTTCAACACCAAGCAAATCGCCCGGAGCTCCAACATGTGGACGTGGAGCTCCGACTCTACCGAAGTTCTCTGATCTCCACCTCTCCCAGATTGCAAACCCAGTCCAGAAGAGGCGCATCTGTCACTACAGTCAGATCTGGTTGGAGAAAGGAGAGCGATCCGTCACTGACCCAATCGCAGTTTGTTAATCACCAGTGCAGGTCTCATGGAGTTCAAGTCAAGATCTAGACCATGTGGGAGAGATGACACTGATGCTGCACCCACTGAGCCTTCAGGTCCTACTGCAGAGCCCACATATGCAAACTGGAATGAGTAGCAAGCAAGAGGCTGTAAGGCTGTAAGGCCCAACAGTCTCAAAGTCAGTTTCACCGAAATCCAGGTTAGAGGTTCAAACATCTGAATCATAGCCTGAATATCCTGGACTCCCTGCTCGGAAGGATAGGCCTGAAACCCGACTGTGTCCAGAGAAGCTCTGATGAAAGGGAGCATCTGGGAGGGAGTCAGGTGTGACTTTGGTTTGTAGATAGTGAACCCCAAGGAGTGCATGAGTTTTGCAGTATTCTTAAGGTGGGAAACGACTGCCTGGAACAAGCCTGCCTTCAAAAGCCAGTCATCAAGGTAGGGGAATACTAAAACCTGCGACCTCCGCATATCAGTTACAACCACCCCCATCCCTTTCGTGAACACCTGAGCGGAGCTGGTAAGGTCAAAAAGGAACACAACAAACTGAAAGTGATTTTGGGCATCCTTGAACACCAGGTAACACCTGTGGGCAGGCAGGACAGAGCTGTGGAAATATGCATCCTTCAAGTCCGACGCTAGCACCAAGCCTCCCAGGGCAGAGGGAACTTGGGCGAGCGTGAGCATTTTCAACTTCTCCATTTTCAAGGGGATGAAGAGAAGGTGCAGGTTTAGGAAAGAACATCCTCCTTCCTTCTTTATCACAGTGAAGTAGTGGGAATAACAACCATGCCCTACTTCTAATGCAGGCACCTTCTCAATGGCTCCCTCGGCCAAGAGAGCCTGCACCTATCGACGGAGCAAGGACAGATGATGCTCAGTCAGGTGATAGTAAATGGGTGGCAGGGTTGTCACAAAGAGAAGGGAGTAGCTCCTCTGGCGGTGAGTAACAGATTGCTGGGTCTTACACATCGCCCAGTGGGGCAGGTGATGGCATTATGACTTCTACTAGGTGCACAGGATGGTCGGAGAGAAAACTAAAGAGCATTGGAAGCGGCTGCCAGGGGAAGATAAGGGGGTTGGACTGACCCAACCGCTAGCCGCCTGTCCCACATTGTCTATGGAACCCGTGCCCTCTACCATGAAACGGATGGGAAGCCTGCGGCACAAGGTGACAGAGGTAATGGACGTAGGTGGAGACCCCATTCGTGGCCACAAATGTAGATGAACAAGTTACTTACCTTCGGTAATGCTTTTTCTGGTAGATACAATATCTGCCTGTGGATTCCTCACCTTGTGAATATCCCCTTGCGTCAGCAACATTCGGAAATTCTTTTCGTAGACTCGCGCCGACGTGGACTTGGACGTCATAGAGACACGGCATCGCAAGCGACTCCGCTGACGTCACCGACGCCTTAATTAGGCCCACGCCGGCGTGATGACATCAGTTCCGCCCTTTTTTCCGTGCCTTCGAGGCACACGGACGGACCAATGACAGCAGTAATGTACAAAGTATACACAGTACACGTTAGTCAAAATAACACACACAGTGTGAAGCTAATGAAAGCAAGCATTAGAAATAACACATTCTCATGACCACAAAATAAACACAATATCATTATGAAACAATACAGATATACTGGTATAGAAGAGTGGACAACGGGGAGGCGGGTGGGTCAGTGAGGAATCCACAGGCAGATATTGTATCTACCAGAAAAAGCGTTAACGAAGGTAAGTAACTTGTTCTTCTGATTGATACATCTGCCGTGTGGATTCCTCACCTTGTGAATAGAGTCCCACAGCAGTCCCCACTACCGGAGGAGGGAGTCCACTCTTCTAAACCAGGAAATCATGGAGGACAGAGCGCGCAAAGTGTCCGTCCCTCCTCACTTCGGAATCCAAGTAGTAATGCTTCGCGAAAGTGTGGAGGGTAAACCAAGCTGCCGCCCTACAAATATCCTCCACAGGAACACCTCTAGCCAATGCTGAGGATGAAGATTTAGCTCTTGTAGAATGAGCCCTTATACCCTCTGGAGGTTCCTTACCGGCCAAAGAGTAGCAGATCTTAATACAGAGGACGATCCATCTTGACAAAGTTCTCTTATGGACCGCTCTTCCTCTCTTGCAGCCAGCAAACCCAATGAAGAGTTGGTCATCAAAACGACAGTCTTTAGATCTGTCCAGGTAAAAGGTCACCGCCCTCTTGGGGTCCAGACGGTGTAATCTCTCCTCCTCATTGGAAGGGTGCGGGGGAGGATAAAAGGTAGGGAGGGTAATGGAATGACCAAGGTGGAAAGGAGTCACCACCTTAGGGAGAAAAGCAGCCCTGGTCCGAAGAACCAATCGATCAGCATGAATGGTCAGGAATGGGGGCTTGGAACTAAGAGCTTGAAGCACACTTACCCTCCTTGCTGATGTTATTGCAACGAGGAAGGCTGTCTTAAGAGCCTCATAGGACATTTGTGAAGAGGCTCAAAGGGAGCACCCATTAAAAAGGTCAAGACAAGATTTAAGTCCCACTGAGGCACAATAAAAGGATTAGGAGGGAACTTATTTGTGAGGCCCTTCAAAAACCTTAAAACAACAGGAGGCTTAAAAAGAGATGGCTGGTCAGGCTGGTCATTGTACAGGTGGCGTCATTTTGATGTTGCTGCTGCTGTTGCTGACCTTGTCTGTAATTCCGAAAGGAAGAGCGACCAAAACCCCTGAATCTCCTGTTGGACGAAGAGCCTCTGACCGGGAGACCTAAAGATTTAGCAGTCGCCCTACTGTCTTTAAATCTCTCTAGGGCCGTATCTGCTTTCTTCCCAAAGAGACCAGATCCATCAAAAGGAAGATCCAGCAAAGTCGCCTGAACATCCGCTGAAAAGTCTGAGGATTTCAGCCAAGCTGATCTCCTAGTGGCGACAGCAGTGCCCATGATACGTGCCACCGAGTCCGCAGTGTCCAGACCACTCTGTATCACTTGACGAGCCGCTGGGTGTGCATCTGAAATTAGCTCCTCAAAATCCTTCCTGTAGGCATCAGGAATCTTATGAGCAAGAACATGCAAAGAATCCATAAGGGCATGCACATACCTCCCCATCAGACAAGTGGCATTAGTCGACTTCAATGCAATGCTCGCAGAGAAGGTCTTTTTAGCAACCTGATCCTGCTTCTTTGCCTCTTTTTCACAGGGCACCTGGGGAAAGGCACTCACATTCTTTTTGGAGCAGGCTGCTTGAATGACTAGACTCTTTGGTGATGGATGAGACGTCAAAAAAGCAGGGTCATCAGGAGCAACCCTGTACCTTCTAGCCACACACTTAGATACTGCAGGGGCTGACAGTGGTTTCTTCCACACCTCCAAAATGGGCTCCGTTAAGGCGTCATTAAACGGAAGCAACGGTTCTACCACAGAACTAGGAGAATGCAATACCTCAGTGAGAAGATTGGACTTAAACTCCACCGTAGGCAAAGTCAATTGCAAACGTTCCGCAGCCTTCCTCATCACCATATGATAAGGCTGGACATCCTTAGAAGGTGTATCAGAGCCTGAAGGCAACTTTCACTCGGGAGAGAAATCCAGGCTACCAGCGTCAGCCAGATCCTCAAAACAGTCCTCATCCAATTCACCTTCCTCTAAATCTGGATGTGACTCCATATACCTTCTTTCTTCAAAAAGGCGTTGAGCCTCCTTCTGGACCTCTCCTTCACACGCTTCACAGCCGGTTCCACCAACGACTCCGACGGAGTCGGGAACGACGTCGGCAACGAATCCTAAGGCCCAGCGGGATGCTCTCGAGGCCAATCTGGAGCGGACGACGCCGGAGCCGGCGTCAACGACTTCGGTGGAGCTGGAAACTGCCAATGCGGCGTCGGAGCCGGCATATAGGGCATGAAAGGAGCAGGAGAATAGGAGTGAGGGACTCCTAGATTGAAAGCCAGAGGACCCATGGGACCCGAAGGTGCGCCTGAGGGGTACCACGCCCTTGAAAAGACGCCATACATAGCATTCAGAAACGCCGATGGGTCCTGGCCTGGGGTTGGAAAGGGTAGCTGTAAACCCCCAGGCTCGTCTTGAGGAGGGATTGGATTTGGCTCTTTGGCAGGCGCAGAATCCACATCCACCTGAACCTCTTCTTCATCTTGGGCCGGGGACTGCGCCGGAGGCTGATTCGAAGCCGGAGTCAGGACTGCACTCGCTACTCCGAAGGCGAGGCCTCACCTTCTGGTTCTGAGACGTCCAGCGTAACCACCTTAGAACGCACCTTCTTTGGTGACCTCGACCTCGACTCCTTACCGGAACGACGTCTGGACTCATGCCTCCTCTTTTTATGTTTCCTCTTCGACTTCGAAGCATGGTCTGAAGCAGACCTCGAAGACGACCCCTCTCGAGATCCGGATCTTGACTTCGACCTCGACCTTCGAGAACGAGACCCCGAAGATTTTCCTTTTCCAGCCTTCAGCTTCGCTACCAGGAGCTTGGTCTCTCTTTCCCTCAGGGCCTTCGGGTTCATCTTCCGACAAGACGAACATCCATCCACATCGTGATCAGAGCTCATCAAACACCAGATACAGTCCTCGTGCGGGTCTGTAATGGACATCATCTTCCCGCACTCCCCCCAGGGCTTGAAGCCGGTCTTCTTTGTCGACATCGCCGAAGATACAAGAAACAAAGAAGCAGATAGTGGTAACAAAAAGGCAACAAAGTACCAGTAGGCTACTGTGATTCCCGAAACCGTTAGCGTCGACGACGCGGAAAAAAGGGAACTGATGTCATCACGCCGGCGTGGGCCTATTATAGACGTCGGTGACGTCAGCGGAGTCGCGTGCGATGCCGTGTCTCTATGACGTCCAAGTCCACGTCGGCACGAGGCTACGAAAAGAATTTCCGAATGTTGCTGACGCAAGGGGATATTCACAAGGTGAGGAATCCACACGTCAGATGTATCTATCAGAATGAGGGCCCATAGATTAGCCCAAGGACCTGCCGTAACTCTGTTCTTGAAGCACTCCAACGCTGAATCCGCCTTCTCTCCGAAAAGGTAAGAGCCATCAAAGGATATGTCCATGAGAAAAGCCTTTACATCCACTGGAAAGCTAGTTGTTCTCAGCCAAGTATGGTGCCGCAAAGCAACGAACTAAGAAACCGATCTTCCCAGCGAGTCGGTCGTTCCGAGCCCATACCTTATGGTAAACATTGCTGCATCTTGCTGTAAGGAAATGACTCTTTTTGTATGTCTCGCATACGTTTTTAGACTGATGCAAATTAGATTGAGGGAGAAATATCACACCACTGAAAAGACAGGCAATTTCAGTCTACAAAAGAAACAATGGTTAAATGATTGCAAAACATGCAGTAGTTCCAATAGAACAGCAGTTGCTACTGCTTGTTCAGTTTTCTGACTGTTACAGTCACAAGTTCGAGCAGTACAAACGGGTTATATGACATCAAGCCCGGCAGCCCTGCAGTATTAGATTGAGGTGTTATTTTAAGGTGTAATTTCTTTTGCATTTATAAGGCTTTACACATAATTTGCAGGCACTGAATTTAGAGTTTAGAACGCCTGCACAAGCTAGTGAGAAAAAATAATTGCTCAGACCCTCCTAATCAACTGAAAAAAAACAATTCCATCCAGATTATTTCTAATTTGTGAACATGGATCTTCTGACAAAATGTCACCTAAATGGAGATATGCGAGTCCTTCTTGACTGTTAATGGGGCTCTTACAAGGAGGACTGTATAGGATCCCATTTAGTAGGGTGTCTTCATCATTTTAGTTCTGAATGCTAGGTAGTAGATAGGGTCACTAAAAGTATACAGTATTCGTTTCACAAAGAGTGAGACTCAGAGTGCCCAGAGGCCTGCTAACCAGACTTCAGTGCCCAAACCTTAAACGTGATGTTGAATTGGCTATAGCAAATTGGAAATGTCTAACTTACCTGTGAGTCCCAGTAAATGGTACCCAGGAAATGCCCGATAGAGGGGTAGCCTGGGGCCTGCAGCACTGGTTGTGCCTTCTTTAGAGGTTCCCTAAGTAAAACAAGTCCCCCAGTCTGCCACTGCAGACTAGCAGAGCAGTTGTGCACTGCTAGCCCGACTCAGTGTGAGCAATGGCACAGCCACCAATATCTCTAGACATAAATGTAAGTTAAGTTACCCCTCTGGGAGGCCTACCAAGACCTAAACGATTTAGAAAAGGGGGTGGTGATGAACAGAGTGTCTGAGTTAAGCAGACCACTCTTACCCAGTCCAAAGATCAGGGCTTGATCCATCACCATTATTTATCTCACTGCCCCATCCCAGCTTAGAACCTGGCTATATGCAAATCAGTCTGTCCCTGGCCCAGTGCATCATGGGAACAGGGCAGACTAAACTACCAAGCCAATTCTTCACCAGAAAGGAGACAAGCTACCGGGGACCGGTTTCTGGCAATATTTTTGTCCACCCTAAGCGTGGAAGGGTATTCTCAGATGTGAGACCCTTGCTCATTGCACCATCAGGATTCAAGCAAACCGGGCCGAAGACGGCTGTAATGCCAAACCGGTCCCCGGGAGCTTGTTTCCTTCCCAGTGTAAGAATTGGCTTTTGTAGTTTGGTTTGCCCTGTTCCCATCATGCACTGGGACAGGAACAGACTAATTTGCATACAGCCAGGTTCTGAAACTGGGATGGTGCAGTGAGCTAAAAAACGGTGTTGGATCTAGCCCTGATCTCTTGACTGGGTGAGAGCTTTCTGCTTAATTCAGAGACTCTGTCCCTCACCACCCCTTGTTGTAAATATTTTTGTCCACCCTAAGCGTGGAAGGGTATTCTCAGATGTGAGACCCTTGCTCATTGCACCATCAGGATTCAAGCAAACCGGGCCGAAGACGGCTGTAATGCCAGAAGCCGGTCCCCGGGAGTTTGTTTCCTTCCCAGTGTAAGAATTGGCTTTTGTAGTTTGGTTTGCCCTGTTCCCATCATGCACTGGGACAGGAACAGACTAATTTGCATACAGCCAGGTTCTGAAACTGGGATGGTGCAGTGAGCTAAAAAACGGTGTTGGATCTAGCCCTGATCTCTTGACTGGGTGAGAGCTTTCTGCTTAATTCAGAGACTCTGTCCCTCACCACCCCTTGTTGTAAATATTTTTGTCCACCCTAAGCGTGGAAGGGTATTCTCAGATGTGAGACCCTTGCTCATTGCACCATCAGGATTCAAGCAAACCGGGCCGAAGACGGCTGTAATGCCAGAAACCGGTCCCCGGGAGCTTGTTTCCTTCCCAGTGTAAGAATTGGCTTTTGTAGTTTGGTTTGCCCTGTTCCCATCATGCACTGGGACAGGAACAGACTAATTTGCATACAGCCAGGTTCTGAAACTGGGATGGTGCAGTGAGCTAAAAAACGGTGTTGGATCTAGCCCTGATCTCTTGACTGGGTGAGAGCTTTCTGCTTAATTCAGAGACTCTGTCCCTCACCACCCCTTGTTATAAATATTTTTGTCCACCCTAAGCGTGGAAGGGTATTCTCAGATGTGAGACCCTTGCTCATTGCACCATCAGGATTCAAGCAAACCGGGCCGAAGACGGCTGTAATGCCAGAAACCGGTCCCCGGGAGCTTGTTTCCTTCCCAGTGTAAGAATTGGCTTTTGTAGTTTGGTTTGCCCTGTTCCCATCATGCGCTGGGACAGGAACAGACTAATTTGCATACAGCCAGGTTCTGAAACTGGGATGGTGCAGTGAGCTAAAAAACGGTGTTGGATCTAGCCCTGATCTCTTGACTGGGTGAGAGCGTTCTGCTTAATTCAGAGACTCTGTCCCTCACCACCCCTTGTTGTAAATATTTTTGTCCACCCTAAGCGTGGAAGGGTATTCTCAGATGTGAGACCCTTGCTCATTGCACCATCAGGATTCAAGCAAACCGGGCCGAAGACGGCTGTAATGCCAGAAACCGGTCCCCGGGAGCTTGTTTCCTTCCCAGTGTAAGAATTGGCTTTTGTAGTTTGGTTTGCCCTGTTCCCATCATGCACTGGGACAGGAACAGACTAATTTGCATACAGCCAGGTTCTGAAACTGGGATGGTGCAGTGAGCTAAAAAACGGTGTTGGATCTAGCCCTGATCTCTTGACTGGGTGAGAGCTTTCTGCTTAATTCAGAGACTCTGTCCCTCACCACCCCTTGTTGTAAATATTTTTGTCCACCCTAAGCGTGGAAGGGTATTCTCAGATGTGAGACCCTTGCTCATTGCACCATCAGGATTCAAGCAAACCGGGCCGAAGACGGCTGTAATGCCAGAAACCGGTCCCCGGGAGCTTGTTTCCTTCCCAGTGTAAGAATTGGCTTTTGTAGTTTGGTTTGCCCTGTTCCCATCATGCACTGGGACAGGAACAGACTAATTTGCATACAGCCAGGTTCTGAAACTGGGATGGTGCAGTGAGCTAAAAAACAGTGTTGGATCTAGCCCTGATCTCTTGACTGGGTGAGAGCTTTCTGCTTAATTCAGAGACTCTGTCCCTCACCACCCCTTGTTGTAAATACCAAGACCTAAAGGCAGGGTGCAACACATGACCCAGACAGGACATGTACTTTGCATGTCCTAGCAGTAAAACAGGCAAAACTACTGATTTTTCAGTGGAAATGCTTGCGCCCCCTCCACCCCCAATGGCGAATACAGGTTTACAGCACTGCTAAATCCTGAAAATTGCAAGTAGGCACTCCAAGGTATCAAACAACCTGTTAAATTAAACAAGACTTGTATCTCAAGCGGAAATTAATATGATCTGCTGCAGTGTATACAGCTTTAGCATAGCTGACACTTTGTTGGCCTAAAAAAACTCATGTGCCTTCCCGGGCACACATGAAGCCTGCTCCATGAGACAGCTCTCTAAATTCATATAAAACAGACCAAGCCAGTATGAGGTAAGGCCTCTGCCAGTTCCTCATACCACTTGCCCTATTCCTCATCTGGGAGCTGGTAAGGATTAGTTACTTACTTGTAATCCTAGTTCTCTTCCAGGGGTATCCTCATCAAAGTCATAAGCATTAGAATATTCCCGCCCATGCGCGGGACCCCGGAAACAATATAATATATGTGCCCCACATATACATATATATATAAATATATATATATAAATAAGCAATTGCAGCCAAATAAAACAGTAGAGCTGGAATATGCTGTGAAGAATTTCCACCATACATGTGAATCAGCATTAGAAACATGAGAAACAACACCAATGCTTGTTTAGAAACTGTTTTAATGCTTAGAAAGCAGTAGAAATTCTTATAACACACTGTAAGCATATACAGCTCCCAGGCTGCATTGCAAATACCCAGTCTAAAAAGACTGAAAAGCTAACCTGTAGCTGCATGTACCAAAACTGACGCTGTGCCTTTAAGGCACCTCTGCCCCTAGCTTCCCATCATGCCTCAGGGGTTACAGTTAGGTCAGTTGTTCTTTTCGGAGACTGAAAACCAAACCATGGTAATAACAGGTTAAAACATCTCCCATTTAATAAACAAAGTCCTTTGCCCGGGGAGGCGGGAGGGTTGCTTATGACTTTGATGAGGATACCCCTGGAAGAGAACTAGGATTACAGGTATGTAACTAATCCTTCTCTTCCAGCGGATCCTCATCAATAGTCATAAGCATTAGAATAGAGTAGCGAGCCTCACCTCATCCCTGCGGGCAAAGGAATCAACAGATAACATTCATAGTCATAGGCCCAAAAGTAGGCCTTATTCTACCCAAATAGGTTTCTCAAGGAGGCTTGCCCTACTTGAGAATCCGCTCTGGAATCAGACTCTAGGCGATAATGCCTTGTAAAGGTATGGACTGATTTCCTTGTCGCAGCCTTGCATATTTCTGACATCGGAATGTCATGTAAAAACGCTATTGTGGCTGCCTTCCCTCTAGTGGAATGAGCTTTGGCTGATTGTAACAAAGGTTTGCCAGCCAGCTGGTATGCTAGTTTGATACATGAGACAATCCATCTGGAGATGGACCTTTTGGCTGCTGCAAACCCGGTCCTCATTGAACCATAATTGACAAAGAGTTGGTCTGTCTTTCTGGTGCCCTTCGTTCTTTCTAGGTAAAACTTTAGCACCCGTTTAAGATCCAACGAGTGCAACGACCTCTCAGCTGGGGTCGATGGGTTAGGAAAGAACGAAGGAAGGGTAATCGTTTGGTTTATATGAAAATCCGATACCACTTTTGGAAGGAAAGATGGGTGAGCCCTCATTACCACTCTGTTGTGGTGAAACACAGTGTAAGGTTCCTTGGTGCAGAGTGCTTGTATCTCGCTAACCCTGCGCGCAGAGGTTATTGCCACCAAGAAGGCCGCCTTCCAAGTGAGATGCTGCAAGGAGCCTTGTGTATAGGCTCAAACGGTGTAGACATCAGCCTGGAGAGAACCAGGTTCAACTCCCAGGGAGGAGAAGGATTTCTCACAGGGTGATAGACCTTCTTTAATCCCTGAAGGAAATCCTTAACCACTGGGACCTGAAAAAACGATGTTTGTGTAGGTGATTTTCTGTACGCTACTATGGCAGATAGGTGAACCCTAATAGAAGCGTATTTCAACCCTGATGTCGCTAGGTAAAGGAGGTATGGAAGGACTACCTCTTCTTGTTATTTGGTGGGATGAAAGCCATGGTCCTTACACCAAATGAAAAATCTTTTCCACTTGAACGCATAAGACGCCCTTGTGGAAGGTCTCTTTGCCTCTCTTAAAATATTCATACATTCTGGAGGCAGATGTAAGTGTCCGTATTGCAAGACCTCAGGAGTCATGCAGTCAGGTTCAGCGACGGGAGGTTGGGATGCAGGATCCTCCCGTTCATTTTGCTCAACAGGTCTGGCCTGCACAGCAGGCGTCTGTGTGGACACAGCGACAGATGTAACAGGTCTGGATACCACCATTGTCGCGGCCAATCCGGAGCAATTAGGATCATGTCCATGCTCGATCTGATGAGCTTGGCCACCACCTTCGGAATCAGTGCCAGAGGAGGAAACGCATAGGCGAACATTCCTGTCCACTCCAGCAGGAGAGCGTTCCCTTGAGTCCCTGGCCGGTGGAACCTGGACGCAAAGGCGTGGCATTTGGCGTTTTCGTCGTCCGCGAATAAGTCTATGTCTGGACGACCCCAGCAACGGAAGAGCTCTTCGACTACTTCGTCGTTTAGCACCCAGTCTGGCTGATCTTCGAAGTGCCTGCTGAGTGCGTCCGCTTTTGTGTTTAGCTCGCCTGGAAGGTGTACTGCCACCACCGACAGTCCCCGAGCCAGAAGCCAGTGCCAGATTGTCTGGGCCTCCTGAGACAGAGGGCGAGATCGAGTTCCTCCCTGCTTGTTCAGATAGAACATAGTTGTAGTGTTGTCCGTCTGAACCAGGATTTTGTCCGTTGTTATTGCTGGAAGGAACGCTTTGATCGCCAGATGAACTGCTCGAAGTTCCAGCATGTTGATGTGGTATGTCTGAAGGTTGGTCGACCAGCGCCCCTGAATCTGAAGATGACCCATGTGAGCACCCCAGCCTTCTAGAGATGCGTCCGTTACCACAGACAGCGAAGGAAGAGGTTGCTGAAAAGGGACTCCCTGCAAGACATTCCGAGGGCGAGTCCACCACTGTATTGAGGTCAGTGCTGCTTGAGATAGGATGATTCGATCCTCCCAATCTCCAGTCGCTTGGTCCCACGGATCTTCCACAGACTCTTGTAGAGGTCGCATCCTCAACCTGGCGTTCGGTATTAGGAAGATGCAGGACGCCATGGAGCCCAGTAGAGACGCTACTTCTCGCACCTTTGGACGATGAAACTGAAGTAACTTCCTGCATTTCTGCCCCTTGGAAGATAGTCTCTCCTGCGAAGGAAACGCTCTTCCTAAATTTGTGTCTAGAACTGCTCCCAGATAGTGGATAGTTTGCGTGGGATGCAGGACCGACTTTTCTATGTTCACGTGAAGGCCGAGCCTGTGTAGTTGTTGAAGACACAGGTGACAGTCTTCGATGGCTTGACGAGGGGACGGACTCTTCAGGAGCCAGTCGTCTAGATATGGGTACACAAAGAGACCTTTTTTGTGCAGACATGCCGCTACCACTGCCATGCACTTGGTGAATACCCTTGGAGTGGATTTTAGTCCGAAGGGAAGCACTTTGTACTGGTAATGCTTGTTCCCTACCAGAAATCTCAAGTACTTCCGATGACCTGGTGTTATAGGAATGTGGAAGTACGCGTCCTGTAAATCCACCGAACACATCCAATCTCCAATTTGTAGATGAGGACATATCTGGTGAAGTGCCAGCATGCAAAACTTCTCTTTGACCACCACCTTGTTGAGGGTTCGAAGATCCAAAATCGGTCTGAACTTGTCCTCTTGGTCTCTTTTGGGGACTAGAAAATACCTTGAGTACACTCCTCTCCCCCTTTGGGATGGGGGTACCTCTTCAATTGCGTTTTTCTTTAAGAGGACGCTCACCTCCCTTTTGAGAAGGTTTAGATGGTACGAGCGAGTCTTTTTTGGAGGAATCGGTTGTGGTCTCTTCCGGAAACGTAGCGCATATCCATTGCGCAGTATATTCAGCACCCACTGATCTTTTGTGATACTGACCCACTCTGCCAGGTGTTGCGAAGCACTTCCTCCCACTGGAGTGGGCAACGGCGCCAGAGGAAGCCACTGCTCAGGCCTTGCCTCCTTTAGGCGTGGTAGAGGACTGATGATGTCCGCCTCTGCCTCTGCCCGATTTTCCTCCTCTGTATTGCGCCTTCCCTTGTGGCTTGTTTTGAGACCATTGAGGGGTTTGAACCCTCTGTTGGCCTCCCCGGTTCTTGTTGGTCTTGAAGCGTCGCTTGAACGGCTCTTTCTTTTTCTCCAGACCAACAGCCTTCACTGTTTCCAATTCTGTTTTCATGCGGGTCATTTCCTGATCGGCATGCTCCCCGAAGAGTGAAGATCCTGAGAAGGGCAGATTGAGGATGCGCTGCTGGGCATCTGGTTTGAGACCAGTTAAACGCAGCCAAGAAGATCACCTCGCACATACCCCATGTGAGTAGGCATGTCCTGCTAGAAGGGCGTTATCTGCAGATGAACTAATCATTTGGTTCGCCACCAAACAGCCCTCCGTCACTGTTTCCTCAAAGTCCTTCTGGTCCTCCTTGGGCAATTTCTCTTTGAATCGCTCCATGGAGTCCCATAGAGCTCTATCGTACCTTCCGAGAAGTGCTGATGCACTAGAGACTGTCAGGGATGAAGCTGCTGTGCTGCACACCCTGCGTCCCCAAGAATCTTGAGTCTTGCTGTCTTTGTCAGGAGGAACTGAAGAAGAAGGAGCAACCGTGTGATTCTTCTTAGCTGAGGCTACTATAACTGAGTCCGCCGCAGGCTCTCCCTTCACAAATATAGGATCCGAGTCGGCCGGCCTATATTTCTTTTGGATACGTGCCGGTACCGCCATGATCGTTGCTGGCGTGAGGAAAACCTCTTTGATTGGGTCCATTATTCCTGGAACCAATGGGAGCAAAGGCCGTGTATATGATTTGTGACGAAGGGTCTCAAAAATCACAGTAGTGGACACCTCTGGAACAGCCATCTCTATATTAAGTTTGTGAGCACCCCTTTGTAAGACGTCCAGATACGTGTTGACGTCGTCAAGAGGGGAAGCTCTGGAGCGAGGGCTGTCTGCCAGCGTTGGAGAGTAATCCCCTTTAGAAGATCTAGATGAAGATGAAGAGGAGGATGAAGGAGTTCTCCTCCTCCTGTGGTGAGATTTCTCCTTCCTCACCTGTGATCTTCTAGGTCGTTCTTCCCTTCGAGGAGAACGTGATTCCCTCTGATGCTCCCTTCGTGGAGATCTCGATCTTTCAGTCCGTACCTCCCTTCTCGGTGTTCGAGATCTGGGTTGCTCCCTCCTTGGTGATCGGGAGACCCTGGGGGTATGTGACCTGTCCGCTCTCCTCTCTCGTGAGCGTGATCGGTGACTGGTAGGACTCTGTCCGTCTGCCTCTTCTGCCAGCTGCTGAAGAGGGGACCTGTGTTCTGGACTCAAGTACTTTCATAGTCTCTCCGCCGCTCCAGAATCCTTCCATTTACTCAACGGACCATACCATCTTGGCGAGAGTCTTGCCTGTGTGATATACCGCAGTTGGGGTGTCTTTTGCACCGGACTCCTACTCCTAGAAGAGGACCTCGATGAACCAGAGGTACTTAAGGAGGAATGGTGAGAAGCAGATTGTGTCACTAGGACTGTCGAAGGCACTGAAGGAGATCTCCGTCTCACCGGTGTTGGAGGACGTCTCAAAAGTCGGACGCCTCTGCGGCGTCGACGGAGTGATAACCTTCGACGTCGAACGCCTCGACGCTGACCCGTGGTCCCTCGACGTCGATGTCGAGCCGATGACGGAGTCTTCTCCCTCGACGTCGAACGGCGCCCTACCTTCGACGGAGGTCTCGACGTCGAACGGCGTTGCCCTGCCGTCGACGGAGGTCTCGACGTCGACCGACGTTGGTTTGTCGGCGACGGAGATGGCAATCGACGGTGTCCTGTTGGCGACGATGCCCTCGACGTCGACCTGGCATGTGGCGACGGCGGAGGATCGGACATCCTCGACGTCGAGCGCCGACGCGCCGTCGACGATGATCCCTTCCTCGACGACGATCGTCCGCGGGGGCTCTTGTTCCTCGACGCCGAGCGCCTCCGTGGAGACGTCGGCGGAGGTGTCACACTCTTCGAAGCCTGTCGACGTTGAGACGACGGCGAGTGTGATCTGTCTCTCGACGCCGACCGTCGCCTGGTTGACGGCGGCGGAGTTGACTTATGTCTTGACGCCGATCTTCTCGTCGACGGCGATCTCGTGGCTTCTCTCGATGCCGATCGTCGCCTAGTTGACGACGGCGGAGCTTTCTTCGACGTCGGTGAACTTCTCTTAGACGACGATTTCCTCATCGACGCCGGTCCCGACGTCGACGGAGCTTTTTCTCTCGAACTGTCTATCAGATGCTGTTTTTGCAGCGCCGAGCCCGGTGCTGAGGTTGATGGACGCTCTGACTTGCCTTTGGAGGGAGTTCTAGGTCTCTTTGAACTCTTCCTCTCTGTAGATCTTCCCCTCATGGATCTCTGGGCCAGACCATAGAGCCTGTTCCTCTCTCTGTCTTTAAGAGTTCTGTCAGACAGATTTTTACAATGAGAACAGTCTTTAGGATCATGATCCTCTGGCAAGCATAAAATACAGACCTCATGAGAGTCCGTTTTTGCCTTCTTGTGGCCACAAGAAGGGCAATCATCAAATAATGAGGGCATCCTGACAGGAAAACCTCACAAAAAATCGACTGCAAAGCAGTTATTTACTTGACCCTGATGTTAAAAGTCAAAGTAAATCAAAAAATTGTTCTTTTGAAGATTTTCTGACTGAAAAAGGTAGAAAAGCGTGGAGCTGTGTATCCAGGGTCCTTCCTGAAGGAGCCGGAAAGAACAACTGACCTAACTGTAACCCCTGAGGCATGATGGGAAGCTAGGGGCAGAGGTGCCTTAAAGGCACAGCGTCAGTTTTGGTACATGCAGCTACAGGTTAGCTTTTCAGTCTTTTTAGACTGGGTATTTGCAATGCAGCCTGGGAGCTGTATATGCTTACAGTGTGTTATAAGAATTTCTACTGCTTTCTAAGCATTAAAACAGTTTCTAAACAAGCATTGGTGTTGTTTCTCATGTTTCTAATGCTGATTCACATGTATGGTGGAAATTCTTCACAGCATATTCCAGCTCTACTGTTTTATTTGGCTGCAATTGCTTATTTATATATATATATATATTTATATATATATTTATATGTATATGTGGGGCACATATAATATATTGTTTCCGGGGTCCCGCGCATGGGCGGGAATATTCTAATGCTTATGACTTGGATGAGGATCCCCTGGAAGAGAACCATAGACTCTCCCACCTCCAGACCTATCAAACAAATAATATATATGGCAGAGGATTGGACACACAACTATTCACCAAAGCCACTGACCGTAATAATGCTTTGGAATATTCAAGCTTTCACCCGAGAAGTCTCATATAAAATCTTCCATATCCACAATTCGTGCGAATTAAAAGAATATGCTCTGACCCTGAAACAAGTCTAGCAAAAAAGGAAGAATACCAACAAAGATACAAACAAAGAGGATATCCTAACAGGATATTAAAAGAGTGCATGACCCGAGCCGCCAACAAAGAACGCAAAGAATTATTTGTTCCAAAAGTAACCGAAAAAACTAATGAAATAGTGTTCGTAACTAGATATACCACCATGTCAGCAAGGATTAAGAATATTGTAAATTCAAGATATGAGCTTTTGACCAATGAACCAGATTTGAATAATATCTACAAGGACTTGCCAGTACATGCGTATACTAGAGGACGGAATTTCCGAAAGCTATTATCTAAAACTTCAAAGCATAACCAAAATAAACATTAGAAAGGAACTTCAAAATGTCTCAACTGTAACCATTGGAATAATGTTATTCCAGGTAACATGTTAATGCATCCTACAAGTGGATCCCAAATACCATTGAAGCATACAAGTGACTGCAACACGCAGAATGTCATATATTGTATCAAATACCCGTGTGGAAAGATATATGTTAGAAAGACTGAAAGAAAAATTAAATCAGGCTCACCGAGCACAAAAGTCCCATTTGTACAAAGAACGTTACCTCAGCTCCAGCAGCACATTGGATGGAGGTGAACCATTCTATATCACAACTACGGTTTCAGGTCACTGAGCAAGTACAAGTCAGGCCAGGCATAGATAACTATAAAAAATTGCTCCAACGAGAAGTATATTGGATCAAAATCCTAGACTCCATGATCCCAAAAGGTCTTAATGACAGATTAGATATGTCATGTTCATCTAGGACCAACAGCTCATCTGCTCATGTTCACATATACACAGCACATTTAGAATATCCAGACGCTAGAAGTAATCTCAAAACAGGTAAAATATTGAAACACAACCAAGTTTTTAAAACCAAGCATCTTCCAGGTTATGGTAAAAATTCTGAGAAAATTATAAAAATCCACAGTATTGTCGATTCGAGTGACAGTGATACATTTACTGTCAGCTAACAGCACAGTTAACCACACGAGCACACCATCGGTGTAGCATATTAGAAGTTGAAATTCAGAATGAGTGTAACTCCCAGTTTCCCTTTGGAAGTTGGCTAGGAGGCATTTTGGAGACGTCTGATTCATTGGTTTGTTTTATTGAACTGATTGATTGAATTAGTGTGCTTTGATCATTTTATTCAAATATATATATTTAATACATTTGTTAATATGACTGGAATATTCGCTTTCATATCATCATCACCCGTTATAGAAACTGTGCTTACAGCACGTGAGTTTGGTCGTCAGTATATACTCCGTAACCATGAGTTTTAGGTTGACTTCTTAGTAGGTCTAGTATCCCCAGAATATCCGCCTTAATATCATCACCTGTTTAAGAAACCTTTCTTACAGAACGTGAGTTTGGTCGTCTGTACATATCCCTGAATAATGAGTTACAGGTTGATTTCGTTTTTCGATGTCAGCCTTAAGATGGCGGTCGTCAAATAGTACGGTAGGCATCCCCTTCACTACATTAGTCCGTTTTCGGTGCTTAGTAATCTAACGTCACAAGCCTTTATATTCCTGCGGCAGCACTTTGGCGGCCACGGCAAAACACGAAGTTGGTGATAGAAGCCCGTCCAAGTACACAATAAGGTATCTGTTTGTTGCGGGTCATATTTGTTTTTTGTTGCTCGAGTTACACGGAAGTTTGGATTTAGGAAACTGATTAGTATTCGGTTTGTCTGTTTCCACAGAATACATGACTTAAAGGCAAAGGATTAAGGTAAGCCCTTATGGCATAGTGCTTGAAACAACTAGTCGATTGAATGAGTCTCTTCTTTTAGCACCCAGTACATCAGGATGGTACTAATATATATGGTTGGCGATATTTTACAGATTCTGCGATTTGGCCTCAGAGGTAAGCGTTAGTGATTCAAGGCTCTTTGGATATTACTACTAGAGCGATAATAGTGGTATTGAACTTTAGTGTCTTTGTTTGTTTTCAGTTCATTCATAGGTACATAGGAGACTGAGGCGTGTATACATTAGAGGAAGGTAGGGCACAGCATATATTCATTACACACATTAGGTATCAGTATAATAAAAATCCACAGTGGTTTTAGTGGTTGTACCCTAGGAAATGTTTAGTGATCTTGAGCCATTTATGGAACTTGACTTTATTTATCATATGTTTTATTCACTGATTAGCCCATGATGAAGGAACTGCTACCAGTTCCGAAATGCACTGGGCTCCAGCAATGAACAGAGAAGGATTTTACACATATGATTGTTATTGTTTTTGCTTTTGTACATGGTTGTGAAGAATACAATGATTGTATGATTTATTCATGGATACAATGACAATGTAAAAGTTTAATGATGAAAAATGAATTTCTGAGTTTCAAAAATTGAGTTGAAAACACAGAAATAAATAACATAACAGATTGTTGAAATTGATTGTTTATATTGTGGTGTTTGACACCAGGTGAAGTGTGCGCAACAAATTCAAGCCTCTGTGCTTGTGATAACCAGATATCAAAACAAATAAGGCACAAGCTCAGCTCTAGGAAGCATAGACCATTTAGCTTCGTGCCAGGGTTGGAATAATGATGGGGGTGGAGCGGTCTAGGGGCATCAGCAGAACCACGGCTGCTCCCCGACGGCTTTTCTCCAAATACATCAAATACATCAAGCGATGCATAGGGCTCGACTGGTGCCTAGCATGGGTCCAGCAAGCCCCACCTCCCCCCACCATCCCCATGCCCACAGAGCCAAAAGAGCTCCACAGGGGCTAGGCCACATAAATATGAGGTGCATGGCCTCATATAGCTCCTTCAGGTGGGAGGGAGGATTGCTCAGGGGAAATTGTGGCTGATAATGCTGTTATCTGTAAGCCCGCAATAACGCACTCTAGGTCTGGCTTCTATCTCTAGCACCCGAAAAGAGCTGCGGACAACACTTCTATAGAAGACCAAGGGAACAAGCCCTGTCACTACCACTCTTTAGATTTGAAGGCATTGCCACTGATTTCCAAACAACAATTCTTTATTGAACAGCATACCCAGTATACAATTTGGGCACAGGGCTAAAAGTGGTTGTCCTAAGTCAGCCTGGTCAAAATAATACAACAGTACCCGCTAACTAGAGGGAACCAAGATTAGCCACATCTATTGATGATCGCTGCAGATGCCATGCACGCTTCATGAAGAACACACACATGCTTTTTATCCTCTGGCAAAACCTCAAGAGTAGGTGCTATATTTGACCACATTTGATTCTTGTTCCTGCCCAAGATCGTCATGGTTTTAGTTACTTTCATGTGATTGCTATAGAAGATACCCTCTTCCCTAAGGTCGCCATTTTTCTTACTTTCCTGTCTAGGGGGAGCTACACAGGGTGTGCCTGGATTACTTGAACTTCTCTGGGCCAGCTACAGCACTAATGAATCAGACTTGCGATGGCCGACAAGACCTGTTTGGGTGTTGTCTGGACACTTTTTTGTCCAGTCTCGGATAATTGCTGCTATTGTAGCCAGCATCTGCATTAGCTTAAAGTTTACTTCACTGAGATGACATAGGGGTGAAATTAATTTGAGCTATACAAGTGGAATTATTTTGAGTGAATACCTGACTGGCTCCATAAAATAATAAAGGATGCAATCATTGTCCTTTCTTGTTGCCAGAATATCAAATCTTCTTAAGGTTTTTTCATAAAAGCACATAAAATCTCTGGCAATGGTGTCTGGTTATCAGTAGGAATCACTGGTGGTGGTAGTGGGGAGATAAGAGAGTGGGGAAAGGCATGCCCGCTTCTGGTTATACCACCAGAATACTGCAGTCATACACAACTCCGTTCTGCATGCCGTGTATCTTAAAGTTCCCGATACTGGTTGTCATCTAATGCATGCTTCCATTTTGGAAGTGGTGGCAGGTCTGAACAAGTTGACACTTATGGCATTGGCATACCGGGTCATATGGTTATGGAGTTCTGTGGCCGGTGAAGCAGCTTAAGTTGGGATGAGTAACCCTGCTCTTCTATGTCCCGGCATTTGATTTTCACTTGGCCTGGGTTGGGTTGGACGCTGCACCACTTGGATAATTTGTATCAGACTACTCCACTGGCTCCATCTTCAACATAATAGTATGCAACTCCAGCAATACTACAAATGTTAGGTATCCCTTTATTCATTTAGCACCCTTCATCTCTGGGAGGTGGTTATTGGAGAAGCTATCATATACTGGATTACCGTAAACATACCAGTCAGCTGATGCTTGTTAGTCAGCTGCAAAGGCTGACTACGTTACAAAGGGTTTCGGTTTCTTCAACAACAAGAATGTCAAGGTCTACTTAGCCATTTTTACTCAAGGAGATTGTGGGGGGACAGATGAGCCCAAGGGCTTTCTCAGACCTTTTATGATTTTTTTCTTGTACTTTATAAGAGGTGGAGGCCAACTCATCCTTAAAATATGCTTTCTTTGGAGGTCTCCAGATTAAGCTTGCTCGCTTCCTGTTTTTGCCCTTAGGACCTTTTCATCCCTCTACAAGGGGATATCAGCAGCGGTAGAGTTTAGTAGCCATGTCAGTAGTCTTTCCATATTGTCGCATAGGGCTTTGGTAGACCTTTTCCTGCAATTGTAGCTGCTCATTATTTACAATTTGGATAAAGGCTATAAAAGCACATTATGTGAGGCTCATTAGTCAAGACTCATCTTGCCACAAGTCTCATTGGCTTTGAAGCGTATAATTTTTTAAGACATTTCCATGTTCAAATATATCTAATCCACAGGTAATAGTGGAAGAATGCAACACACAAAACCGAAGGGAAGGTTTAAGTTGAAGTGTCTGGTGGAAATATGACTTATCTGAAGAAAGCTGGAAGCTCTAGCACTCCCTATCCAAACAAAATTAAGTAAAAAATCTGAGGTGATATGGCCTTAGGGAAGGGTGAGGTTCAGACCACCTCCCTTATTTGTTGCACCTCAAGACCTTTTCAATAAGGTGAGTGTGCTACTCATGTTACACTGGTTTAGGCATATCAGACTTATGATCGTTTCATACTGCCACTGAAAAGCTACAGTGGGACTCCCACCTAGATAACAGGGAATACTTCAAGCATGTGAACCAATGAACAATTTAATGCTAGAGAGTACTGTATTTCTCAAGCTGGAGCTGTTTGCCAATAGGATAAAGTAATTGTGTCAAGTCCTATAGAAAGTCCTATGAAACATGGTTTGTGAACAGTAAACGGTCTGTTTCTCTCTTACGGTACTTTGCCATTGCAAATAGATGAACCATAACATACGATTATTGAAGACAACTGACTAAAAATGCAACAGGTAGAGCAACAATTGAAGTGTCAGAACACACAATTGCTGTAAAGCACTGAGCGAAAACCAATCCAAGTGTTCATAGTCCGCTGACAATCTATGGAACCAGGACAACGATAGAAGCACACACTGGACCACTGTACTATAAAAAAACGTCCGGCATCACCTAGTGTTTATTCTATTTAAATGTCAAGTTTGGCATTTTTGACTGCTGTAAATTATGGAAATATATGTAGTTGACGTTCAATAAATGTGAAAAAATAACTTTAACTGGGAGCTGTTCAGGTGTCGTGACAGCCCTAAATGTAATAGGTCTGAACCTGTGTCAGGGCATTTCTGACTCCAAGTATATGCTGAGTGTGGCAGTGTCTGACTAACCTATCCTGCAAGCCATGAGCTTCTTTGAGATACCTGTTGGTGAGAAAAGCAGCAGGGGGCAGATCATGTTCCATCCCAATGTCCAAAGGATCTCTTAGATTGCAGTTAGACTGACTAGCAGGAGAGAAATGTGTTCAAGATTTGAGCAGATTGATGGAGGAATATCACACCACTGAAAAGACTGGCAAATATCAGTCTACAAAAGAAACAATGGTGACATGATTGCAGTACATGCAGTATCCCAATAGACCAACAGCAGTTGCCACTGCTTGTTGAGTGTTTTCTGATTGTTTACTGTAAAGTTCCTGGGGCAACTTCAATATATGTTTGAAAATTCATCATGAAAATGGTTTCAAGAAGAGGAGACCATCACTCGATGTACAAAAATATGTTTTAATACATATTTTCTACATCAAATAAACCGTATTTAACTTATTGTAACAGAGAAATCACAATATCATTCTTTATGAATTACTGCCACATCTCTTTTTGGTGCATTCCTCGACTGAATATATAAATTGTGATTAACATTGGGATACTGTATCATCAACCATTTGCAATTCTTACAAATCAAATGTATAGAATGTTTAAAAGAACTCAATCATGTGTGTTATCTGTATGTATGGGTACATGAATGAGTGCAGTATGCATGTAGAATGGCATAGGGATTTCTCTGGTAGAATAAGTTAAATATTGTATATTTGATGTAGAAAATATTTAATAAAATATTTTTGTACATCAAGTGACGGTCTCCTCTTCTTGAAACCATTTTCATGATGAATTTTTAAACATATATTGAAGTTGCCCTAGGAACTTTTCAGTATGTATTTCCCTGCCTAGGTGAACTTCACATTAGTAGCAGTGGCCTCTAATCTTTGCAGTGTTTTCTAATTGTTACAGTCACAGTCAAGCAGTGTAAAGGGGTTATGTGACATCAATCCAGATAGCCTTGCAGTGTTAGACTGAGGACTTATTTTAAGGGGTAATTATTTTGTATCAATGAGCTTTACACATGCTTTGCAGGCACTGAATGTAGAGTTTAGTGCACCTACACAAGCTTGTGAGACAAAATAATGCTCAGACACTCCATCCAGAATATTTCTAAGAATCCTCTGCCAAATGGAGATATCTGCGTCCTTCCTGTTTATTAATGGGGGTCTTACAACGAGGACTGTATAGGCTCCCTTTTAGTAGTGTGTCTTCATTATTTTAGTTCTGGATGCTAGGTAGCAGATGTCACTAAAAGCATACAAATTATTAATTTCACAAAGAGTGAGAAAAGTGAGAATGTATCAACAGCAAAAGGTACAACTTTTTCTACAATCCAATATTAGAAAAAAATCTAGTGTTGAAAAAATGATCAATAGTACTGGTTTGAAACGCCCTTACCGTTCTCAACAATTTGGCATGAATGAGTGTTTTCGCTCATGTGTTTAGCCATAATATCCATTCCGGAATCACCCATCAGGAAGTCACAATTAAGACAAACTGTTGTTACACCTCTGGGAAGAGAAAATTATTGCACTCTGAAAATTCCAGAAGCACATTTTTTATTGAATAAAACAGGACTTAATTAGAATTGAATTGGAGTACATTTTCAGATACACATTATTAAAACTTAACTTTATGTCAAAATAATACAAGCAATGTTTTTACCTGTAATTCTAGTGCTCCATCATTGATTTCTTTAATATCTACATAAGCACTTTTAGATTTAGATACATTAACAGTACTGGATATAATTTTCACCAATGGTCCCACTCTACACTACTAAAAGTCTCATAATGCTACCTTTGTTGGACCATTATCCTATTCCATTTGTGTGGCAGGCTAACAAACATTGTGAACGCTCCTTGTCTAAAGCTACGTGTCCTATAAGTAATACTGAAGATCAAGCTCCTCAGTTGATTCTAAATAGTGGCAATATACAAAGAGTAGTTCTGCAGTAGACTGCATGCGTCTCAAAAAAAAGTTCATTCACAAAAAAGCATAATTCCCCGTTTCATTCTGGAATTAAATACCTTGAGAAGGAATCTTGAATCCATTTGTTGGAAAAATCACTAACAAGAAAATATATGCAATTTACAAAAGCCAAAGGAAAATCTAATTACCTGTAATGAAAGTTCTTGTAATGAAATTCCGCTATGGTTTTTCAACTCTGAGAATGCACTGGGGCTGCTAACCAGCGCCAGTGTCCAGACCCTAATGTGTATGTTGAATTGGCAATAGACAATTGGAAATGGCTAACTTACCTGTAATCTCTAGTATATGGTGCCCATGGAATGTAAGTAAGAGGGGTACTGCAGACAGGCAGAGAAGAACTAGTTACTTACCTTCAGTAACGCTTTTTCTGGTAGATACAGTATCTGCCTGTGTATTCCTCACCTAGTGAATATCCCCCTTGCGTCAGCAACGTTCGGAAAATTCTTCGTAGCACGCCGGCGAAGTCATAGGAGCACGGCATCGCGCGCGACTCCGTCTGATGTCACCGACCCCTTATTAGGCCTACGTCAGCGTGATGACATCAGTTCCGCCCTTTTTTCCGTGCCCTCGAGGCACCCGGACGGACCAATGACAGTAGATATACAAATATACAGTGCACAAAGTACATACAAATCAAAACAGCACACATAGTGCGCAGCAAAGGCATAAATATCCCATTATATATACAAGTATTACTTTAAAACTACATATACTCAGGTATAGCAGAGTGGACAACGGGGAGGCGGGTGGGTCAGTGAGGAATCCACAGGCAGATACTGTATCTACCAGAAAAAGCGTTACCGAAGGTAAGTAACTTGTTCTTCCGATAGATACATCTGCCAGTGGATTCCTCACCTTGTGAATAGATTCCCACAGCAGTCCCCACGTCCGGAGGAGGGTGTCCACTCTCCTATACCAGAAAATCTTGGAGGACAGAGCGCGCGAAGTGGCCATCCCTCCTCACCTCGGAATCCAAGCAGTAATGCTTCGCGAAAGTGTGGAGGGAGGCCCAAGTCGAGGCCCTGCAAATGTCCTCAACAGGCACACCTCTAGACAATGCAGAAGTAGCAGACCTTGCCCTGGTAGAATGAGCTCTTATACCCTCAGGAGGGTCCTTACCCGCCAAAGAGTAGCAGATCTTGATGCACAGTATTATCCACCTGGAAAGTGTGCGCCTGTGCATCGCTCTACCCTTCCGGCAGCCAGCAAAACCAACAAACACCTGGTCGTCCAACCGAAAGTCTTTAGTTCTGTCCAGATAAAAAAACACCGCCCTCTTAGGGTCCAGACGGTGCAGTCTCTCTTCCTCCTTGGAAGGGGGAGGATAGAAGGTAGGAAGGGTAATGGACTGTCCTAGATTGAAGGGAGTTACCACCTTAGGCAGAAAAGCAGCCCTGGTCCTAAGAACCATTCGATCAGCATGAATGGTCAGGAATGGGGGCTTAGAACTAAGAGCTTGAAGCTCACTTACCCTCCTTGCCGAGGTGATCACAACTAGGAAGACCGTGTTAAAAGACAAAAGCCTCATGGGACACTTGTCTAAGGGTTCGAAGAGAGAACCCATCAAGAATGTTAATACAAGATTTAAGTCCCATTGGGGGACGATAAATGGAGAAGGAGGGAACTTATTAGTGAGGCCCTTCAGAAACCTCAAAACCACTGGAGATTTAAAAAGTGACGGCTGATCCGGCAAACAGAGAAATGCAGACAACGCCGAAAGGTAACCTTTGACTGTTGCAACAGCAAATCCTTGTTGTGCCAAAGAAAGAGCAAACAGCAAAATATCAGACAAATGAGCCCTCAAAGGGTCAGTAGCCTTCTCCCTATACCAAACAACAAATTTAGACAATCTATACGAATGGATGGACTTAGTGGAGTCACGCCTGGCTGAAAGAATGACATCCACCACATCGTGAGGGAGAGAAAAGGAAATCAGGTTGCCCCGTTCAATCTCCAGGCATGAAGGTGTAATGTCTGGAGGTGGGGGTGTAGAACCTGCCCCTCCATCTGAGAGAGGAGATCTACCCTGAAAGGGAGACGGAGCGGCAGTTGAGAGGAGAGGTGGAGTAGGTCCGTGTACCACACCCTTCTTGGCCAATCCGTGGCGACTAATATAACTTGGGCCCGGTCCTGGCGAATCTTCTTCAGAACCAGAGGAATCAAGGGTATGGGAGGAAACGCATAAAGGCGTTGATTTCCCCAACTCAACTGAAATGCATCTCCAAAAGCTCCTTGCATCGGATACTGGAGACTGCAGAATGACAGGCAGTGAGCATTCTCGCGAGTGGCGAACAGGTCCACCCGAGGGGTCTCCCACATCCGAAAGATGTCATGAACAACCTCCGGATGGAGCCTCCACTCGTGATTGGCAGAATACTGCCGACTGAGAATGTCTGCACGTACGTTCAGAACTCCGGCCAGATGATTTCCCATCAGACAAATCTGATGGTCCTGAACCCAGGACCAGAGACACAGAGCCTCTCTGCAGAGACAATGCGACCCTACTCCTCCCTGCTTGTTGACATACCACATCGCGGTCGTGTTGTCCGCCAGGACTTGAACCAACTCACCGCGAAGGGAAGGGAGGAAGGCCTTGAGCGCCAGACGTATCGCCCGCAACTATAGAAGGTTGATGTGAAGCAATCTTTCCTCTGGAGACCAAAGACCTTTGACTTCCAGATCCCCCAGATGAGCACCCCACCCTAGAGTGGATGTATCCGTTATCACTGTGGCCACCGATGGAGGCAGTTGGAAGGGCTTTCCTTGAGACAGATTGCCTTCCACGCCCCACCAAGACAGATCCGCTGCAGCTTCTCTGCAGATCCTCACAGACTCCCTGAGATCTTTGTTGTGCTGATACCACTGTCTGCGGAGGCCCCACTGGAGTGCCCTCATGTGCCAGCGTGCATGGTTGACCAACAGAATGCAAGAAGCCATCAGACCGAGCAGACGAAGGACATTCAAGACTGGAACAACCGCTCCATTGTAGAATAAAGGAATCATTTCTTGTATGCCGCGAATCCTTTGAGGTGGAGGGAATGCACGACATACAGTTGTGTCCAGTACTGCACCTATGAACAGGTTGGCCTGGGAGGGCACCAGGTCTGACTTGGATACATTTATCAAAAAACCCAACCTGTACAACAACTGAGTTGTCTCTTGCAGATGATGGAGCACCTTCTCTGGCGACTCCGATTTGATCAGCCAGTCGTCCAGATACGGGAATACCGGTACCCCCGACCTTCTGAGATGTGCTGCCACCACTGCCATCACCTTGGTGAAAACTCGAGGCGCAGTAGTAAGTCCAAACGGAAGGACTGCAAACTGGTAGTGTTGCGACCCCACCGTAAAACGGAGATACTTCCTGTGCGACTTCAGGATGGGGATGTGGAAATAAGCATCCTGCAAGTCGATCAACACCATCCAGTCTTCTTCCAACAGCGCTTGAAGAACCTGTGCAAGAGTGAGCATCTTGAACTTTTCCTGTTTTAGATATAAGTTCAAGATCCTGAGATCCAGGATTGTCCGAAGCCTGCCATCCTTCTTGGGGATCAGAAAATACCGGGAGTAGCACCCCTGACCCCTCTCCTGCTCCAGAACCACCTCTATCGCACCCTTTCTGAACAGTGCCAGGACTTCTTCCTGCAGGAGAAGCAGGTGGTCCTCCGAACAATAACCTTGGCAAGGAGGGTAATTGGGAGGGAACTACTGAAAAGCAAGTGCATACCCATTTTCTACGAGATTGAGAACCCAAAGATCTGATGTAACCGATTCCCAACCCTGTAGAAAATGAGTAAGCCGACCCCCTACCGGACCCGCATGATCCGGAATAACGGATCTAGGGCTGCTTTGCTGTTGTAGGTGGGGGGTGGGTATGAGAGGAGGAAGTAGAGGAGGAGGAGGCCTGACGTCCACGGCCACGACCCCTCTGTCTTCCTCTGTATGATTTATACAGAGTGTTCTGTTGATGCTGCTGTTGGCTTTGTTTGAAGGGACGGAAGGAGGACCTCCCAAAGCCCCTGAACGTCCTGGTGGTAGTGCCTTTTGCTTGCAGGCCCAAAGATCTAGCCGTTGCCTGGCTTTCTTTGAACCTCTCCAATGCTGTATCCGCTTTCTTTCCAAAGAGGCCAACGCCATCAAAAGGCAAATCAATAAGAGTAGCCTGAACATCTGTGGAAAACTCTGAAATCTTTAGCCAAGCGGCTCTCCTGGTGGCCACCGATGAACCCATCACCCTAGCTACAGAGTCCGCCGTGTCCATGCCACTCATTCAAGGCCATCATAAATGTGGCAGTTGTAATTGTTGTGGGTCCACAGAAGAAGGCATAATTTTCAAACATAAGGATATTACATGGAAGCATGAAGCTTTTACCAATTATAAGTCACGTTACGTGATATATGGAGTGAAATGCCCATGCAACTTGCTGTATATTGGCAAAACCAATCAGGAAATCAAAATCCGAATCCAACAGCACAACTCAAGAATAAAACGAAAAGTCCCAAATGCACCTTTGGTAAATCACTGGCAACTTAAAAACCACACAGAAACAGATTTACGATGGACAGTGATTGCCAAGGTGGAGCAGGACAAAAGAGGTGGTGATCTGGAGCCTAAATTATCAAGATATGAGGCAATGATGATTGTAAAATTCAATTCAGCAACAGAAGGGCTGAACGAGATCTCTGAAATGTATACATTATCTTAATGTGGACAATTGATAATCTTTAAAACACATGGAATCGAATACTGCATCCCTTTGGCTTTGCTGTTGTAGGTGGGGGGTGGGTATGAGAGGAGGAAGTAGAGGAGGAGGAGGCCTGACGTCCACGGCCACGACCCCTCTGTCTTCCTCTGTATGATTTATACAGAGTGTTCTGTTGATGCTGCTGTTGGCTTTGTTTGAAGGGACGGAAGGAGGACCTCCCAAAGCCCCTGAACGTCCTGGTGGTAGTGCCTTTTGCTTGCAGGCCCAAAGATCTAGCCGTTGCCTGGCTTTCTTTGAACCTCTCCAATGCTGTATCCGCTTTCTTTCCAAAGAGGCCAACGCCATCAAAAGGCAAATCAATAAGAGTAGCCTGAACATCTGTGGAAAACTCTGAAATCTTTAGCCAAGCGGCTCTCCTGGTGGCCACCGATGAACCCATCACCCTAGCTACAGAGTCCGCCGTGTCCATGCCACTCATTCAAGGCCATCATAAATGTGGCAGTTGTAATTGTTGTGGGTCCACAGAAGAAGGCATAATTTTCAAACATAAGGATATTACATGGAAGCATGAAGCTTTTACCAATTATAAGTCACGTTACGTGATATATGGAGTGAAATGCCCATGCAACTTGCTGTATATTGGCAAAACCAATCAGGAAATCAAAATCCGAATCCAACAGCACAACTCAAGAATAAAACGAAAAGTCCCAAATGCACCTTTGGTAAATCACTGGCAACTTAAAAACCACACAGAAACAGATTTACGATGGACAGTGATTGCCAAGGTGGAGCAGGACAAAAGAGGTGGTGATCTGGAGCCTAAATTATCAAGATATGAGGCAATGATGATTGTAAAATTCAATTCAGCAACAGAAGGGCTGAACGAGATCTCTGAAATGTATACATTATCTTAATGTGGACAATTGATAATCTTTAAACACATGGAATCGAATACTGCATCCCTTTGGATGGTAAGAAATAGAGAGAAAGGACTTATTGGTACGTCAATTGAGTGTGGCAACAACAAGATTATATTAAGAATGCACGTCACCGAAAAAACATAATATGCTCTCACGCAACTTGTATATATGGGAATAAACCCACATCAATGCACATCAACTAACAAACATCCATTACAAGATGGCGTCCGAAAATCACCAATAGATTGTTATTCCTTTTGTTAGTTTATTTATTATAATCTACATGTCGGAATAGTGTTATATAGTAGCATCATTTACATTTTTGTACATTTTTGGTCAAAACAATTCAAACTTCATACGATCGCAATATTCCCAAAATAAGATGGCGCGACCCAGAAGACTGGGCTATATCGGAAGTTCAGCACGACAGAGCTCATTCGATCAGCCGCGTTTGATTCGAACCGCAGAAGCCGGCTTACAGCGATGGCTTCCCAAAAGTGAGGTAAGCGCCAGGAGCTAATGAGGGACCGCAGTTTAACACCTTGGCTGCTAGGGGTTTTCCCCTCCTGTGCTGAAACTGCCATTATACTATGATTTCATGACGAGCTCAGCTCGTCATAAGCACAGCTCAACTGTGCCTCAGGACGAGCTGAGCTCGTCATGAGCATCGAAAGGGTTAAATTAGCTTCAGATTTGTATACGTAAAAAAGCAGCAATATGGCCAGACTATCGCTACATGTATTTACCGGAAATTCATTCATAGGAGCATTGATAAAAGCAGTGATTAGGCACACACAATCGCAACATGAAATTACCGGTCTTCTAAATCCACTAACACTGTGATAATATGGCTAAGCGCGATACGAAATAACTGCAAAACGCCATCCAGCTGATATGAACCCTGTTTTTATTCCTGGGGCACCATCCAACAACAAACATCCCTTTCACCCACACCTACTAAAGACGAAATTAATCGGGTAAGAACCAGCACACAGTGCACCCCATAATGTGCACACAATCGTACAAAGTCCTTTTAAATAGGAGAGCTCATCTAACCATGTCCTTAATGTTTTGTTACAGGGTAGAGTGTGTATGAACTCCACATCTTAACTGTGAGTAATGCTCCACTGCACAGTTTTTGTTTCATGGCATAAATTGTGGTACAGCTCGGCTGAGCTCTGTGTTTTCATTCATGCAGGTTGTCCTGTGCCGTGGGCCTGACGAACTCTGCAATTTAGTTGGTCTTAAATATAGAGGTAAGATGTCTAGAGGTGGTTTTTGAGCCATCTAGCTAACTTCTTAAGAAAAACAACACGCCTAATCTAGGTCTTCCCTCTTCTTTCACAGTGTGTGGTCCGGATGAGAACTCCACATTTAGAAGAGTTCGAAACGCGTAGACCTTGTATTTAATAGAGCCATAAGAACAACAACTAAAGAAGAGAATTTTTGTGAATTATATAACAATGTTTACAACCTAATCTATGGCTATACATACAAAGCTTGTTTTTTGAAGTAATTATTGAATTGCTCATTGTAAATAGGAATAGTATGAGTGTTTATTTGTATGAAAGTGTATGACTGTGAACTGTAGTGATAGAGTGAGACTGTGTTGAGGGGAATGCTTTAATGTACAGAATGTTTTTCATATATTGTTTGTCATAAGTTCTTTTGAAATACATACATTTGATAAAAAATTATCAAAAAGTACAAATGAAGTAAAACAAAATAAAATTCATGATTTATTCAAGAAACTAAGGTCCGCTCACTTTATGTTTCAGTCAAAAGTGAGACAGATAAAAGAGTAGAGAACAAATTAAAATAGGCAGCATTGGCGTTTTTCTATTGTATAGTACTCTGAATAACCTGGCGGGCCGCCGCCTGAGTGTCCAAGACAACCTTGTTGAAGTTTTTCCTGTCTGGATTCTGCAGGTGCAGACAAAGGCTTTTTCCAAACCTCTAAAATAGGTTCTGTCAGAGTCTCAGTGAAAGTAAGAGTCGGCTCAACAACCGAAGATGGTGAATGCAAGACTTCCGTGAGGATATTTGATTTGAACTCCACTGTAGGCAAAGTCAAATTTAGCAATTCAGCAGCCTTTCTTATAACTACATGGTATGGCATCACATCCCTTGAGGGTTCATCCGAACCACAGGCAACCCCCATTCTGGAGAAAGTTCCAGGCTACTTGCACTTTGCAGATCCTCAAAGCAATCCTCATGCTCCTGAAGCTCGCCTTCCTCCACTTCAGGTTCCCCATACTCCTTCTTCTCTAAGATGCTGGGCTCTACGCCTCGACCACTCCAGACGAACCGAAGTCGTCGGATCCGGTAACGACTCCGATGGAGTCGGAGCCGGCGTCGAGCGAGGAACTGGAACAACAGGTTGTTGAGAAGCCAGAACCGGCGTCGAACTCCGATCTAAATCCCGAGGTCGCTCCGGAGCCGGCGAAGCCATGTGCGGAGTCGCTGACCTCGGCGGCGCCGTACCGAGCCAAGGAGTATATGGCACCGGTATAAATGGAAGAAAAGGCGCCGGAGCATAAGCTTGGGGAACACCCAAGTTATATAACAAGGGACCCATGGGACCCGCAGGCGCTCCAGAGGGGTACATTGCCCTCGCATAAACACCAAACATGGCATTTAGGAAATGCGAAGCATCCTGACCAGGACCAGGAAAGGGAGGGGAGGGTAGGAACCCAATGGCTGCTCCAATGGAGGCTGTTCCTGATTCGGCTCCTCTTGACCCTTTTGACCTTCCAGGTCTTCCTCCGGAATCGGTGTCTGAGGATCCACGACCTCTTCATGCTCCGAAGACTGTCCCGAAACCGGATTCGGTTCTAGCACCGGATCCGGAGAATGCTCTGGAGACCGTACTGGCGAGGCTCCACCTTCGGGAGAAGGAGACACAAAGTCCTTATGATGTCTTCGAGAAGACTTCCTCTTCGAGTCAAACGACCCCAAATGATGCCGAGAACTATGCTTCTTCCTCTTGTGTTTTCTTTTTGAGGATCCCGAAGCATGCCCAAAAGCAGATTTCGACGCCGACTCCGATCTGGCCCTCGACCTCGCTCTTGACTTCGACCTGGACTTCGGCTTCGAGCTGGGGCATCTAGATCTTGATCTCGAAGATCTCTTGGCTTCTTTACCTTTAACTTTGGCCAGCAGAAGTTTGGCCTCCCGTTCTCGCACAGCCTTTGGATTCATCTTAAAGCAGGATCGGCAGCCCTGGACATCATGATCCGAACCCAGACACCATAAGCAATCTTCGTGTGGATCGGTAATCGACATCATCCGGGCACACGAGCCGCACTGCTTGAACCCCGCGTTCCTCGACGACATCTTCGACGAAGAACAGACACAGAAACACACAAATAGATACAAAGTCACTATCTGACACTCAGAAGTTCCCAGAAACCGTTAGCATCGACGACACGGAAAAAAGGAAGGTGTTATCTCCCTCCCGCATGAAGCCATGTAGGTGTGAACTTCAGAAGACAGGCTTCAAAGGTGAAGCCGCCTTTAAAGGGCAGATGTATCACACTAGGGAAGAGGGCTGCCCCACTGCGTAAGCAGACAGGCTGGCACAGGGAGCAGAGGGTGGGAGGGGTGGTGGGGCGGAGGACCAGTTGCCAAACCTGTTTCCCCTGGTACATTGAGCCCTAAGGTAGCCACACTCCAGGGATGGGCTAGGGAGGTCTGAACACCAAAAGAGAGGGGTTTTGTCATTGTAGGAGTGGGCAGAATGGTGCAAATCGGGATAGCCAGATGCCACAATCCACAGGAAAGGGTCACCAGGTGAGAGGGAACCCCGTATCTCACCATCCACATCCTGCTCAGAGGACATTTTCTGAGCAAAAAGGGGGCTCTACTGGGACCCAGACCACAGATCTCCACCGACTGAAAGAAGGACCAAAGAAGGACTGCCCTGCTGCACCAGGGGGCCAGCAAAAAGAGGCTGCAAGGAAGAAGACTGGATCTGCTGTAAATGGCGGCTAAAGAAGGAAGGGACTGTGCTTGCTGTGTCCTGCTCAAAGGAGAAGCTGACTCCTGTGCCCAACAAAGCAAAGTGACTCCAAGTGCCAGCTGACTGGCCTCCTATTTGCACGACAAGGACAGCAGCTGAAAAAGCCTGCTGGGGCACATTGGTAGCCCAAAGTCTTCAAACCACTACCACCTCCGCCGTATACCAACAAGGACAAAGACCTGATGCACAGAATTGCACACTAGTTCACTAAGCCCAGAAGTGCTGTCTCAGAGCTACTGGGACCCGCAAAAGTCAAGTTATCGGCCAAGGAAAGATTGGACTGTGTACACGACACCAGGCGACTGGTAGTCCAGTAAAGACTGCACTTCAGCCAGACTAGAGCGGACTTTGTGGGACATCGATCCTTCTACCAGGATCCCCTCACCATTTTCATGGACTAAGGAATGCCCTCAGAAAGTCCCTCATCGACTGCATCGCATCCACAGCATTGTTGCAGTATCTTCAGCATAATTTTTTAAGTATCTTAGGTAATTTTAGGTATCTCTGCGGTTTGGACGGGCGACAAGAGGAGGAGTTTCTAAGGCAAAATCAGAGACAGAAGATAGTAGTCTTAAGCTGCTTTCTGAATTGTAGGTGGTCGGAGTATTGTCTCAGGTGCAGTGGAAGCTCATTCCAGTAGAGGGGACAGAGATGTGAAAGAGCCTTCCCGCACAATCTGGCTTTCCTGATTTGGGGAACCACGAGAAGGGACTTAGATCCCGAGCGAAGGGACCTAAAAGGCATATTAGGTATACATTTCTCGGAAAGATAGACGGGCAGAGGTTGAATAAAGCCTTATGAATGGTGCAGCAGACTTTAAACTTAACCTGTTCGCGTATTGGGAGCCAGTGAAGCTGGCAGAGAAGAGGACAGGAGGCAGTCCTAGAAGGGGCATTAAGGACCAATCGCGCCACAGTATTCTGAACTACCTGCAGACTGCTAAGTGAAGACTTAATAGCAGAGATCAACAGGCCATTGCAGTAGTCCAGGTGGCCTAATATAAGTGCCTGAGTCAGAGTCTTCCGAGTAGAGTTAGCAAACGCAGCATATCGAAGCAGGAGCCAGCTGCCTGAGCAGCGAGCTCCTTCAGAGGACAGGCCTGATCCAGGCGAATGCCTAAGTTCTTAACAAGGGATTTTTGAGCAGGTGGAATACCCACATCAGCCGGCCACCATTCAGGGGTCCATAGTAAAGGTGCCTCTCGTAAGAGCAAGATCTCCTTCTTCCCAACATTGCATCGGAGGAAGTTATTCCTCATCGAGTTTGATATAGCTCTGATGCCGATGGAGTAAATTTGTTGAAAGGAAAAAGCAGCTGTGTATCGTCGGAGTAAGAGATGGGAATGAAGCCACACGTCCTAAGGAGGTTGGCCAAGGGAGCCACATAGATATTAAACAAGGTTGGGCTCAGGCAGGAGGCCTGGGGCATTCCCTTAGGCAATTCCATAGGCGTTGAACGATACGGACGAAGATTGACAGTCTAAGAGCGAGAAGATAGAAAATTCGACATCCACTGAAAAGCAGAGTCTCTAAGTCCGACCTCCTTCAATCTCCCGAGCAGTATCATTCATCCCTTGAATCAGGACCACTCCCTACCAATCCATTGCAACATGGATAAAGTGTTTGGAAAATGCTCCTTCAGGTAACTGTTTCTAATGACCTACCTGGTCCCCCTTACAAGCTCCCTGTCGGAGTTGGTCATCCCAAGTACTTCTATCGGAGTGCATTGCCACTTATTCAAGTTTTCTTTGAAAAGATTTTCAAGTGTCAAATTCAAAACTGCCAAGGCTTGTTTGCGGTTTAGTGAAAATACTTTAGTTTATCAATACTTGTAAAATCCGTATCTACGAAACCCTCCAGTAAATCTTTTTCGTACTAGTATCTAAATTCTTACAAAAATGTAGTCTAGTTTTATAAATTGGTATCGGATTTCTTGAAAGCCATATCAATTTCTTCTTCAATTGTTTTGGTACAGTTTAAATGCTTTACACTAGTTCCTCTGTGTAAGCAATCCTGTTCAATACCACAGCTACAATGGATAGACCCGAGGGTTTGAAAGACGAAACCTATAGGCCTAAGGGGTTAGTAAGTGCATTACACGGTGAGGTCGGACAGCAACACCATATAATACACCCCATTTCCACATAGTTCTCTTCCTGGGAAAACCTCATTAAAGTCGTAAGCACTTACCTGTCCTGCCTGAGAAAGGGCTATAAATACAAATTCCCTGGAGAAAAAAAAACCTAAGGTCAAAGTGACATAATAGTAACAAATGGTTATAAGATCTGATCCTATGTTAAATAAAGAAAAACACCAAACATTTATTTATTTTATTTATTTGCAGGTTTGTACCGCGCTGGCTTCACTCCCAAGGGAGTATCTCCGCGCCTTTGGCTTCTACAGAGGGTTTTGAGGGAGGTTAGAGTTGGGTGCTGAAATGAGATGCAACTATCATTTAAACTCACCCCCCCAAAAAAAATACACCAATTACAGTATGTTTCTAACTATAAAATGCACCAATGTCATGCACTTCTTGTGACCTCACATACTACACGACTCATGGCATGTTAAATGACATCAATGAGGACATCATTGATAAGTGATACACAGCACTGAGTTACTGACTGTACATACGCGACTCCACGGCACAAAAATAGGGGAAATCCTGGCGCAAACGTGACTAGGCATGTTGAAAGTTAAAGGTGAATCATTTACAAATCACTCAAGTCTGGGGTGCAAGTATTACTCCATGTTACACAATGTAAAGGCTGAGTGCACCTGATGTGGTATACTTCAAAGTAGGTTGTAGCTTAAAGCCAAAGCCTGTTCGCAAAATCTGTGAGAAAGGCCACAGTTTCTGTTGACAATAGATGACCCACCAGTTAAATTCTGGGCAAGTGCCTATGTTAAATAGTTGTAATACAGTTGTAGGACGCTGGCTTTGTATATACTATACTATACTAAAGTAAGGTAGAGTGTACACAAAGTCCAGTGGAACTCATCAGGTAGGCAGAGGTAAAAGTAGATAATACCTTACTCTCTATTTGTGGTAGGGTGGGCGAGCAGTAAGGCTTTATCAGAGGGTAGTGTTAAGCAGTTATTGTACACAATCAAGCAAGGAATGATGTCACATACTCGATGACTGAACTCAGACCAATTTGTTTGTATAAAAATATTCTTTAGTTATTTTATTTCTAGAACCTGGACAGGTGTAGGTAAGTGAAAAAATACTTTGCAGGTATATTGTATCTGAAATACGATTGAAATAAGTTACCTTTGAGATTACTTTGTACGTTACTTTTCAGATTACTCTTAAGTTACTTTTTCTACTCAGTATGATATGTCTAGTTATCACACTGGGACATTTCCTAGAGAAAAGGTAAGTAATTCAGTTGTTGCACATTTGCAGTTTTTCAAGGTTTCATACAAACCAACTCAAAACGTAAAAATAAATTCACAGAACAGCAGTTAATTCTGTCCTATGGGAGAAAGGCAAATGCTACTAACCAGTATGCATCTGTTCTTGGCAAGTAGAGCTGCAGAGTTACACACTGTGTATAGATCGCCACCTAGTGTTGGGCCCGAAGGTTTGCAGTTTGTTTTTGTCCTGAAAAGTTCTTTGGTAGTCACAAGATAGGGGACTCCTCCTTTGGACCACATTGCGCATGGGCATCGGCTCCATCCTCAGATTGTTTCTCGCCATTAGGGAAATGATGGAGCTTTTTAAGAAAAGGAAGGATGTCCATGTAAGCTGTATCTAATTAAGATAATACTGGAACAGAGAAGGGTAGCCAGGGAGGCGGGTGGACGTGTGTAAGTCTGCAGCTCTACATGCCAAGAACAGATGTATACTGGTAAGTAGCATTTTCCGTTCGAGGCATATTAGCTGCAGATTACACACCGTGCATAGATAGTATAGCAGAACCCACTCTTAGCGGCGACCACCCCTATCTGTTTCAGTAGTTTGAAATAATGTTTTGAGGACAGCCTGGCCCACATTAGCTTGTTGTTTGGTTTGCACTTCTACACAATAGTGTTTTGTGAATGTGTGCAGTGTAGACCATGTAGCTGCTCTGCATATGTCATCTAGGGGAATGTTCCCTGAAAATGCCATTGAAGCCCCTATTTTCCTTGTAGAGTGGGCTTTAGGGGGAACAGATAACTTACGTTTAGCTTTGTGGTACCAAATCTGTATGCATTTGACAATCCATCTAGCTTTCCCAGATATTGAAATGGGATTACCCTAAGTTGTTTTGTCTTATGAAAGGTTGTGTTCTCTCGATGTAGTATAGCAATGCTCCTTTGACATCTAGGGTATGAAGAGCTCTTTCTGCTACTGTCTGTGGCTGCGAGAAGAAAACAGGCAGTTCCACAGATTGAGGTGGAAGGGAGAAATGACTTTGGGCAGGAATGTAGGATTCGTTCGGAAAACTACCTTATTGTTATGCATTTGCAAGAAGGGTTCTTGAATGGTTAGTGCTTGTAGTTCACTAACTCTCCACAGAGAAGTAATAGCTACTAGGAACGCAACCTTCCATGTTAAAATTGTAGTTCACATTTATGTAAGGGTGCGAAGGGAGGTCCCATCAAATTCCGCACAGTTGAAGGTGGTACTCTGGGAGGAATTATTCTCTTAAGGCCTTCCATAAAGGCTTTAATAGCAGGTACTCTGAACAGAGATAGATGCTGACTGTTTTGCAGATATGCTGCTATTGCAGCAAGATGCAGTCTAATAGATGTGTAGGCTAAGTTACATCTTTGGAGGTGCAGTAAGTATCCTATGATGTGTTGAGACACGTCTAGGGGATTAATATTGTTGTTGTGACATATTACAAAGCATTTCCACTTAGCTGCATAACATGCTCTAGTGGTTGGAAGTCCAGCTTCTTTTATGACATTCAGCAGTCTGGAGGAAGGTTAAGATATCCAAATTCTAGGATTTCAGGAGCCAGATCGCAAAGTTGAGCTGAGCTGGGTCCGGGTGCCTGATCTCTCCACGGTTCTGTGTTAAAAGGTGTTGAGACAGGTATAGTTTTTGGTGCGGTACTACAGACAGTTGTAGCAGTGTGGTGTAACACGACTGTCTGACCCACGTTGGAGCAACTATGATGAGGGTCAGAGAATGCTGCTGTAGTTTGCGTAATACATATGGCATGAGTGGTAGAGGTGGAAAAGCGTACGCAAATTTGTTTGACCAGTTCATCCATATCGCATTGCCTTGGACAGTGGGTGTGGATATCTGGCGGCGAAGCTTGGGCATTTGGCATTTTCGTGGGTGACAAACAGGTCTATCTGAGGTTGTCCCCACATCTGAAAGAATGGTTGAAGAACTTGCGGATGAAGTTTCCACTCGTGGATCTGTTGTGTCTGACGACTTAACAGATCTGCTATGGTATTTTGTACTCCTGGGACATGCTGGGCTAAGAGGAATATGTTTTGAGGTATAGCCCACCGCCATATGTTTCGTGCTAGATGAGAGTTGCAGGGAGTGTGTTCCGCCCTGTTTCTGTATGTAATAAATGGCTGTCATGTTGTCCGTGCGGACTAATACAGCTTTGTTTGATACTTGCTGTTGGAAAGCTTACAGTGCTAGGAATATAGCTAGTAGCTCCAGATGATTGATGTGGAGTAACTTTTGTTGCGGTGTCCACCTGCATTGCATGGTGTGTTGCAGTAGGTGGGCCCCCCAGCCGGAGAGTGATGCGTCCGCTGTCGAGATTATCTGAGGAACTAGCTCTAGGAACGGTCGTCCCTTGGAAAGGTTTTTGGTGTTCTACCACTGCAGAGAGCGATGAGTCCGACAGTCTACCAACACTAGGTCTGTTAATTGACTTTGAACCTGGTTCCATTGACGTGATTGTCACTCTTGTAGAGGACGCATTTGAAGTATTGCATGGGGCACTATGAAAATCCAAGAGGCCATCATCCCTATGAGCTGCATTAACACTCGTGCTGGAAGGGAGTGTTGTGGCTGAAATTTAGTGAGAAGAGTTTGCATGCTAGCTATCCTTACTGGAGTGGGATAAGCTAGCGCTGTTGAGGTGTTTATTGTGGCACTGAGGTACTGTTGTGCTTTTGATGGTTGCAGATGAGACTTGGTGAGGTTTATTGTGAACCCCAAGTTGTGGAGCAGTTGGATTGTGGCATGAGTGTGTTCCACACACTGGTTGTATGAGCTGGCTTTTATGAGCAAGTTGACGACATACAGGAAGACGTGGATGTGCGGTCTTCGTAAATGTGCTGCCACTACTGCTAGGCACTTGGTGCTGTTGTAACTGTGAATGGGAGTATTTTGAATTGATAGTGCTGCCTGTCTATTACAAATCTGAGATACTTCCTGTGAGCCTTGTGACTGGGAATGTGGTAGTATGCGTCCTTGAGATCTAGAGTAGCAAGGAAGTCGTTTTGTAACAGGAGAGGAAGGACTTGCTGGAGAGTGACCATGTGAAAATGGTCTGATTGTATGTATATGTTTAGTGGTCTGAGGTCCAGAATAGGCCTTAGAGAGCCGTCCTTCTTTGGGAAAGATCGTATAAGGATAAGAAAGTATAGGGAGTAAACCCCTTTGTTTTGTTGGTGCAGAGGAACTGGTTCTATTGCACTTTTTTCTAGCAGAGATATTATTTCTTGCTTTAATAGTGATAGATGTTCTTGTGACATTGGACGCTGTTTGGGTGGTATGTTTGGGGGGTTAGATGTTCGTTCTAGACAGTAACCTGACTGAATAATTGGTCACACCCACCTGTCTGATGTGATGTTGGTCCAGACAGGAAGGAATTGTTCCAGTCTTCCCCCTACAGGAGTGGAATGTTGGTGGGGAAGGGGAAGAAAGTCATTGGGTAGGGGTGAAGGCAGAGCGGGAGTTGTTGGTTTGGCCTCTGCCTTTGTTGTTGTTACCCCTGTAGCCCCCTCTTTGGTAGCCCCTAGTGAATGCGGATTGGCTAGGGGTCTTGTAGGAAGTGGAGGGGCTTTCAGGGGAGTAGCCTCTTGCGTTGCCTCTATATGATGAGCGACAAAAAGAACGTCTGGGAGCTTGCAGCTGCAAGGCTCCCGTAGATTTCGCTGTGTCGGTGTCTTTTTTCATCTTCTCTAAAGACACATCGACATTAGGGCAAAATAAATGTATCTCATCAAATGGTTGATTGAGGATGGAATTTTGTACCTCAGGTTTAAAACCTGAAATACATAGCCAGGCATGTCTACGCAAAAGGGTACTGATATCGATTGCCCTTGAGGCAGTATCTGCAGGATCTAGGGCACAACAAATGGAAGTATTAGTAATATTTCTACCTTCTTGTATGAGCTCATTGGCCCTATTTTTATACTTGTCTGGTAGATGCTGCATTATGGACTCCAGTTCATCATAATATGCCTTGTCATATCTTGCCAACAACGCTTGGGTATTGGCAATGCACCAAATGTTAGCTGCCTGCGACGCCGTTCGTTTACCGGAGGCGTCAAGGAGCTTAGATTCCTTATCTGGTGGTGAGGCCTCACCTGATGTTTGTGAATTAGCATGTTTACGTGCATTAGACACTATTAAAGAATCTAGTGGTGCTGGACCTCTAATGTAAACTGGATCTGTAGGGGCAGCTTTGTATTATTTCTCAATGCGAGGGTTGAGGACCCGAGCCCTGACAGGATCTTTAAATACCTTTGTTGCATGCTTAATGACCCCTTTAAGCATTGGCAAAATGGCAGTGGACCTTTGTGTATTATCAAAAGTGTCTAATAGGAAATCTTCCTCCACAGTATCGGTGTGCAAGTCAACCCCATGGTACTGGGCAGCTCTCTGGACTAGTAGGTTAAAACCTACAGTGTCCTCTGGCACATCAGGGGTGTTATAATCATCCCATGGATTAGGTGACTGAGGGGGACTATTGGTTCTTCTGGGTCATGTGCACCCCCACCTGTGTCATCGGAGTCTGTATCTACATCATCATCTGGATTAGTGGATGGTGTAGGCGAATGATGTGGTGGAGGAGGTGTAGGAGGAGGAATAGTATGGGGAGGTGGTGGAGCAGGGACCCTTAATGGAGAGGTTGCAATGTCTCTCTCCTTTGGAGGAGGAGGAGGTGCAGGCGCCTCTAGTGGTCTCTTCTTGGAGCTAGTTGGCCAGTCTTAGGATCCTTTACAAGAGTTTTTTGAGTAGGATATGGTGTAAAAAGTTCTTCTGTGTAGGGCAGATCCTTCGGCGTCTAGTTTTCGGTTCCGGAGGTTTTTTCGGCACAGACTCGGTAGCTGGTCTAGGATCTTTTGGCTTAGAAGTATGACCTTTTGAAATGTCTTTTACCGGAACATGTTTTTTCGGCTCCGAAGCGTGCGAGTTGGGACCTTTAGGCGGTTTTTTACTCCACTCCAAGTGCGGTTTTGGCATCGATGAGCCTGGGCCAGTCTTCGCCGCTGGGTGCTTAGGTGTAGGAGCAGCTGTCGGCATGATTGAGGAAGATGGTTTCTTCTTTGGTGTCGGTTTGGGATCTCCACTGAGGATAGGCTGGCTCGAGCCCGAGCCGCCTGAAGGCTTAGTAGGCTTCTTTGCTGGGCCCGAAGGCGGGGTGTGGGAAGCAGTCTCTCGATGTGCACCCGAGCCCGAAGGGGAGGGTGTGACCGAAGCCTTTTTTGAGGGTGTTGAGGAAAGGTTGGGGTCGACTGTCTTACTTACGACCCGTTGAGCTGGAGTGATGGCCCCGACGTCTGAGTCTTCAGCATCAGAGGAGCTGGCACTTTCTTGAGCCCGCTGGTGTTCTGGCACGTCGACGCCCTCTTCAAAGATGTCGTCGGGGATCAAAGCTGACGAGCGAGCCATAGTTTTTCAAGCTCGTCGGTCCCGAATCGTCTTTTTGGAGCGGAAAGAGGCACAAGACGAACAGTCTTTGGCCTCGTGCTCCGGTGAGAGGCAAAGTTTGTACACCTCATGTAGATCTGTGTGGGGAAACTTCGACCCACATCGAGGACACTTCTTGAATGGCGTCCTTTCCATGAGCCAGAGAGTAAGGCCCAGGTAGGCCCGAATGCCTTCGTCGACGACCGGAATCGAAGACTTCGAAGTGGTGGAGAATCGCATCGATGGGGAGCGCGATCGAAACAATACCGTCGAACTGGGTGAGGACCGCGCACCGAAGGAAGTTCGGTTCCAACCGGAGCGCAGGAAACACATCCGAGCCCGATGGCGGAAAAAAACAATCTGAGGATAGAGCCGATGCCCATGCGCAATGTGGTCCAAAGGAGGAGTCACCTATCTCGTGACTTCCAAAGAACTTTTCAGGACAAAAACAAACTGCAAACATCCGGGCCCAACACTAGGTGGCGATCTATGCACAGTGTGTAATCTGCAGCTCATATGCCTCAAACACATTATTATTGGTTTATCAGCAAGTACTTGGGTTTTAGAGTTGGTATTCTGGGGTTAGAAGCAGGATTGCCCCCAGGATCAAAGTTGCACTCTCAAAGCACCCTCAACAGCACTAGGGCGGCAGGGTGTCAGGGTGCTGAGCCCCAATGTTATCCAATGGGGATAGGTGGCCTCCGGTTAGTGGCTGCTTATGAGCAGGCCACAAGGCTGTGGGAGCAAAGCTCCTGGTGTTCGGCTCAGAGCAAAGAGGGGTCTGATTTAGCACACAAGGTGCACCCACAGCGGCACAGGGGCGGCCGGGTGCAGGTGCTGTTTTGGAATCGGCTGCCCTGTTTATTTCAATGGTGATTCTGTGGTTGCAACAAACACTGCAGGCTCAGGGACGAATATCTTATGGAGGAGACAACCGGTTGGAGAGGTCAGTTGGGATGCCTGGGGATGGTGAGACATTGTAGGTTGGGCCGCCTAAGGCAATGGGACGTCGGGTGCAGGATGGAGGAAGGATTACAGCGAGACCAGTAAAATGAAATATATAGTGTCCATAAAATGTAATCAAGCGGAAATTAAAGGAGCCTAGGCGCTTTACTATCAAGTAGAAATTTATTCAGCAGCTAATTCTCCCAGAGAAATCTTCCGCATCGTGAAGACTATTTTTGAGCGCCCTTCCCCCGAACATTTGACAGCAGTATCTGCTGACCGTTACAATTAATTTGCAGATTACTTTCATGGAAAAATCCATAACATATATAGTAACTTCCCTGCCATTCCATGTCCCAGTGACCTTCCTGCCATCACAGGCCTCCAGACCTTATTCAGCACACCTTAGAGGAATTTCCACTCCTGGACCAGGACACACACAAAAATCTTTGCTCAAACGAAGTCGCTTTCCCTTTGTGACCTAGTCTCCTCCTCCCCCACCCCCACCAGTTGTGCAAAGTCAAAAAGGTGGTGCTCCCAGTAATACTGGACGTAATAAATCTCTCAATCACCAATATCCACGTCCCACCTTCCTGGAAATACACCATGGCGAAAGCTTTATTGAAGAAACCAAGCTTAAGTCCCAAGGTCTTGAGTAACTACAGTCAGATATCTTTGCTGCCAATGGTTTGTAAGGTCCTGGAAAAACATGGTAATTTTATTCTCTCAGACTTTTTAAATCTCATGATCTCCTGTATCATTCTCAGACTGGTTTTGGTCCCCTTCTTGGAACGGTACCAGCTCTGATTACCATAGTCGAAGAATCGAAAAAGATAATAGAGCAGGGAGTAGCAGCCATTATACTCATCGACCGGAGTACCGCCTGCGACACGGTCATTTTGGCATCCTCCTTAATAGGCTTAGGAGCGTTGGAGTATCAAGGGGAGCAATTACCTGTATTCAATCATACCTCAATGGCCGAACATTCCAAGTCTTTGCTGGAGAATCCACCTCTAGGTGTCTACACCTCAGTTATGGAGTACCTCAGGGATCCTCCCTGAGCCGCACATTATTTAGTGGGTATAAGAGGCCGCTGGCTGATCTCATCCTGCCATATGGGATTAAAATTGTCACCTATGCGGATGATACTCAGCTGGTGGTCTCACTTAATCATCTGCACAACGCTCCTTCCGATCTGGAATCTTGCCTAGAGAAGGTGGCAACCTGGATGCAATACTCCTGTCAGGCTCAAAGGAAACACATCTGAAATATTGTATCTAGGTAATCTGCCTAATGCGGATCTCAAACTGCAATGGCCAATCTGTCTAGGACCTGCACCAATCACAAAGGCCAAGATCAAACGCCGTGGTGTCGGACTAAAATGTGACCAACTAGCAGTGGAAGTGGCAGGCATTTGCTATGGTATCCTCGGAATGCTGAGGAAAGTTCTCCCCTTCCTCCCTATCGGGGCTAGAAGAAGCATGGTCCAGGCCCTGGTCCTCTCGCGCCTGGACTATTGTAACTCCTTGTATCTAGGTGCGCCCAAATCCACCACAAGGAAACTCCAAGATGTCTAGAATTGCTCTGCTACGTTGCATTGTAAGGGCAGTGCTGCCATTAAGTATTTGGTGCTGGGAGTTTGTCATTACGAACTCCACAGCACCATAATGGCTACACTGAAAACTGAGAAGTTTGGTATCAAACTTCTCAGCACATTAAACCCACACTGATGTCAGTGTGGGATTTAATGAAAAATGTACACAGAGGGCATTATAGAAAAAACGAACCCACCACTAGTGCCCAGGCTGAGTGGCTGCTTTCAGCTTCCATCACAGATACGTTTCTGGACCCCTGGGTCAAGAGCCTGCTGCTCTCTGGGGCCTGAAACAATGCACATCCTGGTAAGAGGTGCCAAGCCGCCTCCCCCCAGTATGGGCAGGGTTCACAAAGGGGAAGCTTCAAAGGCTTGCCGCCTTTGTGAGCTTTCTCAGGCCAATTGCTGCTACCAGCAACAGGTCCCCACTTGTTCTGACCCACACTTTGGGCTGGAGAACCGGCGGGGAAAACAAATGAGGAAGAGGTGTGCCCACCTCTGCCAACTCCACCCCTCAGGTGGGGGAGGTGAGGTGAAGCACAACTCTCAGCCCCCGCCATCTTGAAGATGGGGGGACTCAGCCAACCAGGGACAGGCACATGCCCCTCTCCCACTGGACGGTGGCATAATAGGGGGTCTACTCACCCCAGGGAAGGGGCTCATTGGTCGCTGCCTTTTACCTACCTGTGACGCCCCATAAATCTAGTATTTACGGGCACCACTGAACCTTGCTTTCTCAGATCCAGACAAGAAGAAAGTAGAAGGAGAAGAAGGCCCAAACAGCCGTGCAGCAGCTAACAAGAGGAAGACACCCACTGACTTGGCTCCAGCCCTACAGGCCTGTCTCCACCTCGAACCTGCTCCTGCGAAATCCCGGTGTGTCCTGCAGCCAGCAACCTCGAAAATCCCAAAGGCCCTGCCTGCCTTAAACCTCAAAGACTGTCTCCCGTGAACACTGGATTTGTACATCTGCAACCTCTGGCCTTGGCCGGAAACCGCAAATAAGCACCACTCTGCACCCGCGGTCCACAGCCCAAGCCCGAGTGGGCAACACCACGAGGAGGTCAACCCCGCGATCCTGACCCGAGATCCGGTGACCCCTGACCTAACTCACGCCTACCCCTGCAGTCTAAATCCAGAAGGCCCCGCTAACCACGACCAAGAGCTGGTAAGAGGATCCGACCCCAAAAGGCACCCCTGCAAAACACGCCCCACGGCCTTGTGTATCCAAACCAACGCCTAACTTCCCACATTACCTCTCGAAGTGGTGGTCGCACCCAGAATACCTTAGTCTCCCTGCCTGCAGTGCTTTTGCAAACCGGACGTACTTCATTGAAACCAACAGGACGTTCAACGTCGAAACAGCACCCTGCACCCGCCCGCCCTAGTGCCGCTGAGGGTGCACCTTTGGTGCTAATTTGTTTCCCCATTTGCCCTGAGCTAAAGTCCAGGAGCTTTGCTCCCACAACCCAGTGGCCTGCTCGCCAGCAGCCACCAACCGGAGGCCCCCTATCCCCTATTGGGTAACACTGGGCTTCAGCACTCTGCACCTGGCCGCCCTAGTGCCGCTGAGGGTGTAACAAGAGTGCATCCTTGACCCTGGGGGACCCTTGAGTCTACCCCCAGAACCTCAACTCCCACTACCAAATATTTACCTCAAAACCAATAATACTATTTTCCTCCATAGGATAACATTGACTGTTTTCTGTGAAAAGTGTGGAGTTTGAGAACCTAAAGAAATTCTTTACAATTGCATAATCTAACAAAACGATTTTTATTTATCTGTGTTCAGGAAATGTCCCAGAGTAGTATCCAGGTATACTACTCTGTGTAAGCCTACTAATCTCAAAAGTTACTTACCTGCTATTTGACTGAAAATCCTATTCAAGTCTATGTACTGCATTTACTAAGTATTGCCTTGCTCTGCATCCAAACTGTAAATCAAATCAAAGTGCATATAAAAGTATCATTCAAACTGTATTTCAATTGCATTACTACTTTAAAGTACATATTGCTTACCTGTGCCAGGCTTGCTTGGTTCTAGAAAATAAAATAAAGAATATTTTTAATACAAAAACAATTGGTCTGAAGTTCAATCTTTGAGTGTGTGAATTAATTTGCTGACTGAGTGTGTACAACAAATGCTTAACACTGTCCTCTGATACAGCCGTACTGCTCGACCACACTACCACAAATAGAGAGTAAGGTTCTACCTAACTTTACCTCTACCTACCTTTGGGATTCCACTGGACTCTGTGCACACTATACCCCAGCTTCCTACAATATCGTCCTGCCATATGTGATTAAAATTGTCACCTACGCGGAGGATACTCAGCTGGTGGTCTCACTTCTGATCTGGAATCTTGCCTGGAGAAGGTGGCAACCTGGATGCAACACTCCTGTCCCAGGCTCAACGGAGACAAATCTGAAATAATCGATCTACGTAATCTGCCTAATCTGGATCTCAAACTGCAATGGCCAATCTGTCTAGGGCCCTCGCCAACCACAAAGGACAAGATCAAATGCCTGAGTGTCTGGCTAGATACATCACTAAAATTTGACCAACAAGCAGTGGAAGTGGCAGGCATTTGCTAGGGTATCCTCATGCTGAGGAAAGTTCTCCCCCTTCTCCCAATCGGGGCTAGAAGGACCATGGTCGAGGCACTGGTCCTCAGGCGCCTTTGTACCTGGGTACGCCCAAATCCACCACAAGGAAACTCCAAGTTGTCCAGAATTGAGGTGCTAGGTTGCTACTTGGTACCCTTAGAACTCAATCAGCCAAGCCGTGCCTGAAGACCTTACATTGGCTACACATTCTGGAGAGGATTATATTCTAATCCCTCTGTATAGCCCATAAGACTCTTATAGGCAAAGGCCCTTTCATTTATAAGTCCCTTATCACCTTAACCGCCCTAGGAAACTCCTCTGCTCTGCCGATAAGAGCTTGGCTGTTTCCCTAAAATCCAAAGGATGCGAAGTGGTCAAGCTTTGGAATACCCTTCCCCTGTATCTGCACTCTGAGATCCACCATCTCACATTCCAAAAGCATCTGAAAAAATGGTTGTTCCAGAAAACTATTCTGTAAGCCTCTTCCCACTTCTGTTTTGCCGCTAGCACTGGCATGCCTTAGGGTATCAATGCGCTCAAGAAATGTTTAATAATAATAAGCCGCCTCACTCTGGTTGGCTGTGTCCCCCCATCTACAAGATGGCAGGGACAAAGTTGAGCTTCACTTTTCCTCCCCCATCTGAGGGGTGGGTTGGCAAAAGTGGGCACACCTCTCCTCCAGACTTGGTTTTCCCGCCAATTCTCCCACCCAAAGTGGGGTCAAACCTGGTGGGGGCTAGTTGCTGGGAGCAGCAAATGGCTGGGGTAACTCACAAAGGCATTGCAGCTTCCCCTTCGTGGAGCCTACCTATCTTGGGGGAGAGGGCTTGGCACCTTGTCCCAGGATGTGCTTTGTTTCAGGACCCCGAGAGCGGCAGGTTCTCGTCCCAGAGCTCCAGAATCATGTCTGGTGGTGGCAGCTGGTGAGCAGCCACTCAGCCAGGACACTAGAGTTAGGTAATTATTTAGGGGCATCTATAAGATGCGCTCTGAGTGCATTTTTCATTAAATCCCACACTGGCATCAGTGTGGGTTGAATGTGCTGAGAAGTTTGATAGCAAACTTGCCAGTTTTCAGTTAAGCCATTATGGTGCTATGGAGTTCAGAATGACAAACTCCCAGCACCATATACTCTTTATGGCATTACTGCACTTACATTGTCTAAGAATTGGCTTAGACACTGTAGGGGTACAGGACTCAGGCACCTGTACCCTCACCACTGGTATGGTGCACCCAGCAAGAGGGGTGGCCTACCTATGCCAGGGGAGTGGGTTGTAAGCATGGTGTACCGGGATGTGTGCCATGTCGACTCTTCACTTTGTCTGCACCAAAACAAACCGCCTGAAATGGAAGTGTGTGGGTGTAGAGGTACAGGGCCTCTTATGGTGGCACAATAGGTGCCGCAGCACTTAGAGGTCTTCCCTGGTCACAGTGCCCTTGGTACCTGTAGTATTTTTTAGAAGAGACTTGCATGTGGTCAGAGAGTTAACAATGGAGTTTTGCATCAGTACAGTTTAGGGAAAGAACATAGGCCCCGTGTACCTGGTTGGCAGGAACCCAGGGCACACTCAGTCAAAGAACATCAACACAGGGCAAAAAGTGGGGGGAAACCATGCAAAAAAGGGGAACTTTCCTACAACAGTGCAATAGACAAATTCTATATACCAAGGACATGTATAAATTGTTGTATGAAGCTGAGTTTCTGTTGCAGTAACACCGACTTTTTGCCAGATTTCTGATGCACTTTGACTTGATCTGCCCTGGGTCCCTGCCAATCAAGTTTCCAGGGCCAGTGTTCTTTTGCAAAACTGTCCCTTGTACCCCCATTTGGCACTTCTCTCTGGCCACATGTAGGTCCCCTGTAAAAGGTACCAAGGGCACTGTTACCAAGGAAAGCCTCTAAGGGCCTTTCCCATTAAAAACTATAGGGCACCCGACGCCAAAACAACACCCTGCACCCAGCCACCCCTGTGCCAATGTGGATGCACCTTGTGTGCTAAACTGGATCCCCCTTTGCCCTGAGCTTAAGTCCAGGAGCTTTGCTCCCACAACCATGTGGCCTGCACATGAGCAGCCACCAACCGGAGGCCCTCTTACCCCCACTGGATGAAATTGGGCCTCAGCACTCTGCACCCGGCCACGTTAGTGCCGCTGAGGGTGCTTTGAGAGTGCATACTTGACTCTGGGGGGAGCCCTGGTTCTAACCTTAGACACCCAACTTCCATAACCAAGTACTTACCTGTAAACCGATAACTTAATTTCCTCCCGTAGGACTGTATTACTTTGAAGATTCTTGTATGTGGAGTTGGTATGTATGAAACCTTGATAAACTGCAAATGTACAAAAACTGCATTACTTACCTTTTCTCTAGGACATGTCCTAGTGCGATATCTAGGCATATCACACGGAGTAGAAAAAGTATGTTAAAAAGTAATGTACAAAGTAATCTAAAAGTAACTGTAAAGTAAATTTTAGTGTTGACTCACCTGTAAACAAACCTATTGGATCCAACTGCATTTCAATTGTATTTCGACTGCAATATACCTGCAAAGTATTATTTCACTTACATGCACCAGGCCTGGCTTGGTTGTAGAAATAAAAATAACTAAATAATATTTTGATACAAACAAATTGGTCCAAGTTCAATCTTTGAGTGTGTGACACCATTTTTTGCCTGGGTGTGTACAATACATGTTTAACACTACCCTCTCATAAAGCCTTACTATTTGTCCACACTACCACAAATAGAGAGTAAGGTATTATCTACTTTTACCTCTGGGGTTCCACTGGACTCTGTGCACACTATACCTCACTTTGGTAGAGTATATACAGAGCCAGCTTCCTACAGGTGTGGATGTTTACTTCCAGAATTGCGCTGCAGAGACATTACAGATTGTTGAATAATGCAGATTGTACCAGTGTCCCACTTGGAGGTGGTTGATATGACACTGGTGTTGTAATCACGACTCTGTGGTTGTAAGCCAATGCACCAATCTCAGGAATGGGTCAAGTGTATTTTACCAAACTACGAAGGGTTATTAAAAGGGTCTGGTAAAAGGGGTCTTCTCAGTGGCAAATGCATAGCTGTCAACCTAGACATAAAACAGTAGGTGATGTGAAGTATTTAAGAGGGAAATCCCATTAAGGTGAGTATAAATTTGGCCACAAGTTTAGTATGCTCAATTAAATCCCACCAACATCCCTTTAGGATTCATCACAAATGCTATCATCCAGTCATTGTGACTGCATTCATCACATCATGAGTGATGTAATGTGTGAGGTAATAAGCAGTGGCAGGAGCGCAAATTATAGGTAGCTCACTAAACTACAATTGGTAGATTTTATGGGTTTTATTGTTTTTTAAATCTTCAGTGTCTATCTTATTCAGCACCCACTGAACAAGTTACTTAACTTCTGTAACGATATATCTGTAAGAGACATATATTAGTTATGGATTCCTCACCTTAGAATTACCCCCAGGCGTCAGACTGGATCTAGAGACTTTTTCTTCTGCAGTACCCCTGCGTGTCGGTAGGTGGCGACGCTCGACCCTGCTTTCGTCGTGGTAGTCCGAATGCAGTTGTGGTATCTACTTAGACGCCCTCCCTGCGTGCGGAAAAAGTTCTTTACACGACATATCACGCCAGAAGCGCAGAGCCATGCAAGACACTGACCACTGATGCACAAAACTGGAGCCCTGAAAAAGGGGTCCCTCACCCTATAAGTCAGTTCGCAGAACGGGGATGATGGGAGGTGCAGTGAGGAATCAATAACTTATACGTCTCTTACAGATCTATCTTTACCGAAGGTAAGTAACTTGTTCATCTGAAAAAGACTATTAGTTATGGATTCATCACCATGGAATAGATACCCCAGCAATATCAACCCACGAGGTGGGTCTTCGAACTAAGTTCACACCAGAAGGTCCTGGAGATCTGTACGGCAAATGGCGTCGTCTCTTCGGACTTGGCTGTCTAGGCATTAGTGTTTAGTAAATGTGTGCAAAGAAGCCCACGTAGCTGCCTAGCAGAAGTCATGAAGGGGGACTCCACGTCCCAAAGCAGCAGTGTCTGCCGTCGCCCTGGTGCAATGAGAACGCAACCAGACCGGAGGTTCCTTTTTCGCTAAGGAATAACAGAATTTGATGCATCGGGAGATTGTTCGCTTTTGAACAGCCCAAAATTTCTTGGCGCCCACATAGCCAAAAAAAAGCTGGTCATCCACCCGGAATGGTTTTGTGCGATCCAGATAGAATTAAAGTGCACGTTTTGGATCCAGACGGTGGAGCCTCTCTCCCTCTTTAGAAGGGTGCGGGGGTGGGAAGAAGGTGGGCAAAGTGATGCTCTGTCCTATGCAGAAAGAAGTAACCACTTTGGTAAGAAAAGAAGGCCTAGTTTGAAGGACAACTTTGTCTGGATGAACAGCCAGGAAAGGAGGTTTGGAAGAAAGAGACTGAAGCTCACTCACCCTGCAAGCAGAGGTGATGGCAACCAGAAAGGCAGTTTTAAGTGTCAGATGTCTGAGAGAACAGTTATGTAGCGGCTCGAAAGGAGCGCACATAAGATAGGTCAGAACCAGGTTCAAGTCCCACTGGGGCAGCCGCATTACGAAAGTAATTGGAGGAAACAAGTGAGTAATGCCCGTAAGGAAGCGATTTACAATAGGGAACTTGAACAGAGAAGGCTGGTCAGGAAGCCGAAGGAAGGCTGAAATGGCTGAAAGATGGCCTTTTAGAGTGCCCAGAGCAGAGCCCTGCTGGGCCAAAGAAATAATGAAGAGGATAACGTCTGAAAGGGGGGCAGAAAAGGGATCCATAAACTTTGCTGCGCACCATGCCACAAACTTGTTCCATCTACAGGCGTATAACGTTTTGGTGGAGTGCGTCCTGGCTGCCAAGGTAACGTTACAGACTTTGGGAGGAAGGTTGAAAGCCATCAACTGTCACGCTCAATCTCCCTGCAAGGAAGTGGACGCTGGACTGGTTCGGTTGGAGAACCGTCCCCTGCTGCTGCGAAAGAAGATCCTCCTGAAGAGGCAGTCTCATAGGAGGATCGATGGCCATGCTCAAGAGCTCGGGGTACCAGACTCTTCGCACCCAGTCCAGAGCCACAAGAATTACTTGGGCCCAGTCGGGCTTGATCTTCAGCACTCTCGGTAGAAGTGGTACAGGTGGAAAGGCGTACAGGAGGCTGCAATTCCCCTAGCGACGAAAGGCGTTGCCGAGCAAGTGCCACCTTGGAAACTCCAACGCGCAGAACTGCTGTCATTGCGTGTTCTCTTCGGTGGCGAATAGATCTAACCAAGGCTCTCCCCACTGCTAACAGAGACCTTGCACCACCTCAGAGTGAAGACACCATTTGTGATCCATAATGGACCGGCGGCTGAGTTCGTCCGCCCTGGCGTTCAGGGAACCAGACAGGTGTTGAAACACCAGGGATATTCCCTGATGTTCCAGGTATGTTAAAAGGCGAAGAGCCACTTGACATAGGGTCCATGACCCCACACGCCCAGTTTGTTGCAGTACCACATGGCAGTGGTATGGTCTGTGAACACCTACACTACTCTTCCTTTGACAGAAGGAAGGAATGCCTTCAGTGCAAGACGAATCGCCCAGAGCTCCAGAATGTTGATGTGGAGCCCGGACTCTGCCGAAGCCTAGAGACTCCCTTATCCTGCCTCTCCAATGTGGCCTGCCCATCTCAGGAGTGACGCATCCATCACCACTGTGAACTCTGGGTGGGTAAGGGATAGGGATCTGCCGATGACACAATCTTGGTTCGTTAACCACCACTGCAACTGACTCGCAGTCCCCTCCGAGATCTGGAAGACATCGGAAAGATTGCCCTGATGCTGCGCCCACTTGAACTTCAGGTCCCACTGCAGAGCCCGCATTTGCCATCTGGCATTATCTACCAGCAGGACGCAGGCAGCCATGAGGCCCAGCAGCCTCAGGGTCTTTCTCACCGAAATCCAGGATAGAGGCTTTAACATCGGTATCACAGCGCCTCAGGGTTACCAACGTGGAAACCGTCCTACCCAGCGAGTCGGCAGTATCAAGCTCACACCGAATGGTGAACTTAGCTGCGTCTTACCCTCAGTAAAAGCACAGGTGAGCACGGCCCGGGCCACCTCCGGGCACTGTGGCAGTACCGTATCCCACACCGTGTATATATAACGGCCTGAGAGGAAGTCACCGCCAAACCCGGGACTTCCAACATGGCGGCAGCGCTAAACCAAACCGGAAGTCAGGGCAGCATTTTAGTCGCTGACGCACGCCCCAACAAGGACGCGACAAGCAAGCGGGAGGATAAAGAAACGCCGGTGATGGACCCGGGAGCTCGGCGAGAGGAGTCGGAGGAAGAAAGAAGCGGCGAGGTGACGAACAGGGAGAGCGGAGGAGACAGCGAGCTGAGGAGCAGCAGTGTCGGGGAGCAATCAGCCCCAGGAGAGAGGGAGGAGGCAGAGACCAACAGCTATACGAGAGGGCATTTCCTGGACATTGCGATTGGGACCAGTACTCCAGAGGCGAGTGAGGAGGCAGGATCTCCCTTCACCACGGCCCTGGAGGGTCGTGGTCACAGGCAAGTGCCATTAGCACGTTTCCTTTCATTTAAGGGCTGGTGGAAGGGGTTGAAAAGCGGCACTTAGAGCAGTCACTTGACTCCCTCACACCCTAGACACTACACAATCAGGACACAGGTGAAGGTGTGCACAACCCCCCCACCCCCCCTTTTTATTTGTTCTATTTAACAGGCCAGCGGCCTAATATTTCTTTTTCTTTTTTTTCTTCTTCTTTTTGCTGATCATTTTGACTTCTTCTGCGACGCCACGAACAACCCATCGGGAGAAAGCGAAATTCCCCGTTTTCCTCCAGGAAGACAGAGGACAGAACTGCACTAAGTGGGACACTGGCACTACAACCCTTAAAACTGGCAAATCATATATATACAAATATATCCTCTGTTTCTGTTAATTTCAATAAAACGTATTATAGCAATAACCAGATCTACGGCTTCCTCACTGGGATCTAAGGGATACCACCCTCCCCCCTGCCATAAGCTTACACAGCCCAAGAGACATGCGGTGTTCACGGACCGCAGTCCTAGGCTGGCAGAAGAAAACATCTTCTCAAGATGGTCCAGGTTCTTGGATTCCCTTTCTGGGGGAGCAGTAGGGAATGCAACTTTTGAGGATGAGGCTTGGAACACCAAGCCCTCAAGGGTAGGGGGTTGGGAGAGGAAAAGTGGGCCGCCTGGGGCCGGCGGAGACATTGGGTAATCATAGTGTCCATAGGTGCCCCTGGGCTGGGCTTCGACCGAATGCCTAGAAGGAGGTCAGTGAGAGACTCATTAAAAGGCAGCGGGGCTCTGAAGAGGCTGTTGCCGGCTGAAGCACCTCAGTCAGGAGGTTAGTCACGGTAGGAATCTCGAGTCCCAAGGCCTCAGCCACCCTACGCAACACCACAGCATAGGAAGCTCCCTCCTCGCTAGCTATGGTAGGGGGAGAAAGCACACCAAGGTCTGGGAAGCTATCCAGACCACTGGCATCACCAACTCTTCTCGCCAGTCCAACTCCTCAAGTTGATCTGCTACAGGGTCAACAGACCCCTCCCAGTCCTCCTCGCCCTCCTCTGGCTGCCGCTCAGGGCGGTAGGGAACGCCAGGGATGAACAGAGGTATTAAGTACCCTCTGGCGCTGCTAACAACGTCAGTCGATGCCGGTCCCCTGTGCTGGGCTTGGACCAAATGCCCAGAAGGATGTCAGTGAGAGGCTCATTAAAAGGCGGCGGGGCTCTGAAGAGACTTTTGCCGCTTGAAGCACCTCAGCCAGGAGGTTAGTCCTGACAGCCACAGTAGAAAGCTAGAGGCCCAAGGCCTCAGGCACTCTATGCAACACCACAGCATAGGAAGCTCCTTCCTCCCTAGACACGGTAGGGGGAGAAAGCATACCAAGGTCTGGGAGGTAGCCAGACCCCTGGCATCACCCAACTCCTCTTGCAAGTCCCGCTCCTTTAGTTGGTCTGCTAGAGGGTCGACAGACCCCTCACAGTCCTCCTCACCCTCATCTGGCTGCCACTCAGGGCGGTAAGGAATGCCAGGGTTGAACAGTGGTACAATAGTACCCTCCAGTGTTGGTACCGTCAGGCCGGCAAGGTGTCCAAATCAGGGGTGAGGCTGGGATCAACGCCGGTTGGGGGTGCAGCCAATGTCGGGGGCGCAGCCAACGTCAAGGGCGTAGTCACTGAGGTCGACCAGCATCTATCCGGATCCAGGCCTGGATCCTAGGGGACCCTGCGGCACCGAGACCGGAGATGCCGGCATCGAAGGACCAAGGCCCCCAGCTGAGTCGGGTTGCCCAAAAATGCTGTGCAGCGCTTCGTAAAATGCACAAAGCTGGGCAGTGAAAGTTCCGGCTCCGGAAAAAGGAGAGAAGCGCTGAGTCAGAGAGCAACAACGTTCCGTGTCCCGTGTCACGTTGGCTCATTGACAGGGAGAAGGCAATACTTCTTCGCCTTTTTCTTGTGCTTCGACTTACCAGAGGAGTGAGGAGACTTCGAGGACGAATGGTGGTGGTTCTGCAACTGGTCCCGAAACCTTCCCCTTGACCGGGACCTCAAATAGCGCAGAGTGGGCTGCCGGACCTCCAAAATCTTCCGGGACCACTCCCGCAACAACTGTGGGTACAGTGTCCGGCAGTCGGAGCACGACTTCCGGCCATGGTCGCGCTCCAGCAGAGACACACAAGGTGCAGATCAGTGACAGACATCAACTTATAACAGGAAACACAGGGCTTGAGACTGGGCCAACGGCTGGACATCCCTCGTGCACTAGGAGTCGAAGACTCAACAAGATGTCGGCAAAAGTAAAAAAAGGGTTACTCAAAAAGTGACTAAGCGGCACGCTCTCTCCGGATCTGCCCAGGCTGGCATGGAAAAAGAAAGAACTGAGGTCAGCGTGCAGGGTCGGTGTCTAAATAGACACCGGGACATCATCCCAGCAACAACGCCGCTGCCGAAAAACGTGGGGTTGACCGACACCAGCTACAGACGCGCAGGGGTACTGCTATGAAACAATTTCCCCTGATTTAGTTGGATGCCTGAGGGTAATTCTAAGGCAAGGAATCTAGAACTACAGTCTATTTCAGATACAAGGCCGTAGCCAGAGTGCCATATTAAGGTCATGTAACTTTTATGGTGACTTGCAATAACCTATTATGGTAAGACATTAGATATTTTATTTTTACAATACATGGTCACAGCATCACTGCTTCAATCCTTGGTGTACAGTACAGACAATAATAAAAGGACAAGATTTACTGAGAAATTAAGCACACCAAAATGCAGTTAGTCATTTCTGCAAACAGGTTAGGGTAGGTTTAATGTAAGCCAGGTTAAAACATGTGTATGTCTGATGGTTTAGAAACATACTGAGGTGTTATCTTTCCTTTGTGACTTTCAGCGTGGAATAACAAAAATGTTGCTATAAATATATCCTTTGTGCCGATCACTCTCTTTTTGGAGAAATATATGAGCAGATGGAAAAGATAGTTCCCATTTCCTTGCTTAAACAGTGACTGTAATTGTGCTCCCTGACCATCCTTTCATCCAAGGTGCTGGTCTGGTAGCAGGCACTGTGACATCAGAAGTCAACTGTAATGACAGTTGCGCAGTAACAATTTCTTTATTACGAGTAGAGATGTCACAAGTCGCCTGTAATAAAGAAATCAGACAGGCTACTATACAGGAATTTTAGACTTCACTATGATAAATAAATAAATATAAATATATATATATATATATATATATATATATATATATATATATATATATATATATATATATATATCAGAGAATCCAGTCCCTCAGGGCGCGATACCAACAGAAACAAAATGTTCAAATACGAGCCGCGGCAAACGCAGACAAAGCAACAAGAGGGCGCGGAAACTGGCAGCAAAAAAGACGCAATTGGAACAAATAAAAGAGAACACCAATATTGACCGGACAATCGTTAATCTAACCAAAATTGAGCTAAATGAGGCGGAGAAATAATTACTAGCCCAAGGCCTTAGTTATTGTCCCGAGAGCAACTTTGACTTTGTTAAAACGAGAGTAGATGTATATAAATTCATTAGAAAATTAAAATTAACCAAATACTTTGCCATCAAAAAGCCCAACACAATAGAACAACGTAAGACACCACAACTGACTCAGGATACGGTGGGCCTTACAGTAAGAGAAATCCCCTTGCTAAGGACATTACGTAATTTAAGAACTGATGAAACAAATGAAATGTCCCCAAATACGCAAGATCTCTTACAGGAGGAAAACATCTTGGGAGGAAAGGGAGGAGACAGTCCCTTCAAAGCCCCGTCAACGTTTGTCCCGGTAATGCCAAGGGACGCAGTAGATGTCTTTCATGACAGGATGGTGGATGAATTAAAATCTCTCTACAAAAAAACGTGCCTAAGCAAATCAAAAACTGGAAATAAAGAGAAACAATATTTTCAACTTATGGCCAAACTAAAGAATAATGAGTCGGTAGTGATAAATCGGGCAGACAAAAGGGGGCAATATTGTCGTGTGGGACAAAAAAAATTATAGAGAAGAAGCATGTAGGCACCTCAATGAAGTGGAATGTTTTGAAATTTCCAATGGAGCAGCGGTCCATAAAGCAAATGAACAATATAAAAAAGATCTGAACAAATGGACACGAGAAGGCTTGATCACTAAGGATGAAAACAAATTTTTATTGAACAATCACCCCAAGCTGCCCACGTTTTATCTTATCCCAATAGTTCATAAGGGAACCAATCCACTACAAGGAAGGCTTATTATCGCTGCCCAGAATAGTACTTTTGAAAATACGTCTAAGTACGTGGACTTCTTTTTACAGGAATTTGTCAGGACATTGCCCTCCTTTATACAAGATTCTAGAGACTTTTTAGCCAAACTGAACGAAGTAAAGTGGGAAAATGAATACTTCTTAATAACTTTGGACATTAAATCACTTTACACGTGTATCAAACATACTGATGGCCTGTCAGCAGTAGAACATTATTTGAATTTACGCAATATTGAATATTATGGTTATAATAAAATGTTGCTTAACATGATACATTGGTGCCTCCACAATAAAAGGTTTTTATATGATGGCACAATATACAGGCAAAAACAAGGAGTGGCTAAGGGGGCATGCTTCTCCCCTAATTACGCATGTTTACATGTGGGCTGGTGGGAGGAGCATGACCTCAGGGAGGATCATAAAGCCCTATATGACCGTCATATTGTACGTCTGTGGAGATTTATAGACAACATATTTATTATTTGGAAAGGTACGGAGCTGGAGGCAATTGAATTCATGGATGTCATTAATAACAACTTGTGTAATTTGGAATTCACACACCATATAAATGCAACCACTATTAGTTTCCTTGACATTCAGGTCAACATCAAAGCAGGGCAAATAGAGACCAGTTTATTCCAGAAACCTACAGCAGGGAATACCCTGCTTCATGCAAGTAGTTTTCACCCTAGCCACACCATAGCCAGCCTACCTTATGGCGAATTCCTCAGGGTAAAAAGAGCATGCAGTACGACACTTGCATGTGAGGAAGCTCTCACCTTAACTAAACTAGATTGTTAGAGAGGGGCTATAAGGAGAAAAATCCGGCAGCTACTCTGCGCAAAGTTGCCTTAATCAAAAGAGAAACCCTTTTACAACCCAGGGTAGACAACAACATTCAAGAAACCTCCCTTACATTGTACATGTGAAGAGAAAGAAAGGTCCAACAAAACATGTAGATTCATATCAACCTTCAGTAGGCAGTCTAAGGTCATTAGAGAAATTGTGAACAAAGAATGGCCAATAGTGATGACTGATGGTATCCTGAAAGATATTTATGCTAATAAGCCCAACTTCACTTTTCGCAAAGCCCATTCTATGAAATCTGACTTGGTGAATACCAGTCCTGAGACTTTTAATAAAGATAACTGTCTTTCTTCCCGCAATGGCTTTTTCAAGTGCTCCTCTTGCCGAGCCTGCAAATTTGGCTCTAACACCACAACATACACTAGTGCATTCTCAGATCGGTCCATAAAGATCAAAGGGCATTATATTTGCAAAACTGAGTATGCCGTGTACATTTTAACCTGTGATTGTGGATTAAGATACGTCGGGATCAGCAAGCTTCCGGTACAGGCAAGGATTTTACAGCACCTGAGGGCCACAGTAAATTCGGACCCTACATACCCTGTTGCTAGGCACGTAAAAGCTGAGCATGGAGGTAATTTCAATGTTCTCAGCTATTTCGTAATAGATCATATTTCTAGTAATAAAAGGGGTGGAGATAGGGAAAAACAACTCCGCCGGTTAGAAACCAGTTACATAGGCAAGAACATAGGCCCTGGGCACCTAATTGGCAGGAACACATGGCACACAGTCAAATCACATCAGAAGTTCAGCAAAAAGAGGTGGCTACCATGCAGAAAGAGAGCACCTTTACACAGATGGCAGCATGCAATTGTCCTATTCGCAGGAGCCCCTCTGCTAGGCTTGGACCAAGTGCCTAAAAGGACATCAGTAAGTGCTTCATTAAAGGGCAAAAGAGGTTTTTAGGTGAAAGCCTCAGGCTGGGGCACTTGGGACAGGAGATTAGTCCTGACCTCCACTGAGGGCAGCTACAGTCCAAGGACCTAAGCTGCCGTCTTAATTACCATGCAGAGAGAGCATGCCAGTATCTGAAGTGTCCAGACCACTGGCCTCCTCAAGTTCCCCATACCAGTCTAACTGCTCTGCATAGTCATCCTGGTGGTCTAGAGGGTCCCATTCCTCTCCCGAGCCGAACACATCCACAAAGTGCTCAGTTGGCAACATGGAACCTCTGGGTTCAATTGATGTCAGAATCCGCGTCAAGCGATGACTTTCCGGCTGCGTGATGTCGGGGGCGCAGATCGGGCTGGCAACGCCGATGGGCACTTGTGATACCGCACGCACAGACTTTGGGTACGATGCCGGAGGTGTTCGCAGTGGCACGAACGGCGTGGACACAGGACGGTTCCCTGAGTTCCCACCGGTGCCATGGCCAGAGCCAACTGCGCTGTATCAGTCGGTTTCCCCTCCCGACCCAATTAGGCCCAAAGGCTCACCAGAGGGGTCGGTTTGCTCAAATATGTGGAGCCTGGCCTCGTAAAACGATTTAATCTAAGTGGGGGTCGCTCAAGCTCATGGAAACAGGGGGAGGCACAAAGTCGACCCTGGCTCCGGCTCCGCAGAAACGTGCCTAGAGCATCGGTGCTCTTTACCTCCTTCGCAGACGAACGACATCTGAGGTGAAGACTGAGCCCGCTTGGACGACTTCTTTTATGCCTCTTCCCAGAGTGTCCCGATAACTGAGTGGGAGGAAGAGGACTTTGGGCTCCAGGTGCGGTCCCATGACCACCTCTAAGATGATCGAGACCTTCGCAGAGTCTTGCTTGACGGTGTTGGCTTTCGGACAGCAAGGAGCTTTAAAAGTAAGCTCCCTCAAGGTCTTAGGAGCCATGGCCCGTCAGTCCTAGCACAACTTCGGATTATGGTTGGGCTCGAGATACCATAGGCATACGAGGTGGGAAAATCAGTGACCAACATTATGCGGGGACTGGCCCTGCAAGCCTTAAACCCGGTCTTCCTCGAAGACACCCCCTGCACAGGATGGAAAAATACATAAGTTGACAAAATGTAGAGAAAAAACCTGTCAAAAAGCGACAGAGGGGTAGCTCCTCACGGATTGGCACTTAACTGGCACGGAAAGAAAAGAACTGACGTCCGCGCGTGTGGGCGTCACCTATATAGGAACCGCAACATCATAACCAACGCCATCACGTGGAGCTGAATGGAGCCACCTGACGGAGCGGGCAAGGGGTATTTCTCAGCAAATTTCCAGTTCTAGCCAGACGCCTGGGAAATTCAAAGATGAGAAATCTACAGCTGGAAGGCTATCAGGTAAGCGCCTCTGCACCCATATGCCCTAGAGCCGAATGAGGTCACCTGTTGGTGTTGCCTTGGACTTTGCCCCATTCTTACCTTAAGTCCTGAAGAACAGTCTCTTAAGTCGTTGCCAAGTGACGGAATGCAGTATATGTTTTTCACAAATAGGATAACATTATCGCTTTAAAGATAAAACACAATGGCCACTCCACAGCGGACTGGAAACGGCAACGAGGGATACCAGAGGAGTGCTGCAGAAGGAGGGGCCAGGCCTGGATGCTCTTGGCCGTGAGTTCTCCCTGTCTAGCAGCTGGGGGACGACAAGTAGTGGGCCAGAGTCAGGGATGGCAGCAGGAGGGGCGGTGGTAACCAAGTGGGGCAGTGTGACACAGTGCCACTCGACAAGGCCTCCTCCTGTCTTCAGCAGACTGCTGCCTCAGCGGGGCACGACAGAGGGATCGGTGTGGTATGGCAACCCTGAAAGGTTTGCCCTGGAGGCTGCAGGCGTGACCAGGGGAGGCCTGATTTGAGGTCAGCCAATCATGGCCTTGGAAGATACACGACACAGCCTATGAATGGAGCTGATTCGGGGCCGGCGTGTTTATGTATTTGCCACTGGGCTTCCCAAGCTCTGGGCCAGTGAGCTTTGCTTAGGCGGGGTTGTCCACCCATTGGCCCCGTCGGAGATATAGACTTCTCCGTCGAAGCCGGTGGAGACGAGGAAACTCTCGTCAACGAGCCCGTCGACGGACTTAAAGTAGACGCGGGTAAAGTTAGTCGTCGTCTACGGTATTGTTGTAGTCGACGAGCGAACTTTTCTCTCAGCTTTACCATCAGGTGGGACAGAAGCGGTTTTAAAAAAAAGTTTTAGCCTCCTCAAAAGGAGGAGGAGAAGCAGAAGGTACATTGCTTGTCTTCTTTGCAGGTGCCACTTCTGAAAGAAGTCCTTACCTTTCCTTTGCACCTCGGTGGAGAGATGTGATGGGACTACGCATGTCAGACCTATTAGAGGCCTTTTGTAAGGCTTTTGAAGGGCGATCTGAAGAAGTAGAAGGTGAAGACCTATCCCTTTTTTGTGATCTCCTCGAAGTAGCTGATGAAGCGTCATCACTGTCACTGGAGACAGGATCTTTCCGTGACTTTAGTTTCTGAAGCCAAGTGAGTAGACGTCCCCCAAGGTTTGGTGGAGAAGGTCCGACAGATTTTGCAGTCAGTAGCTTTGTGGTTAGGATACAAACAACAAATACAGTCTTTATGTTTGTCATCCACATAAAGTCTCTTTTTGGAGCAGGTGGCACAAGCTTTAAAAAGAGCCTTCTTCTCCTTGTCTGACAGGTTGAATTTGAAGTGAAGAATTGAAGTGAAAAAAAGAGGTTGAATTTAAGGAATACATTGATGAAAACTGAGCAGAGCTGAGTGGAGACTCCCTTGCACCATGTGTAGTAGAAAATCTGAGGCTCTCTCAGGAAGGTTTTATGGGGTGAGGCTGTTCTGATTGGTTGTTCATTTTATTTGGTCTCTCTTACAAAAAGAGGTTGATAGGCTACAAAACAAAATGAGGCCTAGGCCTTATTCTTTTTTGAACCGATTTCTATGTTATTTTTTATTTACCGGGGACTCCCATCTCGACAATGGGGAATGATGCAAGCAATGGGAATGGGAATTGTTACTTCCAATACTGAAGTAACAAGGGTTCCCACAGGGTCAAGGATGTACTCTTGTTTCACCATCCTCAGCACTAGGGCGGCCAAGGTGCAGAGTGCTGAGGCCCAATGTTATCCAATAGGGGACAGGGGGCCTCCGGCTGGTGGCAAGCATGCCTCTGGGTTGTGGGAACAAAGCTCCTGGACTTTAGCTCAGGGCAAATGGGGAAACAAAGTAGCACCAAAGGTGCACTCTTAGCGCCACAGGGCGGCCGGGTGCAGGTTGCTGTTTCGATGTTGGGCGCCCCATTGGTTTCAATAGGGCACCTCTGAATTGCAAAGGCACTGCAGGCTCGGGGATTAAGGTCTTCTGGGTGTGACCACCACTTTGAGAGGTAAGTTGGGAAGTTAGGCGATGTCTAGGCACCTTTGGTTTGGACACACAAGGCCGTGGGGCATCGGGTGCAGGGGTGCCTTTTGGGGTCGGATCTTCTTACCAGCTACTGGTCGCGGTTGAGGGGACGTTCTGGTTTTAGGCTGCAGGCGCCGGCTCAAGGCAGGTCCAGGGGTTGCCTGATCTTGGGTTCAGGATCGTCGGGCGTACCTCCTCGTGGTGTTTGTCCACTCGGGTGGTGGACGGCGGGTGCAGAGTGGGGCGGATCCGCAGTGTCTGGCCGTAGCCAGAGGTTGCAGAAGAACAAATCCGGTGTTCACGGGAAACAGAGTCTTTGTAGTTGAAAGCAGGCAGGTCCTCCAGGGTTTTCGAGGTTGCTGGCTGCAGGACACACCAGGATTTCGCATGAGCAGGTTTGAGGGGGAGACAAGCTGGTAGGGCTGGGACCAAGTCAGTGGCTGTCTTACTCTTGTTAGCTGTTGCACTGCTGTTCGGTCCTTCTTCTTGCAGGTTCTGGTCTGAGGAAATAGGTTATGGGGTGCCCCTAAATACTCGATTATGGGGTGTTACAGGTAAGTAAAAGGTTATCCTACCCTCCAGTGCGAGGGGAGCATATGTCTTTCCCTACTTTGGCTGTGTCCCCCCATCTGCAAGATGGCGGGGACAGAGAGTTGTGCTTCACCTCGCCTCTCCCACCTGAGGGGTGGCGTTGGCAGAGGTGGGCACAACTCTCTTACTCACTTATTTTTCCCGCCTTTTCTCCCGCCCAAAGTGGGGGTCAGAACAAGTGGCCTAGGGTAGCTCAAAAAGGCTTTAAGCCCTTGAAGCTTCCCCTTCATCGAACCTGCCCATCCTGGGGGAGTGGGCTTAGCACTTCGTCCCAGGATGTACATTGTTTGAGGCCCGAGAGCAGCAGGATCTCGACCCAGGGGTCCAGAAACATGTCTGGTGGTGGCAGCTGAAAGCAGCCACTCAGCCAGGACACTAGTGGTAGGTTAGTTTTCAGGGCACATCTCTAAGATGTCCTCTGTGTGCATTTTTCATTAAATCCCACACTGGCAGTGTAGGTTTAATGTTCTGAGAAGTTTGATACCAAACTTCTCCGTTTTCAGTGAGCCATTATGGTGCTGTGGAGTTGGTAATGACAAACTCCCAGCACCATATACTCTTAATGGCAGCACTGCGCTTACAATGGGCTCATGCACCTGTACCCTCACCACTGGTTTTGCACCCAGCTAGAGGAGTGGCTGACCTATGCCAGGGCAGTGGGTTGTAGGCATGACACAGGGATGTGTGCCATGTCGACCCTTCACTTTGTTCTGCACCAAGACACATAGGCTGCAAAGGCAGTGTGCATGTGTAAAGGTACAAGGCCTCTAAGAAGTGTTGCAGCCCTTATAGGTCACCTCTGGCCAAAGTGCCCTGGGTACCTGTGTTACCATTTACCTGTGGCCGGAGATGCCAACTGGGTTTAGGCTTCAATGCAGTTTTAGGGAAAGAACATAGGCGGGAGCCCAGTGAACACTCAGTCAAAGCAGCACATCAGCAATTCAACAAAAAGTGGGGGCAGCCATGCAGAGAGAGGGCACTTTCTCATATGCACATAATTGGTTGAACACAATTAAAGATCAACCCGACCTGCATGTCCTGCTGGCGCTGGATGCTGAGTAAGCATTTGACGCGGCACACTGGCCTTTTTTAGAACTTACATTGGCAATATTTGGATTGGATTCTCGGTATAGGAAATGGGTCTGGCTACTCTACCAGGCCCCACGTCCAAGGTTAGGGTCAATGGTGTGAACTTTCCAGAGTTCCAGATAGAGAGGGACAAGAGGCAAGTATGACCCCTCTCCCCACTTTTATGCATCCTTACCATAGAATGACTGGCATGAAAAATCTGCGATTACCCCGAGATGCAGGGCTTAAGTATTTCAGGCGAAACTACTTTTGAGGGGGAAGATCTTACTGTAGGCGGACGACGTCCTCCTATATATCACTGAGCCCACCCATTCCTCCACTTACTTTTTAATCTGCTTGAGGAATATGGGGACCACTCCGGCTACAAGATCAACTGGGAGAAATCTATATGTTATGTTATGTTATTGTAGGTTTTATTAAGCGCTCTGCTACTCTAGCAGAGTGTCCCGGCGCTAACAGACATGACACAGCATAACTCATCCATCGAAGGGGAAATTAGAGGCAGAACAGACACGTTTTAAGGTCTTTCCTACTCTATCTTCCCCCTCCCCATCACCGACTCCCACACACAACTGTGTTTTAAATACCTAGGGATTTTTCTGACACTACTGAAAGAATTATGTTTCAAGTGTAACCTGGGTAGGGTCATAAATACTTGCCGTGATGAAATGGAGAGATGGCAAGGTCTACACCTCACACTACTCAGGAGGGACATCATGTTTAAAATGGTGTCCCTGCCCAAATTATTATATATCCTTTAGCACACATTATCTGATTCCGTGGGAGACACGCTCAATGTTTGGAGGAGACCTTTGGACCCTGCTGTAGGAAGGGAAACACCTTATAGTGGCCCTGCGGATCCTTCAGCAAAACAAATACAACTGGGGCATAGCTTTGCCTGATATATGGGCCTGCTACTGGGCATCTCATCAATGTTAATGATTGGCTTTATATCCCTCAACACCATTCTACCTTTTGACTAGAACATCCCAGCAATTCAGGTGGTGATTGTGGCCTGGACCATGGGATGGTTCGGCAAGCCCTCCAGGGAGACGCCACAGTGGGAAGGCAAGTGGCTACCTGAATTCAGCAAACTGAAAGGCTTTTAATGCTGGTACTTGATCGGGATATCCAAGTTGGAGGTCTCATGGAGCAGGGAGATACAATGTTGTTCTCCCTTCAGCGTAATTATGACATGCAAAATAATATTCCTTGAACATGCAATGATACAGAATGTTTGGGGGACGAAGGGCTGCACCATTAGAGGGGATGCTACTTATCGAAGACTTGGTGAAAGGCGAGGTTTCCTCCACTTATAAAACCCTTAACAACAAGCCATATAACCTGAAAGGCCTAAGGGACGGATGGATGACTGACGTGGGAGACATGGAAGATATTGACTGGGAGGTGGCCCTGATACACCCTAGGAAGGTCGCCATTAAGGCAATTCTCAGGCTTGTTTAGTTTAAGATGCTACAACAACCCTATGATAGACGTCGTCTCCACAGGAAGGGGAGGGTCCGGAGTCGAAATGCCTGAGAAGCAGTACTGTTGAGGGTTTCTTTTTCCACTCAATTTGGAGTTGTCCCCGCATACAGGAATGCTGAGGGTCGAACACTGAGGAACTTAATGCCATATTTGCAACATCCCTTCCTTTTGATTCCTTATTTTGGGCATTTCCAATGGTGTTGACCTTCCCGGGCCCAGCTACTGTTCTGTAGTTTTAGCTTAGTGGTCGGAAAGAGACGTGGCTCGTCATTGAGGATCGAAGGACTGTCCCACAATGCAGGAGTGGAAAAGAGGAATGGATAAGTATATGTATAGGATGGCTGAGAAAGTCACATGCTACCACACAGGTTGTCCACAACAGTTCTGGAAGGTGTGGGGTTAATGGATTTTTTACTACTCCCTCAGAGATACTGAACAAGGAAACCGCAGACTGAGGGGGGCTGAAGAGATTGCCGCCGGGTTTAGTATCTTGCTTTATTTGTATGTGTTTCGATGTGCTCTTTCATTATCATGCTACTGCTAGGCCTTGTCTGAATTTGGAGAGGGAGTGGTAGGGGGAAGGGGAGTTGGGGGTATACAATGGAGTGTTTTGGACAAGCTGCTTATGAGAATGTCTGAGTCCTTATAGGATTCGTCCATGTGATGTTATTCTGAAAAACCATAATAAAAATATTCCACACAAAAAAAACAATATCCTCTGATAAGACTAAACTGCTTGCCCACACTCCAACAAAAAACAGCATTTAGTGTTATCTTTTTTGCCTCTGTAAATCAATATTTGTTGTCTGGACTCTTTACACAGTGTACCTTGTTTTGGTCCACTATATAAAGAGCCAGCTTCCTACACAGAAGTCCAACTTTTTTCCTTAACTGGTGTTTGGCGGGGTAAATGGGGGCCACCAACACTGGCCCGGGAGAGAACTCAGTCAGCTGCAGAAAGAGTCCTGCGTCCATTAGGGAGATTATCCTTCTAGCTGTCCATGGTGCTGCCGCTAAGTCCAGGGTCTAACTCCCTGTCTCTCACTTGTGCAGGGATCTATAAGTGTGGGTGGAAAGTTCTAGATGCCAGGCACCCCTAGCCAATCCCAGGATACCGTATCACCTCTCCACCCCTGTCCTAATTCTCATCCTCAGCATTCTGGGACAATTAAAGATGGTGCCTTCAAGTTTTCCCTGTTTACATCTCCTTTGTGGGCATCTGCTCTACAACTACTGTCATCATTGCGAGGGACTTTCCCACCAAAACTTCAAAAGGGATCCCTCTCTGGCGTTGGCTCTAAATGTCTGCAATTCCTCCTTTGTTCAGTGTGCCTGGGCTGCCAGAACCCCAGTACAGATTGACAGCTAATGACCCCTTGCTCCTTGTGTGTGAGGAGGCCTTTGCTGGGGAGCAGAGTAGTTAACTTGGCCCAGCAGAGTGACAAAATGCCTGAAATAGGATTTTGGGCTGAGCCACAAAAATGACAATTCAGGATGACCCATAAGGAGTACATGGATATTCTAGGGACCTGTGCCTTCAAACTCGGCGAGCATGGTCCATACCACAGTGACACTTCACTGGATTGAATTGAGCAAAACTGCAATTTACAGCTGATTTCCTATGTATGTAATATAGTAACACTGCAGATAATCCAGTAAAGTCTACTAACCTTACCTATGAGCACCTACCCGCTAATATAAGAAGGTTTACCCCCTGATCTACCCCATGTAAATATATATCCTTGCAGAGTCCCATCTGCAACAGACTACCTGTGCACAATAACCAGGCTGAACACGACAGTCCGCACACATGTTCATGTGCAACGAGCACAGTGCACCTAACCCAAACTGCATTGCAGCAACCCTATCTTAAAAGACTAAAATCAATAATGATATTCTGGTTGCCATCGCCGCATTACGGGGTGGTACTGCTTTTCCATAAGGATTTTCTTCTAAATACACTTAAAAATTAACCGCTGACAAAGTTTCCTTTGTAACCATTCCTGGGTTGGTGGTCGTCTGAAATCTAACCTCTACTGCAAACACTCTAATAGTGGCCGCTCATGAAGGTATTCCTCCTGCACATGCAGGAGTAGCTGCCACTCTTCACTCATACAACAATGTTATTGTTGGCGGGTTTTGTGCCATTCCCCATACTCACCGGTATGTCCTTTGTTGTGACTTTTGTCAACAAATTAAGTGTTCTACTGTGTCCCGCCCACCTTAGACACACCTTTATATTTCTAATCAGCCGTTGGCTGTATTTATCTTGATCATTGTAGTCCCCTTGTTTCAGATAAGGCATTCAAATATATTTTGGTTATAGTGGATTCTTGCTCTAGGTGCCTCGGTGTTTGGCCACATCGCTCTGCTGACGCTCCGACTGTTAAAGATTTGCAGGACTTTGTCAGGGCCTGTGGCACCTTCTATACAGACCAGGGTCCGGGTTTTGCCTCTAAGGCGTACAGTGATTCAAATATGTCCATGGGGGTGCTGGGGCATTTCTCGTCTCCATATAGGTCAGAGGGCAATTCTGTTGTGAAGCGCATGAACCGTGAATAAAAGCAGTCTTTTAACAGTGAGGGTATTAGGTACGGGTCATAGCTGGTTAACTCATCTGAAAGCTGTTCAACAAGCACTTAACTTCCCTAAAAGAACTTTGGGTGGGCAGACCCCATATGAAATGCTCTTTGGCATCAATATGTATGTTCCAGACCTTGATAGTCTGGATGTGGCGGTAGCCGTAGTCTTTCAGGTAGATATCCACTGTGCTGTCTTACAGGATCTACAAAAATGTCATGATGCTCTGGATAACAGTCATTTGACTATGACTCTCCCATCGGAAGCAGCTATTCAGATTCTTGTTTCTGGTTGGCTTCCTAAAGTTGGTGATCTAGTTTGTGCAAAGGTGGTGATCAAGAAAGAATTTGGTCCCTCCTACCATGCTCCTTTTCCAGTGCTTGATCTTCAGGGAATCTGAACTGTGATTTTACAGCCACTTCCCGGATACAAAGAAAATCGCTTAATTTCCTTTGAACATGTCAAGTTACACCATATCACCGATCTTAATTAGAATGCCTTGAGGTGTCCCATCACAGAATGTTCCTTTACAGCCAGTGCAAAAAACACAGTTGATGGACAGAATGCAGAACAATGTCTTACATTCACCCCAGTACAAAGATCTGGGCCTAAATCCATGGTTTTTTTGCACTCCACACCACCCTAGGTCAGACAATGGCTATATGCAAATCAGCCTTGACCCTGTGCCTCATGGGAACAGTCCAGCCCGAACTACCAAGCCATGTCTTTCCTAGACCGGAATCAAGCATCCAAGGACCGGTTTCTGGCTATCAGCCTTCTTCAGCCTGGATAGCTTGACTCCAGTGATGTGGAGAGCCTGGGACTCACGTCTGAGCATACCCAGCCCACTCGGGGTGAAAATTACAAAAAACACAGTTGATGGACAGAATGCAGAACAATGTCTTACATTCACCCCAGTACAAAGATCTGGGCCTAAATCCATCGTTTTTTTGCACTCCACACCACCCTAGGTCAGACAATGGCTATATGCAAATCAGCCTTGACTCTGTGCCTCATGGGAACAGTCCAGCCCGAACTACCAAGCCATGTCTTTCCTAGACCGGAATCAAGCATCCAAGGACCAGTTTCTGGCTATCAGCCTTCTTCAGCCTGGATAGCTTGCCTCCAGTGATGTGGAGAGCCTGGGACTCGCGTCTGAGCATACTCAGCCCACTCGGGTGAAAATTGCAAAAAACACAGTTGATGGACAGAATGCAGAACAATGTCTTACATTCACCAGTGAGCACCATCCTTGCTGATTCTCGCCGGCTGCCAGAGGAGGATATGGACTCTTCGGTTGACCTGGTACCCATTACACCTTCTTCACAACCCGCAATGGATCATTGTTTTAATCTGATCCTCTAGTTGAGGCCCCTTCTGCCATTCAAGCATCAAGTCTCAATCCAGAATCACAACCTCCTCTATTACAACGGAGTTCTTGTGGTTACTACATTGATCACTTTTCTTCAGATAGTTCTTCGTTGTCTTCTGTTTTGCATCCACCAACAGCACAGATTTGTGTTTTCATCTCCTGGTTAAAACGCACGTATCTGGTTCCGCTGTGGATATGTATATCGGGAGAGTGTTTTCAATGTCCTTTTAACCAACTGCCATTACCTCCCAGAATGTTCTGCTCCCGTACTGGTCGATGGGGCGTTGGCGCCACATCCTTCTCACATAAAATGAAATGAGGCTAGTCCCTTGTAAACATTTCAGCAGTCTCTGTCACTGATGGAACTGTATGGGATAAAGCACCATTCAATATATTCGGTCCTACGGAGACCCTGCAGATACCATATGTGTTCCAAGTTTCAATGGCTGATGTTATAGTACCTGGGTTGCATTTGGATGATTGAGATGTTGATACTGTGAATTCGATGTTTTCTGAACTGAAATATTACATAGCCTTTGAATCTGAGGATTTAGATTTAAATTCTGCTAACTATGACAAATTGTTCTGTTACCAGCATATAGACACCATGTTGTGCATTGAACAAATAGACAGCATCCCCAATATAATTATACTCAATGGGAGCATTGCACAACTACACTTCAGGGTAGCTCAACAGTTACAATGCTTCAGACCCAAAATCATACTATATTAAATCAGTTCCTACTACTTCGAAGAACTACGTACTTACTCACACCAAGCTAATCTATACAGCGTCCTTTATTGAGGAACTGGCCCTGAAAGGCTAGGATTATTGGAATGACAATATTGACTTGAAATCAATTTGGGGTACTATGTCCTGGCAAGTCCGAGGGACAGTATCTCTTTTACGTGCATGTATTATACCTTCGCAAATCATTTTCATAAATGACACTAACCAACTACTTGTCTAGGATTGGCTAAAATCAAAGAAGTGCATACTCCCATTATTCCATCACTTGTCTCTTGATTGGCAATCCTACATAAATTATGCTGAAGGCCAATTAAATAGTATGATACAAAACTGTACATTTTATTCCTCAGTTATAGATCTGAGTATGTGGTTAGCATGGACAGTGGACACTGATGTTAGTCATGCTTGTTTTTTAAACTCCACATCTGGGTTCACATCTCCTAACCCTGATATTAACAAACCACGCCCCCTAAAACTGTTACTACTTACTTTGTGGCTAAACTATGTAAACAATAGTTAGACTACACATTGTCAGCAGTGAAACAACATCTTTCTCTCCTAACCAAAGACATGAATTTGTCTGACTTCCTTTTTGAGTCCAAAATCTGCCTGTTCTAAAACAATTGCTTATAATGTACGTTTATGCCAGATTGATCAAAATACTTTGGATAAAGTGCTTGCTGTAGTAGACCACATTATTAATACTTTGTCATCTCGTATTTACGGTTTAGATAATATTTTACTGCTGTCATTGAGATTGTGCAAAGTGATTGTCTACATTGTATCATGGTCAGACTCAACTTATCAATTGTGTAATTTAGTTGGAAACTCCAAACACTTAAAAAGAGGAGAGTTCTTGGCATTACCTCAATTCTACAGTTTTGTTCTCACCATTTATTTTAACAAATAAACAGCAATCAATGGCTATGAAGGATGCTAGTTACACATAGACAACTACCCTTCACCATTGCGGAAACAACTTCAGCAGTTTGGTTAATACGTGGGGTTATTTTGTTGCCCATCTCAACTTTTCAATTCACTGTTGTGGTCCCTGTCATTTATGTATCGATGTCAATGGGGCGAGAGAGACGTTTTCCTTACAGGTGAGGAATGCAAATTCTCTGCAGGATATTCTCTTGTCTGTTAAAATATAAAAATTAATGGTGCCTAGAATGTGTCTGCACATAATTTGGCTTGTTATTTAAAAGGAACTCCTGTTCCCTCAATTGTTCCCACTATCTCATTACTTCCGAACTGAAGTTATCTTGTCCTTAATAAATCAGGACTGTTGCGGTGTGCGGGCGGGAATACTGAATATGGGGTTTGTTTTCCCCAGTTAGTCACTTGCTGCAGTAACATAATGTTTCCCCCTCCACACAGCCGTGTAGATAGTACATTATGGCCTTCCATTATAACTTTGAAAACAGATTTCAATAAACTAAGCCAACTCAAATCGATATCGTGTCAACAAGAAGTGGCTCTCACTTCAGCTCGGGAAACCTTCGAATAGCAGGTGGCAAGAACTTCCAGTGAAATACAGTTACTGTTTAACATAAATCTCCCTATACATTTTGGTGAACTAATTCATCAAATATTTAATGATTCTGATATGTGCCTATTTCACCTGCTTGCAACCTGTGTTTCAATGCATCCGGTGCCCCTTCCAATGGGCCCTGGATGTCTGTCTGGCTATGCAACCACACGCTGCCTTGGATTTTGAACTGTTGAGGAGTCCCTTAGTGGCCCATTAAGCGGCCTGTTCCTTGGACATGCAACTCGTTCATAACCAAGCGCTATGCCCATTGGTCAGAGATGATCCCTGTGCAACGGTACAGCGTCTTCTGGATCTAAATCAACACAGATTGCCCTCTGATGGTCGTGTCGACAACTGGCATGGAGGAGCATGTGTCTTCCTCTAACTTGCTCATTTGGATGGCTGATATTTTTACCTCAGAAGGATCGGATTTTTTATTGGAATCCCTGGCATTTCAACTGGTACCCCCACATTGTGGGCCCCGACAACATGCTGTAACAGATTACACTGATGATTTTTTTTTTACATGGCCATTTTCTATGAGCCAATGACTGACCTACTTTTTCAATGCTTTGGTTTGACTTATCTCCTGAATTCTGTTGTCACTCTGGTGCGACCATCCTGACCAAGGGAAGGGTGTCATGGGTGTCATGTGTGCCATGCAGGCCCATTTTCATTTTCCCTATCTTAGCCTGAGCAGGTTGCAGGCTGCACTCTGCTTTACGCATGTTACTATAAAAATGAATTTTGCTTGTGCCACGCTATACTTTCACACAGAATCTACAGTTGTTTTTGCGTTCTGTTCTTTCCTGGACTTTAGTCAGAACACAGTAGACCGGTCAAACAACAATGCCCCTTGTTAATCTGCTCTGGTCAGGCTATAGTAGATAGACAAAACACACAAATGCAGCCGTTTGGGAACACATACTTTTTTATCATGTAGGTAAGCACAGACATGCAGAACACACACATGGAGAGAGATTTTTCAGTGAAGAGATCACGACTACACCTGAGGAACAAGTTACTTACCTTGAGTAACGCTTTTTTCTGGTGGATACAATATCTGCCTGTGGATTCCTCACCTTGTGAATATCCCCTGAGCCAGCAGCATTCGGAAATTTTTCGGAGATCAACACGCCGACGAGTACAACGTCACCATTGCATGGCTCCGCTCGCGGCTCTGCTGATGTCACCGGAGCCATAAGAGTGCCTCGTCTGCATGAGGACGTTAGTTCTGCCCTTTTTTTCCGTGCCTTCGAGGCATACGGGCGGACCGACCACAAAAATATAGTATACACAGTACATAATATTCAAACTAACACACATAGTGCGAAATCAATGCAGGAAAGCAAATAGAATAATACACTTCTTTTGAAAATAACCAATATAAATTTAAACACTGTCACTATTGCTGGCATACAAGGGCTGACAACGGGGAGGCCAGTGGGTCAGTGAGGAATCCACAGACAGATATTGTATATACCAGAAGAAGCTTTACCGAAGGTAAGTAACTTGTTCTTCTGATGGATGCATCTGCCAGTGGATTCCTCACCTTGTGAATAGAGTCCCACAGCAGTCCCCACTCACTAGTCTTTAGTCCTATCCTCTTAGGGACCAGGCGGTGAAGCCGCTCCTCCTTGGAAGGGTGAGGGGGAGGATAGAATGTAGGAAGGACTGCCCCAAATGGAAGGGAGTTACCACCTTAGGCAGAAAAGCAACCCTGGTCCTGAGTACCATCCTATTAGCATGAATGGTTAAGAATGGGGGTTTCGAACTCAGAGCTTAAAGCTCACTTACCCTCCTTGCCGAGGTAATGGCAACAAGAAATACTGTTTTAAAAGACAATAGTCTCAAGGGACACTTGTGTAAGGGCTCAAAGGGAGAACCCATCAAGTAGGTTAAGACAAGATTTAAGTCCCATTGAGGCACAATAAAGGGAGTAGGCGGAAATATGTTGGCAAGGCCTCTAATGAACCTTAACACAATGGGTGATTTAAGCAAGGACGGCTGATCCGGAAAGCAAAGGAACGCCGGCAAAGCCGATAAATAGCCCTAAACAGTAGCCACAGCAAAGCCCTTCTGGGCTAGAGAGAGAGCAAACTGAAGGATGTTGGATAAACGAGCCATCAAAGGATCAATAGACTTCTCTCCACACCATTTGACAAATTTGGACCACCTGTAGGAATAGATAGACTTGGTGGAGTACCGCCCCTATGAACAGGTTGCGCAGAGAGGACACCAGGTGAGACTTGGGCACGTTTATTAAGAAACCCAATTTGTACAACAGCTGAGTTGTAACCTGCAGATGATTAAGCACCTTCTCTGGCGACTCCGTTTTGAGCAGCCAGTTGTCCATATAGGAGAAAACTAGAATCCCCGATCTCCTGAGATGGGCTGCCACCACTGCCATCACCTTGGTGAAGACTTGAGGTGCAGTAGTAAGTCCAAATGGGAGAACCGCAAACTGATAATGTTTCCATCATACCGTAAAACGGAGATACTTCCTGTGCGACTTCAGGATTGGGATAGGCATCCAGCAAGTCGATCGACATCATCCAGTCCTCCTGTTGCAGAGCCTGAAGAGCCTGCACTAGGATAAGCATCTTGAACTTCTCCTGCTTCAGAAAAAGATTCAAGATCCTGAGTTCCAGGATTGGACGTAACCTGCCATCCTTCTTGGGAATCAGGAGATACCGGGAGTAGCATCCCTGACCCCTTTCCTGCTCCGGAACCACCTCTATCGCACCTTTCTTCAGTAATGTAAGGACTTACTCCTGCAGAAGAAGGTGTTCCTCTGAATATGCCCCTTGACAAGGAGGCTAATTTGGAGGGAATTCCCAAAAGGGACGCGCATACCCATTTTCCACTAGATCTAGAACTCAAAAGGTCCAAAGTGACCAATTTCAATCTTGAAGAAAATGGGTAAGCCGACCTCCACAGGACCAACATGATCTAGAATGGTGGATCTAGGGCTTCTTTGCTGTAGCAAGAGGGGGTGGGTAGAGGAAGAGGACGAGGAGGACTGACGACCTTGTGGACATCCTTTGTTCCTGCCTCTGTGTGACTTATACAGAGTATTTTGCTGCCGCTACTGCTGCTGAGGCTGCTTGTATGTCCGATAGGACGACCTTCCAAAACCTCTGAATCTCCTGTAACTGGAGCCTCTAGGCTGCACCTGCAGGCCCAAGGACTTAGCAGTGGCTTTGCTGTCTTTGAACCTTTATAAGGTTGCATCTGCTTTTTTACCAAACAGCCCAGAACCAGCAAAAGGGAGGTCAAGAAGAGTCGCCTGAACATCCGGAGAGAACTCCGATGACCTAAGCCAAGCACTTCTTGTGGCAACCGAAGAACCCATTATTCTAGCTACAGAGTCCACAGTGTCCAGACCACTCTGTATCACCTGGTGTGCAGCTGCCTGAGTGTCCGCTAAAACTTCATAAAAAATGTTTCTGTCTTCATCAGATAATTTAGGAGCAAGCTGTTTCACAGAATCCATAAGAGCATGTATTTAACGACTCAAAAGACAGGTGGCGTTTGTAGATTTCAAGGCCATACTAGCTGATGAAAAGACCTTTTTAGCCGATTGATCAAGCTTCTTTGAATCTCCGTCTCCAGGGTCTTGAGGAAAAGCCCCAGATGATCTCTTAGAACAAGCAGCTTGAACCACCATGCTCTCAGGAGAAGGATGGGATGTTAGAAAATCCGGGTCTCCTGGGGCCACCCTGTACCTTATAGTGACAGACCTTGCAACTGCTGGAGATGAATAAGGCGTACGCCAGACTTCCATAACTGGTTCTGTGATAGCCTCATTAAACGGTAATAAAGGCTCTATCACAGTGGAGGGTGAATGTAAAACCTCGGTCAAGATATTAGATTTTTTTCTCAGTTGTTGGAAGCTGAAGGTCTAGAAGTTCTGTCGCCTTCCTAATAACTGTGTGGTAAGGAGCCACATCCTTAGAAGGAACATCAGCAGAAGGAAAAAGTTCCCAATCTGAGGATGTATCCAATCCACTCGCTTCTTTCAAATTTTCAAATAAGTCTTCTGACTCTTCCAGCTCACCTGCCTCCATTTCTATTTCTGCCCAATAGCACTGCTCCTCCAAAACTCTGTGCCTCTCGCCTCAACCTTGTCCTCTGCACTGGCATCAGCGGCGCCAGACACGACTCCGATGGATACGGTACTGGCGTCGAACTTGGAGCCGGTGCCACAGCCTGAGTGGATCGAGGTCGGGCTGACCGCACCGGAGATGAAGGATATGGCGTCGACGTCCTCGCCGACAGAAAATGCCAGGACGGAGCGGTTGGAAGAAATAGCATGAAAGGAGTTTGACCGTAAACTTGAGGAACTCCCAGATTAAAGGCCATCTGACCCATGGGATCCAAGGGACCCAAGGGACCTAAAGGTGCTCCATTGGGGTACAAGGCTCTCGAAAAGACTCCATATATTGCATTCAAGTAATGTGATGGATCAGTACCAGGGCCAGGAAAAGGTGAATAGGTTGCCGGGACATTCTCAGGCTGAGGTACTGGAGTCGAGACAGCCGGCGCCGATGGTGGAGCCTCATCAGGAACTTGTGCTTCATCAACCGGAACCGGAGACTGAGCCGGCATCGGAGATTGCACTGGAGAAGCTACAGACGAAGCCGAACGAACAGGAGTACCTTGACTGGAGCCTGAAGGCGAAGGAGAGACGAAGTCTTTAAGATGTCGAGGTTCAGGTGACGTCGTCTTCGGAGCCGAATCCTTGTCTGAATGGCACCAATAGCAATGTCTCTACTTCTTTTTGTGCTTCTTTGACTTTGAAGCATGCCCTGACGTCGACTTCGATCTTGACCTGGACCTCGATCTTCTTTGACCTATTTTTTCTTTTCGCATCTTAGCCATACATAACTTGGCTTCTCTATCCTTTAAAGCCTTAGGGTTCATCTTGTGACCGCAAGAACAACCCTCGACATCGTGATCCGATGAAAGGCACCAAACACACTCCTAGTGGGGGTCTGTGATGGACATATGTCCCCCACATTCTCAACATGGCTTGAAACCAGACTTCCTCAAAGACATCTTGAAAAAGATACAAGTGAAGCAAGCCAGAAACACAAAGTAACTAGAAAAACCCGGAGAGTCCCAGAAAACCGCTAGAGTCGACGGCGCGGAAAAAAAGAAAACAGACATGATCATGCCGACAAGGCTTTCTTATGGCTCCGGTGACGTCAGCGGAGCCACGAGCAGAGCCATGCAATTGTGACGTCGTCCTCGTCGGTGTGGTGAGCTTCGAAATATTTCCAAATGCTGATTGTGCAGGGGATATTCCCAAGGTGAGAAATCCACTGGCAGATGTATCCATCAGAAATATAGAACTTTCATCTGTGCATGCTAAAGTATAGGGCCAACTGCACACAAACAGATCTTTTGCTATATAAACTCCTTGCTTCTGTAGAAGGGGAGGTGGGGAGGGGTCAGTCTACCCGGAATAAATATTATGACAGCTCCTTTTATAATTTATGGATTACATACTATGCTGATCGTATTTGTGTTAGGCATCTTCTTACTTATTGTCGCATGTATACTGCATACTAGAGCACAATAGTAATAAATATTTAAAACTTTTCTTGTGTCTGTCAGATTTCATAGTGGACAAATAACAGTGTGAGAGCGATAGGGTGTGTCCTGTCACCGCGATTCTCGAGAGGGTCGGGAGTGTTGTGTTCTAGGGATCTAATCGTGTGTTCTTCTGTGAGTGAGTAGGAAGGCAAGTGAGACACTATAGCAAGTTGGTCCCGGGCTCATGGGTACTAAGGTGGTAGGATGACTGTGTCCCAGCCTACTAAGGTTCTATGGTCTCAAGATTAGTTCCGTAAATCAGCAGAATCACTGCATACAGACGCCAAACTAACCATGCTTTTGCAGTCCACAATGTTCTACTCTCACACGGGTGAAGTTTGTGTGCAGGCTGCCAGGGAGCATCATCAATCTGGAAGGGGGGGGGGAGAGGTGTTAGAAATTTGGTTTCTGGTTGGCTGGGGTAAGTCCCTATGCCAGGCAGGACCCACTACTCTAGTCAGGGCAAGTCATTTACACACCAAAGATAACCTGTGCTCACCCTCTTGTAGTGTGGCGCAGGCAGGCTTATCAGAGGCGATGTTAAAGCGTTTGTGTAACACACGGTCACTGAAATACAATGAATAAACCAAACAAAAGAGACTCCACACAGGGTTATATAAAAATAACTTTCTATATTGTGCACGAAAGACCAAAAAGATATGCACTGAAAAATACTTTAGAAATTATGAAGACCGAAAGGAAGGCTCATGGGTTACACAATAACACAAATTATAAAATCAGTGCAAGAGGTGCAAACAAAAAGTTCAAATGACAAAACAAAGGAAGGCTCATGTGTGGCAAAACAACAGGTTTATATTATCAGTGCACGTTGGAAGTACCGGAGGACTTCTATACCGGAGCTTATGGTCCCACCAGGGACTTTGGCGCTTCCAGCGGTGTTCTGATGCATTGCTGGAATTTGACCAGTGCGCTATTATTTTGGGATTTGCCGTTCTGCCCAGGAACTTGACATGGTACTATGAAATTAGGCATGCATTGCTTGCAAAAAACTTTATTGGGTGAGTTTACAGATGATGAGGCCGGAGCCTCCAAGTGAGCCCAAATACCTGTGAGGCCATGTAGAGTGGCTCCTTTAAACCTTTGCAATTCTCCATACACAGTACCTGTTGAGGGAACCAAGGCGGCGATCAAAATGCCATGGTGATCCACATCAAGGAGATAAGCGCGACAGTGCCTCCCCTCACAGTTGGCACCACACTGAGATCTCTTTGTTGGGGAGTTCGGCCGCTGTCAAGGAGCAGACAGTCCCATTACCAGAGCTGCGCTAAAGGGAGCTACCAAGCAGAGCAGATAGTGTGGCACAGGGCTGCACAGGGTGACTGGAGGTGTCTCCTCCGCAGGGACTAACCGCAGGAAACATCGGCACCCAGAGAGGACTCAGCTGGTGTGTCTGCCTCGATGCGATCCCTCTTGTGGTCGGGCCATGCCCCCAACCTGACTCAAGAGGAGTTCCTCTGCACCGCCGATGGGATCTCTCTCCCACTGGAGAGGGAGGCGCTGAGGGGGGATAATGAGGGTGGGGGGGTCAGAAAGCACACTGGTGGTCCGCACTGTACCCAGGACAGAGGAAGCACACGCTGGCCCTCGCGAACAGAGAAAGCACTTGACATGCGCTGGCTGGTATCTGCTTCCAGAAAGTGACCAGACTAAAGGTTTGGGGGCAGAACAAAGCGTTCCAACCACTCTGTGCGTGCCCGATAAAGAGCAGTCAGTTATGACTCCTCACTCAGTACACTGCTGTCGAACAAGAGAAAGAGTCCCAAGGCAGAGGTGCTGCAGCGCAATCTTTTAAGGCCCTGACATTGCAATAACAAGGGGCAAGACAAAAAGCTCTTTGAGAACACTTGGGGGCAAAAAGGGAGCAGCAGACATAAGTCAAGTTGCAGAGTGGCATCCCTCCATCACCCCAGCACAACCAAGCTGGTAGCCCCAATGGCAGTTCCTTCTGGAAGCACATCAATCAATCAATCAAATATTTGTAGAGCGCACTACTCATCTGTGAGGGTCTCAAGGTGCTGGCGGGGGATGGGGGGGGGGGGGGACGAGGGGTGATGCTACTGCTCTAATAGCCAGGTCTTGAGCAGCCTCCTGAAGATTAGAAGATCCTGGGTCTGCAGTAGGAGGATCAGGAGGGTGTTCCAGGGCTTGGCAGCGAGGTGGGGGAACGATATGCCGCCCGTGGTCCTTCTTCAGATGCGGGGGGACAGTGGCGAAAGCGAGGTCAGCGGAGCGGAGCTGGCGGTTCGGGGTGTAGAAGGAGAGTTGTCTGTTGAGGCATGCCGGTCCGGTGTTGTGGAGTGCCTTGTGTGCGTGGGTGAGGAGCTTGACGGTGATCTTCTTGTTGACAGGGAGCCAGTGCAGGTCTCTCAGGTGGGGTGTGATGTGGCTGTGGCGAGGGATGTCGAGGATCAGGCGTGCAGAGGCGTTCTGAATGCGTTGTAGTTGTTTCAGGAGTTTGGCTGAGACTCCAGCGTAGAGGGTGTTTTCGTAATCCAGCCTGCTGCTGACGAGGGCCTGGGTAACTGTTTTTCTTGTCTCAGTGGGGATTCACCTGCGGAGGGTGTTGAAGCAGGAGGATCAGACGGCGTTGACTTGCTTGGTCATGGAGAGTGTTGAGTCGAGGATAAACCCCAGGTTGCGTGGGTGGTCGGTGGGTGTTAGTGCTGCTCCCAGTGCGGTCGGCCACCAGGAGTCGTCCCAGGCTGAGGGGGTGGAGCCGAGGATGAGGACCTCTGTTTTGTCCGAGTTCAGTTTCAGACGGCTGTTCTTCATCCACTCAGCGACAGCTGCCATTCCTTTGTGGAGGTTGGTTTTGTGAGGGGGAGGATCAGCTGGCTGTCGTTGGCGTAAGAGATGATGTTGAGGTCGTGCAATCAGGCGACGTGGACAAGCGTGCCATGTAGATGTTAAACAATGTCGAACTGAGTGATGATCCTTTGGGTACGCTGCAGATGATCTTGGAGGCTTCTAAGCGGAAAGGGGGGAGGCAGATGCTCTGGATTCTGCCGGAATGGAAGGAGGTGGTCCAATCCAGAGCCTTGCCTCGGATATCTGCGATGTGGAGGCGAGTGCGTAGGGTGCGGTGGCAGATAGTGTCGAAGGCGGCTGATAGGTCTAGGAGTATGAGGGCCGCAGTTTCGCCGTTGTCCAGTAGGGCCCAGAGGTCGTCGGTGTCTGCGATAAGGGCAGTTTCGGTACTGTGGTTGCTGTGGAACCCGGACTGGGACGGGCCCAGGATGTTTTTGTCCTCAAGGTAGCGGGTCAGCTGTCTGTTGACTGTTTTCTCAGTTACCTTCGCCGGGAACGGATGCAGGGAGATGGGCCGGAAGTTCTTGAGGTCCCTCAGGTCAGCCTTGGGTTTCTTAAGTAAGGCGTTGATCTCAGCGTGCTTCCAGCTCTCCGGGAAGGTTGCGGTCTCGTAAGAGATGTTGGGCTTGCGGAGATGGGGTGTGATGGTGGTGCTAGCTTTGTTGAAGACGTGGTGTGGGCATGGGTCTGACGGAGAGCAGGAGTGGATGATGTTCATGATTTGATGGTGTCATTATCGTTTATGTTGGTCCAGGTAAGCAGGAGGTTGATGTGGGTGGTATCCGTGTGGTCTGAGGTGTTGGTGGCTGTCGGCGCGGTCAGGTTGTTGAAGCGGTAGTGGATGTCTGCAATCTTGCGATGGAAGAAGGTGGCAAGGGAGTCGCAGAGGTCTTGCGATGGTGGGATGTTGTTGGAGCTGCGGTTGGAGAGTTCCTTCACAATGTTGAAGCTCTTTGCTGTTGTGTAGATTGTTATCGAGGCGGTCCTTGAAGGAGGCCCTTTTGGCAGATCTGATGAGGTGATGGTGTCTGCGGATGGAGTTTTTGTGGTGTCCGGTGTCTGTTTGCGATGCCAATTCTTCTCTAGTTTTCGGCAGGTTTGCCTGGAGGCCTGGAGGTCCGGGGTGAACCAGCTGGCTTTCTTGTCAGTGCGTTTGTTGGAGGGTTTCTTGATCGGGCGAGAGTGTTGGCGCAGTCGTTGATGCAACGCCTGAGGTTGTGGGCAGTGGTGTCGGCGGGTGGTTTTTGGGCTAGGGTGGTGTTTAGCTTGTCTTTGGTGATTTTGCTCCAGCTGCGACGGGGGATCCATTGAGTGCGGTGTTGCGTGGTGGGTTTCCGGAAGGCGAAGTGGATGCAACAATTGTCGGTCCAGTGGAGTTTGTTGGTGTGGCTGAAGATGATGTTGGAGCTTGCGGACAAGATTGGGTCAAGCGTGTGGCCGGCAGAGTGGGTGGGTGGGTGATGTGACAAACTGTCTGAGACCGAGGTTGGCGAGGTGGTCAATCAGGGTGGAAGAGTTGGTGTCGTCGTTGTTCTAGAGGAGGAAATTTAGGTCTTCGAGGAGGATGTTGTCTGTGGAGGCAAGGGCGTGCATGCTGACGAAGTCAGCGAAGGAGTCGCTGAACTGAGGCCGGGGTCAGAGGGGTCTGTAGACGAGAGTTCCTCTGAGGGTGGTGTTGGGATCAGTGTGGATCTGGAAGTGTAGGCGGTGCTGAGGGTGTCGTCAGTGCTGGTCGAGACCCTGAGGGTGTCCTTGTGGATGATGGCGATTCCACCTTCTACTCCGTTGGTGCGGTCCCTGCAGGTGATCTTGTTGCTGTCTGGGATGGCTATGGCAATGTTGGGTGCAGAGGAGGCGTTCATCCAGGTCTCTGTAAGGAAGGCGAAGTCCGGGGAGGATGTGTCGAGCAGGTCCCAGAGTTCGACTGCGTGTTTGCATGAGGATCAGGTGTTCAGTAGTATGCATCTGAGGTGATTGCAACCTGTCACAGTGGGTGGTTTGGCAACTCAGAGGCTTGTGAAGCTGCAGCTCCGGCAGGAGAAGGCTCCTTTGGTGTGCTTCGGGGCAGCCAGGAAGCAGGTGTGCGCTCATCCGGTGTGGAATACGTGGAGGATGCTGGCGCCGTAGTGGCATCTGGTGTTGCGCCGTTCGCGGGGGCCAGGGGGTCTGGCGCTGGGCGCGGTCCAGGCGCGAACAGGCTAGCCTAAGGCGCGCACCAGCGGCCGCCATATAAGGGAAGGCGGGAGAGAGGAGCAGCTGGGCAGGGGGGGCGGCAAATGGGCGAGCAGGGGGGCGGGGCCACAGCAGCGGGGAAACAGGAGGGTAGAGCAGGAGGAGGGTACAGAACGCAAAAAGGGTACAAACAGTACAACAGTGCAAAAAAGGGAAAAATCACAAGTTACTACTAGTGTAATGATAAGAGGCATTAGTTGGTGATAGATTCCATACCTTAGAATATCCCCAGGCGTCAGACTGGATCCAGATGTTTTTTTCGCTAGCAGTACCCTTGCATGTCAGTAGGTGGCGTCGTGCGGCTCCGCGTCCGTCGCTGGCGTCATATGCGCCGAAATTACGTCATGGAGACTACTTAGGCGCCACCCATGCGTGCTGACGTCAGTTCTGTACACGACTTTCCGTGACAGGAACGCAGAGCCATGCAAGAAACTGACCACTGGTGCCACGAAACTAGGGCCATGAAAAGGGATGACATTAACCCTAGAAATCAGGTCACAGAATGGGGAGGATGTGTGGGGGGATAAGGAATCTATCACTAACTAATGTCTCTTACAGGTATATCGTTACACAAGTAGTAACTTTTGCATTTGAAAGACACGTTAGGGACAGATTCTTTACCTTAGAATAGATACCCCAGCAATACCAAACCCGGTGGTGGGTCTGCAACCAAGATTACACCAGAAAGTCACGGAGAACCAAAGGGCCAAAGAAGCCTTCTCTCCGGACTGGACTGTCAAGGCAGTAATGCTTGGTAAACTTGTGCAACGAGGCCCATGTAACTGCCAGACAAATGTCCTGCAAGGGAATGCCACGTCCCAAGGAAGTAGTGGCTTCTGTCGCCCTAGTGGAATGGGCACGCAGCCCCACAGAAGGCTCCTTCTTAGCCAACGAGAATCAGGCCTTGATGCAAAGAACGACCCACCAAGAGATGGTCTGTTTGTGCACGGCCCGTCTTTTTTGGCGCCCACGTAGCCAACAAAGAGCTGGTCATCCACCCGGAACGGTTGTCTGCGCTTCAGATAGAACAAGAGCGCACGTTTTGGATCCAGACGGTGGAGCCTCTCTTCCTCTTTTGAAGGTTGCGGGGGTGGAAAGAAGGTGGGCAAAGTGATGGTCTGTCCGAGGTGGAAGGGCGTGACCACCTTTGGCAAGAAAGAAGGACGGGTCCTTAAAACCGCCTTGTTGGATGAACAGAAAGGAAAGGCGGTTTGGAAGAAAGAGCCTGGAGCTTACTCACTCTTCTGGCAGAGGTGATAGCTACAAGGAAAGGAGTCTTGAGAGTAAGAAGACACGAAGACACAAAGGACAGTTATGAAGGGGCTCGAAAGGGAGCGCACATCAGATATGTCAAGACAAGGTTTAAGTCCCATTGAGGCATGAAACTGCACGGGAGGAAATGTGTGCGTAATGCCTTTCAGAAAACAGTTAACAACCGGGGACTTAAAAAGGGAAGGCTGATCTGGAAGCCAGAGAAAGGCGGAGATGGCCGAAAGATAACTTTTGATAGTGCCCAGAGCAGAACCCTGCTGATCCAAAGAAAGAAGGAACGGAAGGACCTCGGAAAGTGGGGCAGAAAGGGGATCCACAGCTTTAGCTGTGCACCATGAACACAAACTTGTTCCACCTGCAGGCATACATCGGTTTAGCGGAGGGACGCCTGGCTGCCAGAACAACATCAGAGACTTCGGGAGGAAGGTCAAAAGCTGTCAACTGTCGCTGCTCAATCTCCACGCATGGAGGTGGAGGCTGGACAGGTTCGGGTGGAGGACTGTCCCCTGGCGCAAAGCCTCCTGACACAGGGTCACCGACCCCACCCAGCCCTTTTTTTTGCAATACAACTTGGCGGTGGTGTTGTCCGTGAACACCTGCACTACACTTCACCGGACAGAGGGAAGGAATGCTTTCAGTGCAAGTCGGATTGCGCGAAGCTCCAAAAGGTTGATATGGAGCCAGGACTCCGCCGGAGACCAGAGGCCTCTGATCTCTGCCACTCCCAGTTGGCCTCCCCATCCCGGGAGGGAAGCATCCGTCACCACTGTGTGCTCCCGTTGGGGAAGGGAGAGGGATCTGCCATTGACCCAATGGCGATTCGTGAGCCACCACTGAAATTGTCGTGAGGTGCCCTCCGAGATCTGGACGTGATCGGACAGGTTGCCCTGATGCTGCGCCCACTGGAACTTTAAAGCCCACATATGCCATCTGGCATGTTGCACCAGCAGGATGAAGGAGGCCATCAGGCCCAGGAGCTGGAGGGTCATCCTGACTGAAACCCGGGATAGAGGCTGAAAGATCGGAATCTTAGCCTGAATATCACAGAATCGCTGTTCGGGAGGATAAACCCGAAACCGCACCAAATCCAGAACCGCTCTGATGAAGGGGAGCTTCTGAGAGGGACTCAGGTGCGACTTCGGCACGTTGATGGAGAACCCCAGCAGATGCAGGAGGTCGGCCATAGTCTGAAGGTGGCTGAAGACTGTCTGGGGCGAGTCCGCCTTTAACAACCAGTCGTTGAGGTAGGGGAAGACTGACACCCCTGACCTGCGCAGATGAGCTGCGACCACCGAAATCACCTTCGTGAGCAACCGAGGGGCGCTGGTAAGGCCGAAGGGGAGTACGGAAAACTGAAAATGCTCCTGGCCTACTGTGAACCGCAAGTAGCGTCGGTGGGCCGGCAGGACAGGAATGTGAAAATATGCTTCCTGCAAGTCCAACGCTACCATCCAGTTTCCAGGGTTGATGGCAGCCAGGACCTGAGCCAGAGTCAACATCTTTAACTTCTCCTTCTGGAGGAAGCAATTGATGTTCCTGAGGTCCAAAATGGGACGCAGGCCCCCTTTGTCCTTCTAGGGGACCAGAAAGTAGTGGGAATAACAACCACGTCCTACTTCTGGCCCAGGAACGCGCTTGATGGCAACCCTTGGCCAGAAGCGCCGCATCTTCCTGCTGGAGAAGGGCAAAGTGATCCCCCGACATGTGGTGGAACTGAGGTGGCGTGGTGGGGGGGGAACACTCGAAGGGGAGGGGGGTAACCACTTCGGACAATTTGCAGCACCCACCTGTCCGATGTGACCAAACGCCAGTGGAGGAGGTGAATCCTGCCTCTCACAGGAGAGGGGTGCACCCCAAAGCTCAGATTAGGAAGACTTTGAGGCAGATGCTGCAGGAGCGGAGGTGGACTTACCCGCCAGCAGTCCCCCTGTGCCGCCACGGCGGCCTCCACGCCCGCACTGATTTTGTTTTTGAGCAGGTTTTCGCTGATCGAGCGTGCAGGGGAAAGGAGAAATGCCCACGAAAGGAATAAAAGGTAGACGTGGCCATGCGTGTGGTGGAGAGACCTAAGGACTTGGCCGTAGCCCAACGCCGCCTGGAGCACCTCAGTGATGAGATTTTAGGGCCACCGTAGGGAGAGTAAGGTTGAGGACCTCAGCTGCCCGACGGAGCACCATCATGTAAGAAGCGCCCTCTTCTATGGTAGGTGGGGGAGAGGCAGACCCCGGGTCAGAGGAGACATCAAGGTCGCCGGCATCCTCCAATTCATCTGCCCAGTCATGCTCAAAGTCACACTGATGAACAAGAGGGTCTTTGGACCCCTCCCAGTCGTCCTCCACATCCACAGTATGTGGTACAGATCGCGGCGGCAGGGCAGGGACCGGAGAAGGAACAAACAGCGGTGGACTTGGCCGAATCGGCGCCCTGTCCCAATCCGGATACCAGGTAAGAAAAATATAACCTGGGCAGGGGCAGGACAAATGGCACCCACTGCGGAGCCTGAGGTGGAGCCGAAGGTGGCGCTGGGGCCAGAGCCGGCAGTCAGTAATAACAGGCCAGTAAATTGTACTTAACCCCTTCGCTGCTCATGACGAGCTGAGCTCGTCATGAGGCACAGTGGAGCTGTGCTTATGACGAGCTGAGCTCGACATGAACAATGGGGTTCAATCAGGATCAGCACAGGAGGGGAAAACCATTAGCAGCCAAAGTGTTAATGATGTAGAGCATATTTTCAAAGATATGTTTAATTGCAGATCAAAAAACGTAATCTATCTGATCTTTTGTCCCTGTGGGGTGGGGTACGTAGGTGAAACCATGAGGGAAATCCGGGTACGCCTAAATAAACATAGATCTGCCATACGGACAAACAAATGCAATGCCCCCTTACTGTACATTGGAGTCAATTTAAGCACAAAGTGGAAGACCTACGCTGGTGTGTATTAGAGAGAACAGAAATGTCCAAAAGAGGAGGAGATTTAGATAAAAAACGGAAGATGAATGAACAGTTCTTCATGTGTAAATTTAAAACATTTTCACATGGTCTAAATAGCCGCGAAGAATGTGAGAGGTTCTATAGATAAAGGAGGAGATATATGTACCTCAATCATTCTTTAGTCTGGTAGGTTAATATATGTCCTGCACAAGAACAGGTAGAAACATGTTGAGTAGATTTTTTAACCCAAAGTTCCTGAAACAGAGGGATGTCTAGAAAGTAGGGATTGATTTTTAATATTGATTTTTAATTTCAATTGTGTACCACAGAAGAGTATATGTAGTCCTGTATGGGATTACCAATGTGTACACTTAGTATATTGGTTAGAAGTATAAATGCAGGGTCAGAAATAACATAACAGTACCTGTTGGGGTGCATGAAGATAATACAGATGACAGGTGAGAGTAATGAAAAAGTGGACAGAGGGAGTATGATTATTATGCGGATACATCAGGGCGCATATATTTAGACTATGCAGGATTATAAAAAATATGAGCAAGGTGGTGTCCGCCGAAATGTTAAAAATACTCCTGCAACCATTTAGGGAAAATGTAATGAGGCCTCGTAAACTAACAAATTTGGGAAAAAACGTAAAACTCTAAACAATATGAAATTGCTGCAGAAAGTCCAAAATGCAGCTGCCCGGATGATATTGAATATCCCGAGGCGATCCCCTGTGGGTGGGAGCGGCCCTGAGGGAAGTATAGGGTTACTTTTAAAGTTTTATGTTTCTGCGGTATGTAAGAAAGTGGCTCTGATTATACTGAACCAAAAGCAAGGTACAGTGTGCACAGAGTCCACAGTCCCCAGAGGTTTGGCAGAGGCTAAAGTTAGATATAACCTTACTCTCCAAAGTGGTAGCTTGGTCGAGCAGTCAGGCAGTATCAGAGGACAGTGTAAAGCATTTGTTGTACACACTCAGTCAGCAAGTGGTCTCACATATTCAAGAACTGAACTCTAGGCCAATTGTTTTGTATGAAAAGATATAGTTGTTTTATTTTAGAACCAACAGGTATATACTTTCTCAATATGAGTCACTTAAGATAATTACTTTGCAAATAGGCAATAGACTTTGTAAGTAGAATAGCTACAGTGGTTGCAATAGGCAACACAATATAACATTGAGCTCAATGGGTGTTTCTAGTTAAATGCAAATAATTACTTTATAGATTACTTTTCTAACCACATGACTGGATCCTAGATTCAGGCCCAGGACATTTCCTTTAAACAATAGGGTAAAAGCGTTTTTGTTACAGTAGTGATTTTAAAGAATAGAATTGTACTTTCAAAGTTGATACTTGGACACTTTTCAGTGAAAACCAAGCAATGTTATCATATAGGAGGAAATTCAAGTTACTGGTAAGTACAGTTATAATTACTTTTTCGGTTCAGTGCTGGGCTGAAAGGTGCAGCACTGGCTTCTCTCCTGATAACAGGTGAGTAAATCGTAATTCTTTACTCTGGTGATTTTAGATGAATATTTTAAAGTTTCAAAACTCCACATGTAGAAGACTTTCCAAGTGAAACCAGTCAATGTCGTCCTATGGAAGGGAAATGAGTTACCGGCTTTTAGGTAAGTACTCGACTGGTAGAGTTAAGGTTCTGGGCATAGACTCAGGTGTCTCCCAGGGTTGGAAAGTTACAGTTGTTGCACCCTCAGCGGCACAGGGGCAGCCAGGTGCAGAGAGAGTAGGCCCAATGCAATTGGTTTCGCAGGTTCAAGGATCAACAGGCCTGTAGGGTTCTGGGGCCAAGTAAGTTGGTGTTGTCCTCTTGTTAGCAGCTGCACGGCAGGTCTTCTTGTTTCTTGTTCTTCTTCTTGATGCAATCGGGATCTCAGGAAGGAAGGTTCAGGGTGCCCCTAAATACTAAAATTTAGGGGCGTTACAGGTAGGGCAAGGGCAGGGACCAATGGGTCCCTGTCCTGGGGTGAGTACACCACCTAGCCTGCTCCTCACCTGTGGGAGGGGAGCAGGACCCTATCTCCGATTGGGCAGGGCTCCCCATCCTCAAGATGGCCTGAGTCTCCGGAGATGTGCTTCACCTCACCTCCCCGCCTGAGGGGTGAGGTTGGCAGAAGCTTGCACACCACCTTTCCTTCCTTCGGGTTTCCCGCCAGAACTGGTGGGGGCCAGTTGCTGAGTACAGCAAGTGGCCTCGAGAAGCTCAAAAAAGGTGGGATGCCTTTGAAGCTTCCCCTGCCCATCATAGGGGAGGAGACCTAGCACCTTGCCCAGGACGTGCATTGTTGCAGGCCCAGGAGAGCAGATGGATCTCTACCCAGGGGTCCAGCAACATATCTGCTGTGTGGCAGCCTCTCAGACAAGATGTGGATTGTAGGTTAGGTTCAGGGGGCAACTCTAAGTTGCCCTCTGTCGTGCATTTGGCATTAAATCCCACACTGGCATCAGTGTGGGTTTAATGTGCCGAGAAGTTTGATATCAAACTTCAGTCTTCACTGTATTCATCATGGTGCTGTGGAGTTGGTATTGACAACCTTCCAGCACCATATTCTCTAAATGGCATCACTGCACTTACAGTGCCCAGGAATGGCCCTGGGTACTGTAGGTGCACAGGGCTCATGCACCTGTGCCCACACCACTGGCATAGTGCAGCCTGCTAGAGAGGCGGCTGATGTATGCCAGGGCAGTGTGTTTGTGGGCATGGCACACAGGGATGTGTGCCATGTCGTCTCTTTGTTTAGTTCTGCACCAGAACACTCAGCCTGCTAAGGTAGTGTGTGTGTGTCAGGGTACAGGGCCCCTAAGGGTGGCATAATAGGTTCTACAGCCCTTAGGGGTCTTCTCTGGTCACAATGCCCTGGGTACCTAGGGTACCATATACCAGGGGCGGACAGGTGGCCAGAGATGCCAATTGGGTTAGGCTTTAGTACAGTTTTAGGGAAAGAACACAGGCTCTGGGCACCTGATTGGCAGGAGCCCAGGGTGCATCATGTCAAAGTGCATCAGAAATCTAGCAACAGAAACCCACTTCTTTACACCATAGGATTCTGAATGAGAAAGGACCTAGCTACCTGACCCCTTTACTCACCCCTTAGAGACCTATCCGGAATCTTAGGTCTGCGCACACCGCTAAGTTGGTAGTGCCAAAAATTCAAAAGGCTTGTTTGGGAGGAAGATCCTTTAGCTTTTTACCAGCTAAAGCCTGGAACTAACTGCCTTTGGAGCAGAGGATGCAGTCAGCAGAAGTGCTGTTTTGTAGTAAACTTAAGACTTGGTTGCAGCCCTTGGTCCCCGTCCCACTGGCCCCTCTCACTTGGTGTCCCCCCCTCCCCGTTCCCAAAGTCAAAACTCTCGGTATCCTCCTTAATCCCTCACTTTCTGTCCACTCACAGGTTAGTTCTGTTGTTTCCTCTTGTTTTTTCTCCCTCAGAACTATTAGGAAGATTTCCCGTTTCTTTTCCCTTCCTGCTCTAAAGATCATAGTGATGGCAATGGTGCTCTTGCGCTTTGATTATGGCAACATTATCTATAATGGCGCGCCGGCCTATGCTATTCACCGCCTGCAACTAGTGCAGAACCAGGCTGCCCGCCTGATCCATGGCCTGCCTAAATTCCATCGTGCAACTCCTCTATTGCAGGCACTACACTGGCTGCCGGTGAAAGAGCGAGCCTTGTTCAAGCTTGGTTGCCTCACTTTCCAGGCCAAAATGGGCACCGCCCCGGAGTTTATTTGCTCTGCCATTAAGCCTTACACCCCGGGTAGAGAGCTTCGCTCCACCCACATGGCACTCCTGACCATCCCTCGATTTAAAAAGAAAAAGGCTGGCGGAACAAAATTTGCGGTTCTCGCTCCTGTGTTTTGGAACTCCCTCCCTGTGGAACTCCGCATGACACCTTCTTACACAGAGTTTCGAAAAAGCCTTAAAACCCTGCTCTTCTCTCGAGCTTTCGCTGTCTAACTTCCTCTGCTCCTGCTGTCTCCTCGCAATCTGAAAAGCGCCATGAAACCGCGTGTTATAAGCGTGCTATACAAATGTTTTTAAATTCAAATTCAAATTCTTTCATTCACCTTCGTGGGACTGGTGTTAATCTCTGTGTAGGGATAGGGCTTCTCTGTAAGGACAAGGGTTTTTTGAAAGGGCTTCTCTGTGAGGACCGTGTAGTAATGCTGTGTAGTAATTTACACAGTCTATGCCTATCCTTCACAGAACCTTGCTAATTGTATAATCTAGAATACCATGACATGTTGCCTAGTTTTGTGTCAGTTGCAGCTGAGTTGTTTGTGGATAGGACGCTGTACACCTCTATCTCAATAAAGAAGATTTATATCTCCACATATCTGGAACGTGACTTTTCCACATTGGAGACGATCCAGGATTTCTTTACCCTACGTGACTTCAATCTACAATCAACAACCGGAGCTTTACCCTACTTGGCTTTACCCTACGTGACTTCATTCTACAACCAACAACTGGCTTTGGTATTTTAATTCTTCTACTCACAGCGTCCTAACACTGCTTAATTTCTCGATGTTCCACATGAGGTACTGTCTTATCTTCTTTTAAAAAATGCTGTTTGCTTTCGTCTCTTAAGCACACCACCCTGCTTACTGACTGCTAGCGCATTTCTATTTTTTTTTCCTTCTATTTGGGAAAACTAAGCGCTTTTTATTTTCATTTATAAACTTTAAGCTGGGTGTCTTGAAGAGCGGTAAGATACTATTTCCTTCAAGCAGCGTTTTCACTGTGACAGAACAAATTGTTCGTGACATTTAAACCCAACAGCTTTCAACTCAGCTTTCCTTTCACTGTCTATTTTGATTTATATTTTAAATACCAAATTTGCTGTCAACTTTAAATATTCTTTAAACACGAAGTTTTACATTTAGCTCTCCCATCCTCACTCTCGAGCTATCACTTTACTTCGTTTATTTTTTTTTTTTAAATCAAGAACTCTCGTGCCACTTACTGGAAGCTTCAATATTCTTTGCTTCGCCTCTGCCTGTTCTCTGTGCGTCATAGCCTCTGTCCTTGGATTCGCTCCTCACTTTCGCTGACGCACACAGCCTTCTCCTCTTTACAAACTCTATTGGCTGAATCTTCTTGTAACCACGCACCACTATTGGTTAAGACGCCTTGTAACTCCATCCTCATTGGCTTATTTGCGCGGACGCGCTCAGCTTTCTTCAATCCCTCAATTCAGTTGATTGGATTATTCGCGCTGACGCGCACAGCATACTTCAATTCTCTCTGTTGCTTGGATACCGCGGTGATGCGCACAGCTCTATTTCAGCATACAGTCTTGTACATGTATTATTTTTATGCCTAACTGTGTTACTCTTGTTCTTTTTGATGCACGCAGCTGTTCTCTATTCATTTTTAATTCATGATAACCATTTATTTATTTATTTAGCGTTACTTGAAATTGCTTTCATTTTTTTCTACTTTTAGTCTTGTTTTAAGACTAAAATCTTACAAACCTGAAAACAACCATGCAGAATGTGAAATCTCCACCTTTCTTTCTCACAAGTCCAGGTGAGCCTGATATAAAATGGTCAAAGTGGAAGAAAGTATTCATGAACTATGCACAGGTTTGTGGGGTTTCTTTAGGTGCTGAGAGGAAGTCCGCCTTACTTTTACATTGCCTAGGCTCAGAGGGGCAAGAAGTTTTTGAACACCTTCCTAATTTATCTGATGATGATACAAATGGCTTGAACGAATTTGAAATTTGTCTCAAGAAACTTAACAAACATTATTTGCCGAAAGTCAGCACGATCTTGGAACGCTATAATTTTGGGCGAAGACTACAAGCTCAAGATGAGACAATTGAAAATTATATTACTGCTTTGCGGAAGCTTGGTTCAACCTGTAAGTTTGAGGGTGCCATTGAAGAACGTATTAGGGATCAATTTATGTTAGGTTGTTTTGTTCCTGTGAGAAGATTAAGGATGAACTCTGGCAAAAAGATGATCCGAAACTTGAGGAGGTCATTGCAATCGCCAAGAGGATTGAACACTCTCTGACCTGCGTAGAGGTCATCAAGAATAAGGAAACAACAAACTTGGTAGAAGAGAAAGTAAATTTAGTGTCTGGTAAACCTTCAAAAGGAACTAACACTTTTAAAAGAAATACTATTTACTCTAGTACTCCCTCTACATCTTCTTCATCTAACAAGAAAGATGTAATCCTAAAGTGTTTTAGGTGTGATATGCCTGGTCATCTCGCTAATGACAGGTCTTGTCCAGCCTTCAAATCTAAGTGCAAAAATTGTGGGAGGATTGGTCATTTCACTAAAAACTGTCTAACTAAGAAATCCAAAACAAATAGACGTGTAAAAGAGGTCATAATACACGGTGAAATTGACTCTCAGTCTGATGATGACGACTTGCATTGTGGAGAAATTGTCATCATCAATGATAAGAACAAGTGTAAGGGTCCTCTTGACTTTGTTAAGATCAAACTTAAAATGTTGTTTGATTCTGGGGCTAAAATTACTTTGATCCCTAAGAGTTTTTATGACCTTCAGTTGTGTGGAAAGGTAACTATTCTTAAGCCTGACATAAGACCTCTTGCCTATGGTAATAAACCAATTAAACTGTTTGGCCTTTCCTAGGACATATTGATTATAAGGGTTGGTTCACTACTGGCAAGATATACATTTCATGTGAGGGTGATAGTATCATATGCTGGTACCATCAAGCTGATATGGGTATATCGTTGGTTCCAGGTTGTTTTGAGAGATTTAGATAATACAGAGAGTTCCAAGCTAGATGGATGTTTACCACTCCAACCTGTGCCACAATCCATTGCTGACTGTGTTGTTGTAAAGAAAGAATGTATGAAGAAATTGCCTTCTGATTCTAGCAGCATGTTGCGTGCAGTTTAAGAACGTTTTTGCAGAAAAATTGGGTTGTTTGTTAGGGTACACTCATCATATTGTTCTGAAACCCAATTGTAAGCCTGTCACCTGGAAAGTTCGCAACGTTCCTTTGGCCATGAAAGACTCCATGTTGTGTGAGATTGAGAAATTGAAGTCAGAGGGCATCATCGTTGAAACGGAAGCTAGTGAGTGGATTTCTCCTGTTGTTTTAGCTCGCAAGGCTTCAGGTGAGATTAGTTTCTGTGTTGACCTTCGCGCCTTGAATCGGGAGGTTGTCTCAGACAAATACCCACTTCCCAATATAACAGAAATGCTGACACAGTTGGATGGTGCTCGTGTGTTCTCTTCTTTAGATTTACATGCTGCGTATCATCAAGTTAAGATTGATGAGGAATCTATGTAGTTAACAGCCTTTATAACTCCTTTTTTGAACTTTCAAGTTTACTCGTCTTCCCTTTGGGTTGATCTCCACCGCTTCTGTCTTTCAAAGGGTAATGGAAGATGTTTTGGCAGGGACAAGCGGTATTAAAATTTATCAAGATGATGTATTGGTTTTTGGTGCTGATCAAACTGAACATGATGCTAGGTTGAGGTCTGTTCTGGAACGTTTCAGTTTAAAAGGTCTCACTTTAAGAGAAAACAAGTGTAAATTCAACCTCACAGAGATAGACTATCTAGGTCATTGTTTGGCTGGTGATGGTGTTAAACCTAAAGATCGTTTAGTTAGGACTATTATTGACTTACCTGTTCCACAGTCAAGAGACGAGTTGGTGACTTTCCTGGGGATGACGGAATATTATAACAAGTTTATACCTCAGTTTGCTTCACGTACTGTTGAGTTAAGGTCTCGTCTGAAGAAGGGTGTGAAATTTTCTTGGTCCTCTAAGTGTCAGGTGGAGTTTGATGATATTAAACAATCTCTGGTATCTGCCTCTTCCTTGCACAGTTTTGATTCTGCTTTAGATTCTGTTTTGATTACTGGTGCAAGTTCGCATGGCTTAGGCGCAGTACTTAAACAAGTGAAAGATGGAAAAGTAGTAACCATACTCTTTCTCTCTAGAGCGCTTGTTGGTCCAGAGCTCCTTTATTCAGTCATAGAGAAAGAGGCCTTGTGCATCTATTGGGCAATAAAGAAACTCAAGAAGTTTTTGTGGGGTACTAACTTTGTTGTCCATTCAGATCACAAACTCTTGAAGGATGTGTTTGGGAAAAAGTCTTTAGATGCCATTTCTTCTCGGATATGTAAATGTGTCATTGCTCTACAAGATTACGACTTTGTTATTAAATAATTTGCCAGGCGTTGAAAATAAAGTTGCCGATTGTTTGTCTTGTTTGGTTGTGAGTGGTTCCATTGATGGATCTCTTGATGATGATGACACTTGGCAATTTGATGAATTTAAGGTTTGTGAGATCGTGGATAGTGTTGTCTCTGAAGCTGATTGGAGGGAAGCATTTAAACTTGACCTGTCTCTGATTGATGTATGTAGGTTGGTGTCTGGTGGTTGGACTAACATAAAAGAGTTAGGTGAAGAGGTTAAAAAATACTGGGATGTCAGGTATGAACTTTCTGTTAGAGACTATTTGCTTTGGAGGGGTACACGGTTGATTCCACCTAGTTCCTTGAGATGCAAAATCGTGAAATTAGCTCACATGGGTCACCAAGGCATTTCAAAAACCAAGGAAAGGATCCGTTTACATTTTTGGTGGCCGGGTATTGATCTTCAAGTCGAACGCATGGTAAGGGATTGTGTGAAATGTACTGCATATGACAAAATTTGTAAGACTAGGGTTCAGCCCATGTTAATACGTGAGGCCCCTACTCGTTGCTGGCAACATGTTGCTTTGGACCTTCATGGTCCTGTTTCCTCAAAAGGCTCACAATTTTACGTGTTGGTACTAATCGACATGTTTTCTCGTTGGCCAGAATTTAAGATTACTCAGAGTATTGAGACCAAAGATGTTGTGAGGTTTCTACTTGATGTTTTTAGCAGAGAGGGTCTTCCTGAGTCACTGTTGACTGACAACGGTGTGCAATTCGTGTCAAAAGAGATGGAGAATTTCTTGTGTCAAAAAGGGATTGTCCACAAGCGGTGCTCTCTCTACCACCCAGAATCAAATGGGATGGTGGAGAGGTTTAACAGTGTACTTAAGGAGGGCAAAACAACAAGGTAGCGACTGGAAAGCTGCTTTGTTTGAGAGGGTTATGGTTTATCGTTTAACTCCACACACTATTACTGAAAAGATCCCTTTTGAGCTTTTCAGGGGTCGTGTGCCTAACACTTACATGTTCCAAACTTGGATGAGAAGGAATCTTGTTTCTTCTGAAATTGGTACTGATCAAGACTGGGTGGAAAAAGAGAAGCTTAAATTCAAAAAAGAAAGATACATTTTGATAAGAGACATGCTGTTTCACGCACTAAGGTTGCAGTTGGTGATTACGTTAGAGTCAGGTTACCTCTGAGGGCTGGAGGCAAGAAATATTCTGCTCCTCTCTTAGTCACTAAATTGTTTCTTAATGCCATCAAATTAGAAAATGGTCGCATTTGGAATTTGAATAGGATTTCTCCGTTACGACAAGTTATTTCCGATGGTAATATTCAACACTCTGTTCTTCATAAAGGGGAAATTCCGCTCCGAAGGAGCACACGTTTACATAATAAGCCTGCCAAATTATCTGACTATGTTCTTAAATAATTGCACTTGTTTTTTTTGTTTTTCTTTTTTCTTTTCTTTTTCTTGCTTGTATTATCTCCTTGCATTTTATTCCACTTCATTCCTCTTCATATGTTGTTTGGGGGAAGGTGTGTAGTAATGCTGTGTAGTAATGTATACAGTCTATGCCTGTCCTTTACAGAACCTTGCTAATTGTATAATCTAGAATGCCATGACATGTTGCCTAGCTTTGTGTCAGTTGCAGCTGAGTTGTTTGTGGATAGGACGCTGTACACCTCTATCTCAATAAAGAAGATTTATATCTCCACATATCTGGAAAGTGACTATTTCACAGACTGGGATGTCTTAACGCGGGAACACTCCATTGGAGTAACTAAGCGCTTTATAAGCTTTAATCTAATGTAAACTAATGTGCTGATTCTAAAGCCAGCAGTGTCTGGCTACAAGTCTCACACAGTGTCTAATAACATGGGGTCAGAGCCCCAGTACTTGTACCGAAAAATGTCTTTGATAAAGGGGGGGACTTCAGAGGAACCCGCAGAAGTGCACAACAATCCCTTTCTTTCAAGCCCTGGCTCCAGACGATTAGTAGGCGGTAAATAACCCTTTGTATGAGGACAGGACACAACCTATACAAATGTTGAATACTTCGTTAACTGAATCATGTGTTCCACAGAAATGGAAACACGCGATGGTAGTCCCCTTGTTGAAAAAAGCAGGTGCGGATACCTTACATTTATCCAATTATAGACCCATTTCATTATTGTCGATTTTTTCTAAAATCTTAGAGAGGCACATTAACTCCCAACTATCTCATCTGGTGGAAAGCGCGGGTTATTTACACCTGTCACAATCTGGGTTCAGGGCCCACCACTCTACTGAAACTACTCTTTTGGGGGTGACTGAGAATTTGAGACACAGTGTCGATCGCGGGGAGACATCGACGCTTATCCTGCTGGATTTAAGCGCTGCGTTCGATACTGTGTCTCACTCCATTCTTCTCACAGCCCTCCAATCTTTGTGAGTTGGGGGTTCCGCCCTAACTTGGATAATGCAAATGCTACTTACCAGTATGCATCTGTTCTTGGCATGTAGGGCTGCTGACATTCATATCTGTGCATAGATCGCCGCCTAGTGTTGGGTCCGGATGATAGCACATTGTTGTCCTGGAAGAGTCTTCGAAATATCACGAGATAGGTGGCTCCTCCCCTGGACTACAGCGCGCATGGGCATCGCCTCCATCCCCAGATTGTTTTTAGCCATTGGCCGAGATGGAGTGAACTATGTGAGTGATGCCCATGCTATGAGCATATATAAATATGAATACTGCAGCTGCTACAGGCGCCGGGGAGGAGGGCGGGCGATTTGAATGTCAGCAGCCCTACATGCCAAGAACAGATGCATACTGGTAAGTAGCATTTGCAGTTCGAGGCATGTGGGCTGCTGAATTCATATCTGTGCATTGAATACATAGCAGTCCTCCTATCATTGGCGGCCGCCCGTGCCAGCTGCAGCAGTTTGAAAAAGTGTTTTGAGAACAGCCTGACCAACAGCTGCCTGCTGTTTAGAGTGCACGTCTACACAGTAATGTTTAGTAAAAGTATGTGTGGTAGACCATGTGGCTGCCCTACAAATATCCTCTAAAGGAATGTTCCCAAAGAAAGCCATAGAGGCCCCCAACTTTCTGGTGGAGTGGGCTCTTGGTGGAATTGTGAGAGTGCGTTTAGCCTTAGCGTAACAGATCTGAATGCATTTTACGATCCACCTAGCGATACCAGCCTTGGAAATAGCGTTACCCTTGTGGTGTGAGGCAAATGCAACGAAAAGTTGCTTGGTCTTTCGAAAATCCTTTGTCCTGTCAATGTAGTACATTAACGCTCTTTTAACGTCAAGGGTGTGGAGCATCCGCTCCGCCAGCGACTCAGGATTTTGAAAAAACACTGGCAACTCAATTGTCTGGTTTATGTGGAATTGAGATACAACCTTGGGTAGAAATTTAGGGTTAGTGCGGAGCACCACCCTGTTGGCATGGACTTGGAAAAAAGGTTCTTGGATGGTGAGAGCCTGCAACTCACTAACCCTCCGTAGCGATGTAATTGCTACTAAGAAAGCCACCTTCCAAGTCAGAAACTGAAGCTCACAAGAGTGTAGTGGCTCGAAAGGAGGACCCATCAGCCTTGTAAGAACCACATTGAGGTTCCATTCTGGAGCTGGTGGTGTCCGTGGTGGAATGACCCTTTTGAGTCCTTCCAGAAATGCCTTGATAGCAGGAACCTTAAAAAGTGATAGGTGTTGCCTATTCTGGAGGTATGCGGCCATCGCAGACAGGTGAATGCGGATGGAAGAATACGCCAAATTGCATTAGTACAGATGGAACAGGTAACAAATGATGTTCTGAATGGAAGCATCTAGCGGGTTAATGTCGTGGTTTGCACAAAAAATGACAAACCGCTTCCATTTAGCCACATAACATGCTCTAGTAGTGGGCTTCCTTGCCTCCCGAATGATGTCCATGCAATCGGGGGGAAGATTGAGGTAGCCAAACTCTAGGACTTCAGGAGCCAGATCGCCAGGTTGAGCTGTTGCGGATCTGGGTGCTGAATGCCGCCATGGCTCTGCGTCAGAAGGCTGGGTGTGAGATGAAGCCTTTGATGCGGTACCACGGAAAGTTCCAGAAACGTGGTGTACCATGGTTGGCGAGCCCACGTTGGAGCAACCAGGATGAGAGTCATCGAGTGCTGCCTGAGCTTGCGTGCCACCAGCGGTATCAGAGGTGCTGGGGGAAAAGCGTACGCAAATCTGCCTGACCAGTTCATCCATATCGCATTGCCCTGCGATTGCGGGTGTGGGAACCTGGCGGCGAAGCTTTGGCATTTTGCGTTCTCCCTTGTGGCGAACAGGTCTATCTCTGGATGACCCCACCTTTGGAAGTACGGTTGGAGTACTGATGGATGTATCACCCACTCGTGCATTTGGTGGCTGTGCCTGCTGAGCAGGTCCGCCATCTGATTGTCTTTGCCTGGGAGATGTTCTGCCATCAGGAAAATGTTCCTTTGAATGGCCCACTTCCACATGCTCTGAGCCAGATGAGACAGCTGCGGAGAGTGTGTGCCCCCCTGTTTCTGAATGTAGTACATGGCCGTCATGTTGTCCGTCTGGATCAACACGACCTTGTTGCACAGATGTACTTTGAATGCCTTTAAGGCCATGAAGATCGCCATCAGTTCCAATACGTTGATGTGCATCTTCCTTTGCTATAGTGTCCATAGTCCCTGCACTGTGTAGTGGAGTACATGCGCTCCCCATCCCTGGAGAGAAGCGTCCGTCGTCAGGATAATCTGTGGCACAGGCTCTTGGAACGGTCGGCCCTTGCAAAGGTTTTGTGGAGTCCACCAATGCAGAGAGTTGTACGCCCGACCGCTCACCAACACTAGGTCTGTTAGTTGCCCGTGAGCCTGAGTCCACTGACGTGCTAGGCACTCCTGAAGCGGACGCATATGTAACCTCGCGTGCGGGACAATGGCGATGCAGGAGGCCATCATGCCTATCAACTGCATGAACACCTTCGCTGGAAGCGAGTGCTGAGGTCTGAATCGTTGGATCAGCGTCTGAATACTGGCGACTCTCATTGAATTTGGCTGCGCAGTGGCTGCCAGAGTGTTTATTGTCGCGCCCAGATACTGCCGTATATGGGCGGGCTGGAGATGGGATTTTGGGTAATTCAGTGAGAATCCCAGATCGTGCAGGAGATGAATCGTGCGGGACACGTGTTCCGCGCACTGTTGTTCCGACTGTGCTTGAATGAGCCAGTCGTCCAGATAGGGGTAGACGTGGATGTTTTGACGTCTTAGATGCGCCGCCACAGTCGCCAGGCACTTTGTAAAGACCCTGGGCGCTGTGGTGACCCCGAAAGGCAGAACCGTGAACTGGTAGTGCTGGTCTTGAATTGTGAACCTGAGGTACTTCCTGTGTGAAGGATGCAGGGGAATGTGAAAGTATGCATCCTTGAGATCCAGAGTAGCCAGGAAATCCCCCTGGAGGAGCAGAGGGAGAACCTGCTGCAACGTGAGCATATGGAAGTGTTCTGACAGAATGTACCAGTTGAGGGGCCTGAGGTCCAGGATGGGCCTGAGGGATCCGTCCTTTTTGGGGATTAGAAAGTACAGAGAGTAAACTCCTGTTCCCCTTTCTTGCAGTGGCACGAGCTCTATTGCCCCTTTTTGCAGCATGACTATGACCTCCTGCTGCAACAAGTGCAAGTGCTCGCCGGACATAGGACGGTTTTTTGGAGGTATGTTCGGTGAAGTGGAAGTAAGTTCCAGACAGTAACCGTACTGGATAAGAGATTTGACTCACCTGTCCGTGGTGATGGATTTCCACGCGGGCAGGAACTGCTGGAGTCTCCCCCCGACCGGTGTTGCGTGGTCGGGGGGCAGTGACAAGGCGTCACTGTTTGTTGGTGGTGGAGGACCTGGAGCTGTTGTTTCCACGTCCCCTGCCTTTGACGTTGTTGCCCCTGTAACCACCTCTACCCTTGTTGGTGTATGAGGTCTGGGTGTTGCTTTTATAGTACTGAGTGGATTGCGATGCCTGACCCCTTGAGGTGCCTCTATTATTGGAGCGGCGAAAGGAACCACCCCGAAACTGCTGGGACTGGAGGGCCCCCATAGACTTAGCAGTGTCCGTGTCTTTTTTCATTTTTTCAAGGGTTGCATCCACTTCAGGGCCAAACAGGTGGTCTGGATTAACTGTTTGATTCAAGATGGTTGTCTGTATGTCTGGTTTGAAGCCTGATATCCTAAGCCATGCATGCCTACGCAGTAACACGCTAGTGTTTACAGCCCTGGAGGCGGTATCGGCCACGTCCAGTGCACACTTAATGGAAGCGTTGGTGATTAGCTTCCCCTCCTGAATTAACATTTCTGCTCCCTCTTTGTACTGATCAGGTAAGTGCTGAAGAAGTGTTTCTAGGGTGTCGTAGTGCGCCCTATCGTAGCGTGCAAGTAGGGCCTGTGTGTTTGAAATGCGCCAAATATTAGCTGCCTGCGCAGCAATACGTTTTCATGAGGCTTCAAAGATTTTCGATTCTTTGTCTGGGGGAGGAGCATCACCCGTGGTCTGCGAGTTTGCCCGCTTGCGTGCGTTGGATACAACCATAGAATCCAGTGGCAAGTGTCCCTTGATGTACGTTGGATCAGTGGGCGCTGCCTTGTATTTCTTGTCAATACGAGGATTGACGACTCGCGCCTGAGTGGGCTCCCTGAAAACCTCTGGCACGTGCTTCAGCACTCCCTTGAGCATAGGCAATGTCTTGACCGACTTTTCAGCCACTGAGAAAGTGTCAAACAGAAAATCGACATCCACTGGGTCCGCATGGAGGTCGACATCATGATTAGCTGCAGCTCTCTCAATTAGAGCGTTGAAGGCTGCAGAGTCCTCTGTTGGAGAAGTTTTCGCTGCAAAAAGCTGCGGTTCGTGACTCGACTGAGGGTCCTCGGTGTCGCCTCCAGCAGACCAAGGTTCATTGACCTCCTCTGGATCCGAGTACGCTGGATAATTGTACTCGTCCTCTTCATCTCCGTCACCTTCCCCAGCGTTAGAATGAGTTGGTGAGAGTTCTAGATTTTGTGGAGATGCAGGCTCTATAGGGGCAGAAGTACCCGCAGAGTCCAACTTCTTTTTGAGTGGGATACGAAAATGTTCTAACACTGTCTCTGAGATGATCTTCCTTTTAAGGAGAGATAGTTTGCCTGTGTTGGCGTCGATGACAACCTCTCGACGCTCCTCGTCCGCGAGTGGATGGAGACGAGGCTTCGGCACCACCAATGACGCTTTAGGCGTCGACACCAGCTTCAAGGGCACCCCGGCCCCATGTTTTGGAGCGAAAGCCTTCGGCGTCGTCTTCGGCGGCAGCGGGAAGTGTATCGGCGCCTGCGCCTTTGCCGGTTTCTGTGAAGGCTTCGGCACCACATCCTTCGGTTCGGGAGCCGATGCGTCCTTCCGAATACGTTGAAGGGATTCCGTGACCTTTTTGGTTAAGGATGGGGAGGGCTGGCCCGACCCGTGCGATTCCCCTGAGTCCGGAATAGGGTCGGCGATGAAAGGCACGGTCTTCGGAGCCGACACGTCACCACCCTTGGCCTTGACGACCGGAAGCGGCGCAGCCAGAGCTTTGGAGTCGTCTTGACGCTTCTTAGAGGCCTTTTTCGGGTCATCGACCTCGACCATCTTCGGCGCCGACGCAACCGCGTCGGTCGTCTTCGCCTTCGGCTTCGACACTGGGGTCTTCGGGTCGGCCATCTTGGCGTGGCTCTTGATGACGGCGGCCATTTTGGACCTCTTAGGCGCTGAGGCCTCTTGAGCCTTCTGTCCCACCAGTGCGACTTTCGCTTTCGGTTTCGATACCGTCGGTGGCGCCTCACCAATGTCCGTGGCCGGGCCCGGAGGCGGGGTCGTGGGACGAGTATTGAGATCTTGGGTAAGGCCCGAAGGCGATCCCTCGACCTGGGCCGTAGAATGGGGATTGACCCCTGAGTCAGTCTGAGGATGCTCCTCCTCTGAGCTATCCTCCACGGTGTCAATGGCCCCGTCGTCGTCCCCTACCTCTCCGACGACTTCCTCAAACTCCTCGTCCCCTGCGTCGTAGTTGTCATCTTCCGACGCCGGGCTGGAGTCCGAAACTTGTAAAACGGTGTCGTCGTCAACGTCTTCCTCGAAGATGTTGTCTGGCGGGGGCGCTGATAACTGGGCCTGGAGTCTAGCGGCCCGACGAAGCTTGAGAGTCTTCTTACACCGGAACTTTGAGCAGGCCATACACCTGGCCTCATCGTGGTCCGGCGACAAACACTTGTTGCACACTGGGTGCACGTCGAGGTGTGAATACTTTGAGGTTCACACCGGGCACCTCTTAAACGGAGTTCGTTCCATGTTAAGTAGTCTGGAGCGTTGTGTAGGCCCGTCCACGCCGAGAGCACGCGGAAGGGCAGCAAGTGTCCGGATCTGAGGAATAAACAGACCCGAACGATAAACAATACCGACGCCAAACCTAAAGACCTTTTGGTCTCAAGTAAGGAAAGTTAAACAACTATCGATTCCGACAGAGGGAACCGAAACACCTCCGAACCCAATGGCGGAAAAAAACAATCTGGGGATGGAGGCGATGCCCATGCGCACTGTAGTCCAGGGGAGGAGCCACCTATCTCGTGATACTTCGAAGACTCTTCCAGGACAACAATGTGCAATCATCCGGACCCAACACTAGGCGGCAATCTATGCACAGATATGAATTCAGCAGCCCACATGCCTCGAACAGTCCTTTCTAAGTGGCCGTACCTTTCAGGTTTTTTCGGCCAAAGCCTCCTCCAGAGTCTGTGCATCGACGTATGGTGTCCCCCAGGGGTCTATTCTTAGTCCATTACTTTTTAACATCTATATTAGACCCCTGGCCACTATTGTGGAAGAAGCTGGCTTAAATTTATTTTCATACGCCGATGACACACAAATCATCTTCTCCTTATATAAAAGGGAAGGCAATGACAGTTCAACTCTTAAAGAGGGTCTGTCCCAAGTAACACGATGGATGCAGGAAGATTTCCTTAAGCTAAACGGCGATAAGACCGAGATTGTGATCCTGGGTAAAGACAAAGACCTCTGGGGGCCCCCAACATTGGCCCGAGAGCATGGGTCCTACACCTAAGCCCGTGGCCCAGGTTCGCAATCTCGGATTTTTAATCGACGAAAAGCTTACTATGCAACAACAGGCCGTAAAAGTAGCTGCTACTTGCTTTGCTACACTAAAATGGTTCCAAAAGATACTGTGGATGCTTCCTGTCCCCACACAAAGGACTGTGGTCCAGGCTTTGATAACATCTCGCCTGGACTACGGGAATGTATTGTATCTCGGTGCAGACGTGACAACTGTGAAAAATCTTCAGACTGTCCAAAATGCGGCCGCACGACTACTACGCAATGTTCCCCGGAAAACATCTGCATCCATGGCCCTTCGGGACTTGCATTGGCTTGAAATTAAAAATAGAATTACATTTAAAGCTCTATGCTATATTTTCAAAATAAAACAGGGCTCTGCCCCCAGGTACCTTCAAAGTCTTATTCATGCTTATATACCTAGCCATACTCTTAGATCTGCAGGCAAAGGAGACTTTGTGGTTCCTAGATTTAGGTTGGTGAAGATGGGCGGTCGCTCATTTTCTCACCTGGCTACCAAAGCTTGGAATGCTATGCCTGTACGGCTGAAGCTGGAAAATGATCTTGTCAGGTTTCGCAAGGGTTTAAAAACTTGGCTTTTCCAGCAATAATCATTCAGAACAGTTTTTTGAGTTTGTCTCGCTCTCTCTGAAGTCTTGTAGTTTTTCTTCTCCAGTCTATCCCTTGGCGCCGGGAAACCCACTGCGGGTAGCTGTGCGCCTTATAAGTTTAAACAAATAAATAAATAAATAATGTTAAGTATAAGCCGCTTCTCCCTCTTCCAGCCCAGGAAGACTATCAGTATGCAGATGAATGCAGATGTATCCAGTCACACATAGCCCTTGCATTGTTGTGGCTGTCTAGAAAGTATGCACAAAGGGACGCTATTACACAGCCCAGACGCGTATTGGAGACTAGGCTGTTTGTCACTACCAAGACATGCCAAGCACAAAGGTACATGTCCTATCTTTTACTTATACAACACCCTGCCCATATGACTACCTAGGACCTACCTTAGGGGTGCCTTATATATAGGAAAGCAAAAGGTTTGGTGATAACCCTGCAAAAAGGGCCAGGTCCAACAAGGGTGCTGTAGCACTAAGGAATTTGCTATGGTCCAGGTTGAGACCAGACAGAAAGGAGACACTTCTAGAGCAAGCAACAGAGAATGACCAAAGATGGTTGTTAGGTCACCATTTCAGTCTCAATAGTGATAAAATGGGCGACAGACAAGAAAGTCATGTGTAAAGTACATCTATAACCAGGCGAGGTCGCCCCCACACACCCCTGCTACTGCCTCGTGCTTTTGCCATCTTTAGCCTTGATTTGGCCTCCATTTCTGCCTTCATTTTCTCTTCGTTCCCCCAGACGACCCAGCCGCCGCTGAGCCGCCCTCTGTCCTCCTTTCCCACCGCTGCCTCCCTGCGGCCCCGCCCCCCTCCTGCCCATTCGCCGCCCTGCTCCTGCCACCCAGCTGCTCCTCCCTCCCGGCTCCTTCTTATGACGCCCATGCATACGTACAGCGTTGACGTGCAGCGGGTGCGCAGTTGTGCGCCGAAGGCAAGCCCGTCTGCACCCGTCCGCGCCTGGACCGCGCCCAGCGCCAGGACCCCTGGTCCCCCACGATGCCTCCCCACACGACGGACCTACGACGCCGCCACCCTCATCGCACTCAAACCCGACCGATCAAGAGCTTGCCACTGAGCCACCCCGAGACGCACCCACGGACCCTTCACCTGCCAAGCCTGCAAGTTCACCTGCATCCGGACCTGCAACACATCCACCAAGCCGAGCACCAACAACAGCCACCTCAAGTGCATCCTGCTCAACACCCGCTCCAGACATAGACACGCCATCGAACTTTGGAACCTGCTCGACACTACCTCACCAGACGTCGCCTTCCTCACAGAAACCTGGATGGACGCCTCCTCCGCACCTGACATCGCCATCGCCATCCCAGACGGATATAAGATCACCCGGAGAGACCGCGTCAACCAGATTGGAGGAGGCATCGCCATCGTACACAAGAACACCATCCGCATCACGACCGACTCCAACGACACCTTCGCCGCCGCCGAGCACCTCCACTTCCAGATACACACCGACCCAAAGACGACCCTCAGAGGCACCCTCGTCTACAGACCCCCGGGACCACGTACACAATTCAGCCAAGACATCCATACTTCATCAGCCTGCACGCCCTCCGCTCCGCTGACAACATCCTCCTAGGGGACCTCAACTACCACCTGGAGAACAACAAGGACCGCAACACCTCCACCCTGCTGGACAACGTTGCGAACCTCGGACTCAAGCAACTGGTCAACACCCCCACCTACTACGCCGGCCACACGCTTGATCCAGTCTTCTCATCCAGCAATCACATCACCTTCAGCCACTCCACCGGACTTCACTGGACCGACCACAGCTGCGTCCACTTCAGCTTCAGAAGAACCACGATCCACCACCACCCGTAACAGGTTCCTTATAGGAGCTGGAGCAAGATCACCGCCGAGCAGCTCACCACCTCCATCAGTCAAAACCCACCCGCCAGCACAACGGACCCCAACGAAGCAGCACGCAACCTCACGAAGTGGCTGACAGACTGCGCAGACGACCTCGCGCCACTAAAGAACCCTACCAGCAGACCCAGAAGCAAGAAAGCCTCCTAGTTTACCGACGAACTCAATGACTCCAAGAAAAACTACTGCACCCTCGAGAAAGCCTGGATCCTCGACCAGACCACAGACAACATGACCGCCCTCAAACACGCCACCCGCAAGCACCACCAGCTTATCCGCACTACCAAGAAGAAATCACTGAAGGAACGGACTGGACAACAACGCCCACGACAGCAAGGAACTCTTCAGCATCGTCAAGGAGTTCTCCAACCCCAGCACAGGCAACAACGACATCCCTCCTTCACAAGATCTCTGCGACTCTCTCGCCTGGTTCTTCCACCGCAAGATCGCCGACATCCACAACAGCTTCAGCGCAGCATCCACGCACCCAACCGTCGAACCAAAGCCCCCCACCGCCACCCTCCGCATCGGGACCACGGTGACCACCGAAGACACAGCCCACACGATGAACACCATCCACTCCGGATCTCCGACCGACCCCTGCCCCCACCACGTCTTCAACAAGGCCGACTCCATTATCGCACCCCAACTCCGGGACGTCATCAACACCTCTTTCAACACCGCCACCTTCCCGGAGAGCTGGAAGCATGCCGAGCTCAACGCCCTCCTGCTGAAGAAACCAACAGCTGACCCCACCGGCCTCAAGAACTTCCGCCCCCATCTCGCTCCTCCCTTTTCCTGCCAAAGTCATCGAGAAGACCGTCAACAGACAGCTTGCAGCCTTCCTGGAGACGAACGGATCCCTCAACCCCTTCCAGTCTGGCTTCCGAGCCAACCACAGCACCGAGACCGCCCTCCTCGCAGCCACCGACGACATCAGAACCCTGCTCGACAACGGGGAAACAGCGGCCCTCATCCTCCTGGACCTCTCTGCAGCGTTCGACACCGTCTACCACCGCACCCTAGTTCAAAGCCTAAGCAAAACATTGGTATCCAAGAGAAGGCACTGGAGTGGATCATCTCGTTCCTCACCAGAAGAACACAGAGTCCGCCTCCCCTGGTTTCGCTCCGAGGCCACCGAAGTCATCTGCGGCGTACCGCAGGGATCATCACTCAGCCCCACCCTCTTCAACGTCTACATGAGACCTCTTGCAGCCATCGCACGCCAGCACAACCTCCACATCATCTCCTACGCCGACGACACCCAACTGATCCTCTCCCGCACCAGAGAACCCGCCACCGCCAGAACGAGCCTACACGAAGGGATGAAAGACGTCGCCGAGGGGATGAAGAACAGCTGCCTGAAACTGAGCTCAGACAAGACGGAAGTCCTCATCCTGGGACCATCACCCTCTGCCTGGGACGACTCCTGGTGGCACCCCACCCTGGGCGCCACTCCCAAGCCAACAGACCACGCACGCAACCTGGGCTTCATCCAGGACTCCTCCCTCTCGATAATCAGACAAGTCAACGCCGTCTCCTCATCATGCTTTAACACCCTACGCATGCTCCGCAGGATCTTCCGATGGATCCCGACCGAAACCAGGAAGACGGTTACCCAGGCACTCGTCACCAGCCGACTGGACTACGGAAACACCCTCTACGCCGGAACCACAGCCAAGCTACAGAAAAGACTCCAACGCATCCAGAACGCCTCCGCCCGACTCATCCTGGACATCCCCCGACGCAGCCACATCTCCGGCCACCTGAAGGACCTGCACTGGCTCCCCGTCAGCAAGAGGATCACGTTCAGGCTCCTCACCCACGCACACAAATCTCTCCATGACCTGGGCCCCAAGTACCTAAACGACCAGCTGACCTTCTACACGCCCACCCGCCAGCTACGTTCTACAAGCCTCGCTCTCGCCGCCGTACCACGCATCCGAAGAGCCATCGCTGGTGGCAGATCCTTCTCCTACCTGGCGGCCAAGACATGGAAATCCCTCCCCATCCATCTTCGGCTGACCCAGGACCATCTCGCCTTCAGGAGACAACTCAAGACCAGGCTGTTCGAGCAATAGCGGACCCCTTCCCCAAGCGCCTTGAGACCCTGACGGGTGAGTAGTGCGCTATACAAGTGTTATGATTGATTGATTGATATATGTCAAGTTGTGTTCCTTATTAACATGGCTTAAACTGAATCACATTTACATATTAATTTTACTATGTATTATATTTAACAGATTACATCCATTAAAATGTCTCAGTGATATGTTCAAGTGACAACTGGCAAAAAAGGCATCAGCATTAGAAATTGATTACCTCTTCTCTTTCGACGGCTTCTTAAAAATCGAATATCGCTTACTTGCACGATTACTGTGAAAACTATAAAAAGGGAACAAACATAATAATTGCATCATAAAACGTTTGAACTGTTAATTTTATAGCTATTTAAAATACAATGATACATTTTATACAATGGTACTTAACAACTAGATTTGTTAGTAAACAAACATATTGAGTAAAGGCTCTTAAGATCATTAATGAGGTAAATTCCTACTTTAATTGCAGAAGCAAGAGCATCCTACAATGAAATCTTACCGGCGCACTTCAGAAGTAATAGAGCAAAACTGAACTGCATCGCCAAAGATATTGAATGAATGAATTAATGAATTTGGGATTTCTATAGCGCATGGCTGCCCGGGAGCGTCCCAGCGCTGATATTCAGTGCAACACAAGCAGGACGTGGTCCATAAACACATATGTGGATATGTTTTACTATGAATGCAATGCTTAAGTCATATACAACATATCTCCACTATGTGTGTTTTGACAGTAACCTGTAAACTGAAAAACAAACTAACAGGTACATGGCTGAGGTGCAGGCATGGCCAATGACAATGGAAAAAAGGAAGTTGCAATAAGTGTAGATAAGTTACCAATGAAGTAAACTCAATTCTACTCTTACATCATGGATCAGTTCCATTCTGAAACTATGGGAAGATTACTTAGCCACTGAGGAAAACAAACAAGTGGAGCCTGCTCCTTGAGAGGGAAAAAATAACGAAACAGAAGGGACAAATAGGACAAAAGCCACTTGGAAGCAAGGGTTTTTTAAAGGGCACTCAAATGAACAAATGAAAAGCAGTGGCCGGACTGTAAGCCCAAAGTGAAAACAGCATGTCTCAAAGAGACAGCGCATGTGCTGCCTAGGCTCGACCTAAAAAGATGATGAAGGCAGCAATAGGCAGCTAAAACATAGGCAGTGAGGTTGAGAGTCAAATCTCAGGAAAAAGTCTCAAGAGAGCAGTGTTGCCAGAATGCACTTGGGGTAACACGCCACCACTAAACACATCTATAACAAGTACATGCCTGATTACTACAATAGATGTCAAGCTAGCTATCTGTTTGTCGTAGTCCTTTTATTTGGTGTAGATGAACCCACCATTTGGTGTCCTATCCAGGCTCCTCTGACATCATGCAGCCTCACCCACGCGTACTAGTCATATTCAGTCTTTATTTTCTTCTTCTTTCCCATCTTCAAGGGGAGCTAGATGGTTCGCCTGTGAATCCGGTAAAAATCTCCAATTCGGAAAATCATACCTACAAGTAAGAAACTATTTTGTTTTGCAGTATGAATCTTTCCTGGATTCACATGTTGTGCATTGGTTTTGTAGAGGTTTGTTAAACTTCGTGAAGGTTGGGATGAAGTGAACTTGTAAATATATGTTTTCATATTTTTCGGCCACATGAGCTTTCTTGTACATTAGACTATTTATACAGTAATGTTACGTAAAAGTTTGCACTGATGACGAAGTGGCTGCCATGCAAATGTCTTGCAAAGGTGTATTTGCAAGAAAGGTGCTCCTTTCTTAGGTGTAAAACATGCCGTTGGTTTAGAATCTAACTGCACCCCAGCATTTGTAACACAGTCGTATTGTTTTTTAAATCCATTTACAGATCGTACCCTTTGTCACAGATTTCCCAATGTTGTTGTCTGCTAAAGACACAAATAACTGCTTTGTCTTCCAACTAGATTTTGTTTTTTACATTTAGTATATGATCACTCTTCTTGCGTCCAGTGTATGTAAAGCTCGTTCCGCTTGATCTTTAGGTTCTTGAAAAAAAACATGGTTTTTGAATTGACAAATTTAAGAGGAAATGTGAAATGACTTTTATTAGAAATTGAGGAGCTGTGCTCATTACAATTCTGACCTTGTGGATGTGCAAGTATGGCTCTGGGATTGTAAATGCCTGCAGTACACTCAACCTGCGAAGAGATGTCATTGCAACCAGGAATGCGGTTTTCAGGGTGAGCATCTTTAGTAAGGCCCTGTGCTAAAGCTCAAAAGTTTCTTCTTTGTGGGAAAGTGCCCCTTTTTGCATGGTTACCCCCAAACCTTTTGCAAGATACCAGATGCCAACTTGACTGAGTGTGCCCTGGGCCCCTGCCAATCAGGCTTCCAGGGCCTGTGTAATGCCTGTGTTGTTCCCAAAACTGTACCTTTGTTTCCACAATTGGCACACCTCTGGGCCTCATGTAAGTCCCTTGTAAAAGGTGCCCCTGGTACCAAGGGCCTATAGACCAGAGAGGGTCTCTGATGGAAGCAGCATGTATTATTGCACCTTCAGAGACCCCCTCACCTGAACACCCACACACTGCCATTGTAGGCTGTGTCTTCTGGTGCAGACTAAACTGAAGAGTCATCATGACACCCATCCTAGGGTGGCATGCCCAACACTCCCTGTGGCATAGGTAAGTCACCCCTCTAGAAGGCCTTACAGCGGTAAAGGCATAGTGCGCCATACCACCAGTGAAGGCATAACTGCATGAACAATATGCCCTTACAGTGTCTGTGCCATTCATAGGCATTGTAAGTGCACTGTGGCCATTTTGAGTATAGGGGCTGGGTGTTTGGCATTAAAAACTCCACAGGTACCTGATGGCCCCACTGAAAACTGGAAGGTTTGGTAGAAAACTTCTCAGCACAATAAACCCACACCGATGCCAGTGTCGGAATGAAAATAAAATGCACTCCGAGGGAATCTTAGTTACCCCCTGGAAAACGACCAGCCTCAGTGTGGTTTCCGACTGGCTACTTGATATCTACCACCACCACACAGGTTTCTGGACCCCTGGGTAGAGTGCCCTCCGCTCTCTGGGTCCTGAAACAGAGCACAGCCTGTGCAAAGGTGCCATGCCTCCTCCCCCGATGGGCATGATCCATGAAGGGGAAGTTTCAAAGGCCTGCCGCCTTTGTTAGCACCCCCAGCCTTTAGCTGCTATCAGCAACTGGCCTCCACTTCAGGCGGGAAAATCGGCAGGAAAAACCTAGCCAGGAAGAGAGATGCGCCCACCTTTGCCAATCCCACTCCACAGGCGGGAGGTAAAGTGAAGCACTCCTCAGTCCCCTGCATCATGAAGATCAGTGAACTAACCCAATCAGGAAGAGGTTTATGCCCAACTCCCACTGGAGGGTGGCATTATAAACTGTGTAGACCCCCCAAGGAAGGGACTCTTTGGTCCCGACCTGCACAACCCCGTAACGCCCCTAAATCTAGTATAGAAGAGCACCCCTGAACCTTGCCTCTTCAGATAAGACAACCTAAGAAGAAGGACCAAAAAGCCTAGCAGCAGTGGAGAAGACGACGAAGACTGACTTGGTCCCAGCCCTACCAGCCTGTCTCCTCCAGCGACCCTGCTTTAAGAAACCGGCATGGCCCGCAGCCAACAACCTCAAGAACCCCCACAGGAGCTGTGCTGTTTTTGACAAAGACTACTGTTTCCCGTGGACACCGCATTTGTCCAGCAAAAACGCCAACTCCAGTCTCCAGATCTGCAACACTGGACCACTCTGGGGGGCGTGGCTTGGACGCCGATCGGGATGGCGGCGTGAGCTCGCAGCTCCGCGCGGAATCCCGCTACTTCTCCTGTTATCTGCACCCTGGGCGACCCGAAATCGACGCTCCTGCCCTCTGAAGTGTAAGGGGACAGCCGGGCACGATCGGAGAGCCGTTGGGGGACTGCTGGCCCCGAGGAGATCGAGTTGAGGCGACGGCTGAGGTGTTGCTGAGAGTGAGAAGAAAATGGCGGCGAGGAGGTTGGGCGGCCCTGGACTTCAGCTTTGGGCCGAGTTGTCGCCGACTGGCAGGAGGTCCTGCAGCCGATAGATCGAGGCAATAGGACCAGCGGTGCCGGATCCAGAGATTAGGGGACAGTGACTTGCACCGCCCAGGCCTTGGGGACCCTCGCTGGCCGCCATCTATATATCTATCCTTTCCCCCTCAGGCTTCCGAGGGAGTCGGCTGAACAGTGCTCGCCAAGCTGGTCGTTGATCCTGGGGGCATCGGAGGCGGCACTGACCCTGGCCGGTGCCGGGGAGTTGGCACTGAACGACGAGTGCTGAAGCCGGACGGGCGCTTGGGCCTGTGACGCAGTACCCTGAAATGGCGGCGGCGGCCGGAGGGCTGGTGGCCGAGGAGCGCGCTGAGGGGGACCCGGCGACATCGACTCGGATGGGCGAGATTCCCTCGCCGGAGATGGACCAGGAGCAGCGGCTGAACAGACGTTTGGACGCCATACTCGATGCGATCACCTCGACCAAGGAGGCGCTGCACCAAGACATTGCCCAAGTGGCCACGGGACTGGGGCTATTGCGAGCGGACCACGCGAAGCTGGCGGATAGGGTCAAGGACCATGATCAGCTGTTACTGGACCTGAAGCAATCGGTGGTGACCGCGGAACACAAGATCACGGACATATTGGCCCGACTGGACTCGCTGGAACAACGGGCGGAGGATGCCGAAGGCCGCAATAGACGGAACAACGTGCGGGTCGTAGGCCTGCCGGAACGGATTGAGGGGGAGGATGCGGTGGCCTACATGGAGACCTGGTTCCGCACTGTGGTGGCGCCGGAGGGGCTTACTCCTTTCTTCACTCTGGAGCGAGCCCACCGGGTGCCTGCTCGCCCGCCAGGGCTTGGCCGCCCCCCCCGACCGATGGTGGTGAGGCTCCTCCACTATAAGGACCGGGATCTCCTCATCCAGCGGGCTAGGATGTCGGGCCCGTATGAGGTGGAAAACAGTAAGGTCACGATTTTCCCGGACTACACCCAGGCGGTCCAGAAGAACAGGGCATCGTTCCTAGCGGTGAAGAAAGAGCTCCGGGAGGAAGGCATCCAATATTCCTTGCTCTACCCGGCCAAGCTGCGGATCATACTGGATGGCACTACGCACTTTTTTCAGACTCCGGACGAAGTGTGGCAGTGGCTGGAGTCATACAGAGCGGGGACGGACAGGTCGCATAAAAGCAGGAGAGATCAGCCTAAGCCACCCCGGATCCGACAATCGCAGCGCATCAGGTCCCGCAACAGGCGCCAGCGGGAGAAACGGGAGGCTCAAATGGCGGCGGAGAAGAGGGATGCGCTCGCAGCGACGGCGGCCATCACGGGGTCGCAACAGAACAGTGAACTGGCAGAAACGGACTCGGGCGGGGAAGGCAGCAGAACGGGAGAAGACCTCTCAGAAGCGGAGAGTTCGAAGGGGCCAGTGGTGACCCCCCAGACTTCTGATGGGATATTTTGCGGCTGAGACTGTATTGGGACTTGATCGAGACTTCATGGTAGGGTGGTATCCTGTTGGGGATGGGCGGGTTGCCGGGATAGGGGGTTAAGTGCTTAGTAGGGGATGAAGGCGCGGGGCGCGGGCTCCGCTAGCTGGGGTCGGCGGTAACTCACCCCCCTTGGGCCCTTAAGGCCTACTGTGGTGGAGACCACAGGGTAGGAGAATGGGAAGTTGGTTCAAGGTTTGGATGGGGGCTGACATTGGGTTCGTGTGCTCTGTCCTGGGGAGTGGGGTTTGGGGAGTTTTTCTGTTCAGGGTGTGTTCGTGGGGGGGGGCAACTGCTTTGGGGGGGTTGTGAACCTTTGTTCTTCGAATCGGACTGTTCGAGGTTGGTATGGGGACATTACCTAATTTGAAATGCCTGACGTGGAATGTCCGGGGGCTGCGCACTATGGTTAAACGCCACAAAGTACACGCATACCTGGTGCGTAGGGGGGGTTCAGATTGCTATGCTACAGGAAACTCATCTAACCAAAAAAGAGTGCGCTGCATTGCAAAGAAGATGGCGGGGCCAGGTGTTCGGCACCACTTACTCAGCGTACGCCAGGGGGGTGCTGATCTGGGTGAGGGTGGGGATACCATTTCAAGTGCTGAATCAAGTGGTGGACCCTGATGGTCGGTTCGTGGCGGTGGAGGGGAGGCTGTATGGAAGGGACGTGGTTCTCTGCTGTGTGTATGCGCCGAACACTGATCAGGCTCGATACTTTGATGGCCTCTCTGGGTCTTTGGCCTCTTTCCTGGCGGGCCCGGTAGTGTTAGGGGGGGACTTTAATTCGATCACGGATGTGGCTCTGGATAGGTCCCATCCCCCTCTGGTAGACTCTCCGGTGCGCAGGTTGGCCATGCACAGGAAGGATTGGCAGGACAGGTGGGGGTTGCTGGATGTTTGGCGGGAGCAGCACAGAGACACCAGGGATTATTCCTTTTACTCGGCTCTCCACGATCTGCATGTCAGGATAGATTCGGTGCTCTGCGGTGGGTCCCTAGCCCCATTGATTTCCCATACGGAGTACCTGGCTAGGACCATCTCGGATCATAACCCCCTATTGGTACACATTCAGTGGCAGCGGGAGCACTCAGCGATACCAACATGGCGGCTCCGGCCGGAGACGCTGGAGGATTCAGTATTCAGCAACGCGGTCCAGCAAGGCATTGTCAGTTATTTTTGCGAGAATGAGGGCACGGCCACGAGTAGGTCCACTGAATGGGATGCAATGAAAGTGGTGGTGAGAGGGGTGTGTTTGGGTAGGTTTTAGAATGCTCGTACGACTGTGGTGAATGCACTCATGAAAGCGGAAGAGACTTTGAGGGATTTGGAACGCCGCAGGCCGGCCAGGCCAGACTTACAGACCCAGTTATTGGAAGCGAAGGAAGTGGTCGCCACCGAGACAGAACGGTTGCGGTGTTACGACTACAGGCAGTACGTCGTCAGAGCGCATGCAGAGAGGGACAAGGTGGGCACCCTCTTGGCCAGACTTGCTAACCCGGAACTTAGGGGCTGCCCGGTCCTTAGCATTAGCAATGCCAGGGGGGAGATGGTGTACTCCCAGGCAGCGGTGTTGGAGTGTTTCCGGGAGTACTATCAGGAATTATACCAGAGTCAGCTGGGAGTGGAGGTCCAGGAAATAGCAGACTATCTAGGGGAGAGGCAGCTTCCGGTCCTAGACGAAGAGGACGCGAAGGAGCTGGGCGGCCCGATCACGCTCACTGAAATACGGGTGGCCATCAAACATATGGCTCGTAATAAAACGCCCGGGGTGGACGGATTGCCGATTGAATTTTATCAACAGTATGTCGACAGCCTGGCTCCCAGGCTTCTGGTGGTGTACACGGAAGCTTATGAGGCAGGGGGACTGCCTGGGTCCATGCGAGAGGCCTTGATTGTACCGCTCCTAAAGCCCGGCAGGGACGCAACGGATGTAAGGTCCTATCGCCCGCTATCCATGCTGACGGTGGATTATAAGATCCTGAGCCGAATCCTAGCCACCAGACTGGCCCCACACATGACGGGCCTGGTGCACAGGGATCAGGCTGGGTTTATACCCACGAGGAGCACGGCGCTGAATATTCGCCGCCTGGTGGGAATAATGGACGCCATCTTGGAAGGGGCTCCAGCGGTCCTGTCAGTGGACATCGAGAAGGCCTTTGATAGCTTAGAATGGTTTTTCCTGGATGGAGTGTTAGAGAGGTTTGGCATGGGAGAGGGGTTCCGCCGGTGGACGAGGGTCTTGTATACCTCGGCGACGGCGAGGGTGCGCTTGGGCGGTCTGGTGTCTGCGGCATACCCGGTGGGAAGGGGCACGCGACAGGGGTGCTCCCTATCCCCCCTATTGTTTGCACTAGCGATGGAGCCTTTGGCGGTCCGTGCGAGGTCGGGGGACAGATACGCGGGGATAGCCAGTGGCGGGCAGCTGCACTATATATCGTTATATGCGGATGACCTGCTCCTGTACCTCGACGACACGGCGCGGGCCCTGGAAGGAGCGATGGACCTGCTATCGGAGTTTGGCCGGCTATCGGGCCTTAAGGTCAACTGGGCGAAGACCTGTGCGTTTCCGCTGAGAGCGGAGTCGCCCAACCCTGGTCGCGATTTGGGGGTGGTCTGGGAGCCATCTTGCGTCACCTATCTGGGAGTACGCATCTATCACGCGACTGCGGATCTATTGGAGGGCAACATTGGTAGATGTGTCCGGGCACTGAGGGGCAGCATGTCCTTCTGGTCGACCCTCCCGCTGACGGTTCTGGGTAGGATCGCTCTTTTAAAGATGGTGGCGCTCCCCCGCTTCCTGTACTACTTCCGGACATTGCCCATCTGGATTCCTCAAGGGATCTTCAGAGACCTGAGGACAATGATTATTGGGTTCCTATGGGGGCATGGCCGCCGTAGAGTGGCGCTGAGCACGCTACTTCGCCCCAAGATAGAGGGGGGTATGGCTGTGCCCGATTTCGAGCTATATTATTTGGCGGCGCAGTTGCAGGTCCTCACGCAGAACGTGGCTAGGGTGTTCAGGGATCCGGAGGAGGACCGAGACCGGGGGATACAACGACATGTGCTGTCCTATATTGTCATGCAGCAGAGACTTGAGTTACGGGGCCTCACTATGGAGGAACGAACACTCCGGCTGTGCTGGCAGAGGAGCCTTAGGAGAGCGAAGGCGACGCGGCCCTATGCACCTGAGATCCCGATCGGCATGCTGACGGCACTGCCGCACGGGGGAGATTGGTCACCATTGCTGGATTGGGAGGAGGCGGGCCTACAGGTGGTGGGTGACCTGTACATCGATGGGACTCTGGCACCGTTCGAAGCGCTTCGGGAACAGTTCGGGCTGCCCGACGGGGGGTTCCTCCTGCACGCGGCGGTGGTGGCTGCTATACAGAAGCACTGGAAAGGGGGACTCATGGAACCGACCACGACTATGGCGTGCCAGTATGTGGTAATGGCGGCGGGCACGTTCAAGGCTGTGACGTGCCTCCATAACAGGATGCTGAATGAGGGACTGGAACCGCTCCAGGGGCTCAAGGCTAAATGGGAGGAGAGTGTGGGCCGGCCTATTCCGGACACGGCGTGGGGCCACATCTTGCGGCGCACTTGGAAAGGCACGAGAAATGTGCGCTTCCAGCAAGTGCATTTCTATGTGCTCCATAGGGCCTACTTAACCCCCGAGAAGATACAGCGGTACTTCCAGGTGCGGGACGCCCGATGCCCGCGGTGTTAGTCTCCGGGAGCGGACATGGATCATCTGCTCTGGGGGTGCTCGCACTTGGAGGCCTACTGGGCGGAGGTGGGGGACCTTCTAAACGATGTGACTGATAGGGAAGTGGAATTCGATATGGCGGCATGCTTGTTGCTCTGGTTCCCGCACACCAAACACACCAAGGTGACGAGCAAATTTATTGACCTGGGTCTGATACTGGCGCAAAGAGAAATAACGTGGCATTGGAAGTCAAGGGGTGGGCCATCACTGCGTCGATGGAAGAATGAATTGCTGCGGTGGTCTGAATGCGAGAGTGTGCTCCGGATGAGGCAGGCTGTTAAGCTTGGGAATGAGAAAGCTTTGGATGTAGCGCGTGCGTGGGAGTTGGTGGTGCAGGCTTTGCGTGATTCTTTGGTGGAGGATGAGGACGGAGGAGATTAAGCCAGCGGACACTGCGGGGCGAACGCAAACAGAATTGCACATTACGCTGTAGTGGATCCATCCAACACGTCAGGACGAGGCATACACCTTTAGCAGTTGCCAGGGGGGGGGGTAAGTTAGTGGGAGTTTGGGGTGGGTCGGAAGCCAAATAGCTGGTCGTCTGCTAGGGCGCCTTGAGTTCAGTGGACCGGTAGGGTGCGGCGCGGAGCGAGGAATGGCTGGGGGGAGCGGCCAGGCATGATAGACCTACAGCGCTCGGGGTAGCTCCCGACAGGGACAGTACCACTGATTACACAATAGGGATGGCTGACGGTAGTAATGTTGAGGGTGGGGGGGTAAAAGCAGATACGTAAAACGAAATATCAACCATGGTTCTATGGGACGCGCACTGTGATGTTTTCCTACTGAAGTGGAGTATTACGCCGCCCGGCCTCCGGGATGCGGGCTGAATGGCTGTGTACGATGTACGTTTTATTATTGACCGGGGGGGATGTCACGAGTGGACTGGCTGACTAATTGTATTCTGTGATTTCTAATTCTGCAATAAAAACAAATAAAAAAAAAAAAAAAAAAACACTGGACCACTCTGCATCAGACACCCACAGCCCGAGGGACTCACCTCTCTGGTGAGGTATCCCCAGCGATCCTGACCTTGTCCGCATCAGTGGCTGACCTCCCCAGGACTCCCTCGCGATGCCTGCAGCCTCTTTTTAAAGGCTCCCACCCCCCGAAACCAACTGAGAAAACCAGACACCAAAAGGCAACCCCCCACTCCCCCGGATCTTGGGGAGCCCAGAGATTATATATGTACTTAGATGTAGCCCTCAGTGGCTTAGTGCTGTAGCAGTTCGGTCACAGCCCAGTTCTTAATCAAGGTGTAGTTCAAAATATATTTGCATGTTGCAAGCATTGTTCCAGTGCAGTTAGGAGTTGAGTCCGTAGAGTGGTCATTATTGGGACGTGTTCCCATTCGATAGATGGCATACATTAGCAAATCCTGGTTTGTCTCTCATTTTTGAGCATTTTTTGTTCGGCTATCGTTAGGAATTTTACTAGTTGGATGTTTAGCAGGATGTTTTCTGGGTTTAGACAGGCTAACACAGCTTGCCTCCTAGTGCAAATGCCCTTTAAGTTAAACGGTTTTATTAGGAGTTTCCGTCGTGCTTGGAGTATTTCTTTACATAGGCAGATTAGATGGAATATATTGCCTTGCTTAGTGTTGCACAGTCTGCATGTGTCTTGTGCTGGTGGCCTTTGCCATGGTGGAAGATGCTGAGCGCAAGGCAGAATTCCCAGTCTGTGCCTCATAGAGCTCATTTTTGTTGCCTTAGGGTACCCCTGGTTTGTGGAGCAAGTGCTTTATATGAGTTGAGAATCATCCATGCATGAGCTCTGTTTGAAAAGGTACCCTTATCTTCCACCAGTGAAATTTGTTTAATAGTCTTCCAGACCAGTTTTTTGAAGTTATGATGGCCGATTTGGGCATTTCATAGCCCCTTGTGTTTGGTGGATTCCAAGGCTAACTGAAGATAGTCCCTGGCTTGGGAGTGCTCCCTGTGCTGTAAATCGTGCCACAACAGATGGTTACGCGTGTGAGTGGGGGCCCTTCTAATCTTAAACCAACGGATGATATATATACCCCATGCCTTGCGAGATCTTGACGTAGGAGCCCAAACTCCAGCCTTATTTGTGCTGGTGAAGTGTAGATCGGAAGGCAGAGCATTTGTCTGTAGGCTTTGACCTGTATATTGTCCAGTTCCTTTGCGTCTCTGCCCTGCATTGCTTCGCTGCCATACGCAATCGAGGGAAGTAGTTTGGCCTGGGCTACCTTTAGTAATGGTGTCAAGATTGGCCCGTCAGTTTGTTAGCGAGGTTTTTCATTGTTAGAGCCATTAACAGACTCTTTCTTCTCGCTTCCTCCTTCTGGAACTTGAACGACCCTTCATTATCAAATAAGACTCCTAAGTACTTGTATTCACCAGCGGACTCAATTTTTGTATCCCCGAGAAACCAAATTTCTCTGGTGTTTCTTTTTGTTATGTATTGACATTGTCCGTGTCCTTTGCAGGTTTATTCTTAAATTGTTTTCTGTGGCGTAGTTCTGCATTGCCATCAATAGATGCTGCAGGCCGACATAAGTATGTTTAAGCAGGACTACGTCGTCGGCGTACATAAGATTGGTCTGCGTTTTCCCACCTATACACGGTGAGTGGGAGTTGCAGGTGTCAAGTGCCTAAGGCAGATCGGCCATATACAGGTTAAACAGGGTTGGTGCAAGCACACAACCCTATTTCAGGCCTATTGTTGTATTGATTTTTGTGGAAACATGGGTGCCACCTCCTAATTTCACCTGCACCCAGGTATTTGTGTGTAGGAGCTTCAGCATATGTAGGGTGGGCTGTGGTATGCCCCATGTTGCCAGTTTCCCCCACAATCTGCTTCTCTCCACATTATCGAACGCAGCACTGAAGTCAATGTAGCATAGATGTAGAGATAGTTTGGAGACTTTGGCTGTATCGATTATTAGGGAGATTGCGAGGATGTTGGTAGTTGTGCTGGTCGATTTGCGAAACCCAGTCTGATTCCATGGTATGACAGAACTCGTCTCGGCCAAGGTTGTAAGATCTTCAAGTATAGTGCCTGCAAAGTAATTTGCCACGTGCCTAGGCGGTAGTTGTTGTGCTCTGTTTTGTCCCCGTTTTAGGTCTCGGCTAGAAACGCGCTGAAAGCGCGTTCTCGCCAGAGAACTATAGTCAGCGTCTCAGCAGTTTGAAGACGACGAAGTGAGACAAGACATGGCCGCGCGCATCGTTTTCCCATAGGATAACGTTGTGCGCGCGGCCAGGTCTTGTCTCCACAGCATGGCATTGCATACCGGATCGCGACGCGCGCCTCTGTGGAATGCAGGGGGAGTCTGCAGGTAGGCGTGCGGCTGACAGGAGATGAGAAACACGCGAGGCGCGCGTCGGAATCTGACGCTGCGATGTTACTGCGCACGCATTGCTCTCATGTCCATGTCTCCGTATCAAACACAGCTTTGCTGGATTGTGTATATGTTTGCTGTATCGATTCATGTCTTTATTTTACTTACTCATGGTTTTTTTTGTGCGCACAGTGTTTTTACATGTTTAATTTGGTTTGTGATGGTTCATTTTTTTATGTGCGCAGTTTGTGCCCCTGTCGTCTATTTTTAACATGTCCCTTATTAAAGTACAACTACGTGCATCTCTTCTACACTTGTTTTAAATGCGGGGTGAGACAGTGGCACACAGGGAACAGAAACGGCGTTTAAGCACACGGCAATGACACTGCACTGCCGTGCCCCTTCTCTGTTTATCGCACGACAGTGCCGTTACTCACCCGCCTTGGACGCCTCCCGGTAGCTCTTCTCGGGCGGGAAGGCAGGGTCCTCGGGCGGGCAGGGGCTTGTTTATTGTAGTCCATGCGAATGCGTGTAATGTAAGAAATGCAGCGCTGCTTCCCAACGAAGAAGCCCACTATTAAAACCCGGTCTGGATTCCGCAGAGTTTGTAAAGCGGCTGACAGGAGTGGTAGGTATTCAGTGGTGTTCGCTTTTTTAGAAGAGCTGCTAATTATACCGCCTGTGGTGTATTATGAGGCTAAAGCGTCCGAGCCTTGCACAGAATGTAATCATGGGTACTTGGAATAATGGTAAATCCGGGCACGCACACATAACGGGCCGCCCACCTGATGAGGACCATTGCGTGAACGGAGCCCTCATGAGTTCAAATAAAGAAGCTGCGTGTTTCGCCGTGCTAGGGAGAGGTGCCGAGGCGCTGTGGGACGTGAGTTACAGAGGCAGGTGCCGCATATGTTTGCCTTCATTTACCTGCTTTCTGTCAGAGCTGAGCTTGCCTCTGCTCTACTTCTTCCAATCCAGAGCTCATCCCGGGGCACAAGGTGCTGCACTTTTATTGATCAACTCTTTATCCTCTGCCTAAATTATTTAACTGCCTCTCTGAGGTGAAGCATGTTTATTTCTTTATTGACTAGAGGGCGAACAAACAGACTGGAGCACGAGCAGAAGAGGGTGGGGGAGGAGGGCCGATTTTAGGGCAGTGCTTAATTTGTTTTAAAAAAAGTGCCAGGGCTTTCATTTGTAAAAAATTAAGTGAAAGGGCACTCGTCAGGAGGCTACTGTAGTTTGCCATACAGATTGCCCCTGCCAGCATTGCTTTCATTTGTAAAAAATTAAGTGAAAGGGCACTCGTCAGGAGGCTACTGTAGTTTGCCATACAGATTGCCCCTGCCAGCATTGCCGATGCTTTCAACAACACAACTACTAACATCAAACCCCTTACAAGTGTGTCAATCTGGACTATTTCAGTCTGCCAAACCTATAAGAATGGCTTGGTCGGCAAGTAATTTTTTATATATATTGAATTAATAATGTACTGTTGTTGTGGTCATCTCTAAATTGGCCAGACAGTGCCGCCATGTGGCAGACTGTCACAAGCACCAGTGCTGACAATTAAGTGCTGCGTGGAGCACCGGAAACCACTGGCTCAAATTAAGCAGGGTTGGGAAGAAGTCAGAGGGGTCTCTAGAAATACCACAGGCACAAGTGGATGTACGATTTCGATGCGTGAACAAGACCGACCACATCCCTCTTCTGGTTCTTGCTTGTTCGCCCATTTCTCTTGTACTTACCTTTCACTTTACTCACGCATTGTCTGTCTCCCATTCTCTATACTTCCATACCCTGTGTAGTCTAGTTTTTTCTTTCCTCGGTTACACTACCTGTCTCTTTATGTTTTCGGCACTATGTGCTTCTTTTCCAAAACATTCTGTGCTGGACGAGTTGCATATTACATCTAACTTGCCCACTCTCAGGCAGTGGAGCCGAATCCGCCGCATGTACACTTCAGCACCGATTAACCACAACTGACATAATGGCTGACACTGCAAGAATGCAATGGTCCACGACAGTTAATTAAATTCGTAGTTGCCAACATTTGAAAACCAGCATTTGCAATGTAATAGGTCTTGCATTTACGCGACTTTGAGCTATTGGCATTTTAAATGACAATGACTTTTATTTATGTTTTGGTTTTTAAAACAAATAAAAGACCTTGTCATTTACAATGTCAAGACCTTAAACTCTCGTTCATTTACAATGCTAATAGCTCTAACATTTGCAATGAAGAGACGTTGCATTGTAAATGCTTGTTTGTGGATTGGTGCTATTATTGATCCTTTCCAGGATTCTATTATTATATTCAACCGCCTGAAATCCATGAATAGGGGGTGCAAAATTTCCGCCCAATCTTCACTATTTGCCTTAAATAGCACAGGTGGGATTCCATTTGGTTTCGGGGCCCCTTCTTTCCTCTCTTTTGCGATCTGTTTTTTGATGATTGTGGGCAGAGGGTGACTGACGACGCTCAGTGGTCTATTTTCTTTGGGTGGAAATTCCTGCTCACTCTGCTCAGTTGAGCTTTGTCTAGCTTGTTTTTGTGGCGTTTGACTACTGGCCTGTTGTCCATGGCATTAGGTATAGTTGTTAAAATGATTTGAAAGGTATTTCACCCAGGTTGATTCCGGAATATGTGACCCAATTCCGGTATGATATGGGCGGATGATCCTATTGACTGTTTTCCAGAAGCGACTGCCGTTATTGCTTTTTATATCGCTTAGCTATTTTGCCCAGTGATCATTCGCCGATTATCTGGTGATGTGCCATTTTAATCTTTTTAGTTTCGCCCTTTGCTCTTCAAAGGTTGCTCGCACTGTGGCATTCCCAGGGGATTTTCTTAGGTTGCGGAGAGCTGAGTTTATTGTTTTTTTGAGAGTCTTAATCTGTGCTCAGTGTTCTTTCGAGATGTTGTTCTTTCTCCATGTTTTATGTACATTCTGTTTGTTGCCAGTGGTGTCTGCATATTGTTTTATTAGTGTATCAGTGAATTTTTCCCAGGTTGCAATTTTATTTTCTAGGCTGTCAGCTAGCTGATTGAAAAGCTGTATTGCAGCTTCGGCCTTAGTAGCTGAATTGTTTGTTGTACATTTGATTCTCCTGAGGTTTGAGGTGTAAATAGTCCCCAGAGTTTTGTCAGGCCTAATCGTTCTTGCTGCCTTGGCTGTTATGTGGAATTCTTGGGGCCTGTGGTCGCTGTCTCCTTTGTCCCCCATTCTATAACTGCAAATATGTTGAAAAAGGCAGAGACTTGCAAACGTATAGTCCAAAATTGAGCTAGTTGTTGCAGAGTAGTGCAAGTTAACTGGTGAAGTATCATCAGGGAATCTTCCATTTAGTGCTTGGAGATTTAAGTGTTCCAGATCTTCTAATGGTTGGTTGTTGCAAAATTTCTTCTTCCTGTCATGTGGGGCACGCTGTGTAGGAATATTGTAAATTCCTGTTTGCGCCGATGCCCCTTCTCCTTGGGCCGAACCTATAAGGTATTAATTTAAGTCCCCTGTCAGAATTAGCAGCGGGTTTTCCAACTCCGTAACACTGTGTGACACTTGATTGACCAACTCTGTTGCGTCTTTTATTTTTCGTTTGGGGTGGATGTAAGAGTTAAATAAGGACACCTCCGTTTCTTCGTCCTCAATAAAAATGGAAATTTTGACTGCTATTGTTACATTTGATTTAGGGGCCATCAAAGTTGCAGCCGGTATGCTTGTGATTGAAACCAAGGTAGCCAACCCCCCAGAACTATGACCAAATCTGCCAATCCTTGTAGTGATGTAGCAAAGCACATGCATCCCTCAATTTGTATTGGAGCCGTGAGCCAGGTTTCCTGAAACAGGATTATGTCATAGGTTGTGACGTAATTTAAGAAGTCTGGGTCGTCTATTTTAGCTGCTAGTCCGTTTATATTCCATGAACAAAATCTAAGGAGGGGCTTTTTTGGTCTTCCTTCGATTCTATCTTGTGGATCGCGTCAGTTCTGCTCTATACATCTGGTTATGGTGCGTGATATTGGTTCCTTATTACATCGCTGATTTATTTTGGCAGATGGCCCTGCTGTTGGTTCTTCTTGTTCCCAGTAGTTGTCAAGACTCCAATGGCGAGATTCCCCGCGGGCTCCTTTTACAGACACAATTTGAAGGTATTTGGCGCACTTGTTGTCCGATGTTTTCATTGATTAATAGTGGCGCTGGATAAGACGGATTTTGAAATGGGGGTATTTCAATACCCCATTTTTGAAAAATACTCAGTTTTGCCAGGATTGTTTTTGCAATTTTGATGGAACTCCACGTTATTTTTGTGGCCTCTAGGCTTTGGGGATTGTTGGTATATTTGAACTCTATACACAGGAGTTCCGTGGATCTTATGTCGGCAAGGTTTGGAATGGCATTCATCAGTTTTAGAATGTTGCCACGATTTAGTATATCCTGGGGGCCCCTAGAGATGTATATTGGATGAAATAACAGGCCCGATGTCTCTTGCCTTTTTTTTTGTGTTACCAAGTGCTGTTGATTTGTTATGTCTGTTGGGTTCTGTTTGAAACAGACCACTTGTTATTTCTTGTTGCTGTATGTCCCCTTTGTAGATTAGTGCCACTGGCTTGTGGTTTTTTGAAGTGAACTTAGGAGTTCTTTGCACAAGGGTAGTCCGCGTTGGTACTTGCCCCCCGTGCTGTGCCTTATTATCCAAAGGCCTAGGGCTGGTACTGCCGTTTGTTGGTGTGCCGGGGCGATTAAGTACACTTAAGAGAGATCCCAGAGATTGTGACAAGCTGCTATGCACATTGCACTTCGTAATGCTTATTGGGGGGACATTAACTGATGGCTGTTAGTTAAATTGCTAACATTCTTTTCAAAATGCTTTGAACAAATGTGGGATCCTGGGTTGAGGATTTTATTGAGCCATGGTACGGATAATTTTAATGTTTATATGGCTGAATTTGTATAAGTTGTAAATATGTGTGGTAGAAAGGATTCAACCATCTATTGTGTACTGTCACTTTAGGATATTTTTATAATTTGGGTAATGTGTGAATATTTCTATAAGAATTTATTTCTTGGAAATAAAGTATTTTTGACTTTGAAAAAGTACTTACAATAGTCAAACTTAAAACCCTACCTTGGGACATTGTGTTCTCGTGTAAACCTATGTGAGCAAATTCTGTCCTCAGGCGCCAAGCTCTTCAGCTTAAAATTTCGGGCTCTGGATGTAGAACTCAACCCCTGTCCACCCTAGGTCTTGTTGTCGTAGTAACTTCGGAATGTTGACCTGGACTGCCTGACGAGTGAAGTCGTGTGAGGAGGTGCCCTGAACCATCATGGTGCGCCGTAGTCCGGGCTTATGCTGTTAGGCCCCAAAACGACCTACAGGTGCGCTGGAAGCAGAGGAAGAGATCGACCTTAGAAAAAAAGGAGCACCGCTCTAGAGCACATCCAGAGGGAAGACCTGGGCCTTGGGCCCGATTAAAGGGCCAGTGGGTCCAGGGCTAGGCACCTAATGCTGGAGTGACAATCAACCCTCCCCTCCGTCATGTGCAGATATATTGAGGAGCTCCCAGATGACACACAAATAGACACCAAAGAAGAACAGATTGTTACTGTCATCTTGCATGCACACAAAGCTGTGGTGAAATGTATGGAAAGGGGTCAAGAGTGAGCATTTGAGGAGAGATACTCTGGACACTGCTCTGGTGGTACCGCAAACTGAAATACATAGCGACACTAAACGTCCCTACCAGGGTGATTTGCAATGCCTGCTCCTTCTTGCCAGGCCCTTGTGACTGACTTGTCCACATCTCCCTTCCCTCTTTCCCAATTACCTGGGGGGTAAGGGGGAGGGCGTAATTGGGAAAGACCCTAAACACCACAGCCAGGGGAAGATGGACCACCATACTAAAGTGATTGCCCCCCCCAGGTGGAAGTTGGAGGCCACTCAGCCCCTACTTGATACTGCCATATTACTTAAGGCGATAGGATCCTTGAGAGAGAGCACTGGAGGGTAAAATTGAAGAGGTGTGCTCTGAAGTCACACTATTTGCACCAGGATCTACGCAATGTTACAGAAAGAAAAACAGACCAGAGTCTCAGAGGTGGAATCCGCGGCGAGGTATCTGCAAAAGGCAGTGACGGTACTCTGTAGCACGAATAAAGATGCACTAGGGCATCTTGACTGATGCAGAAAACAGAGCGCGTAGAAACAATCTTCGCTTCCTGGGCTTTACGGAGGGAGTAGAAGTAGCTAATGTTCCCACGTTTCTGGAGACCTGGCTAAAAGACACTCCGAGCACTCGAAATCCAATATATGCTATTATTTATTGAAAAGTTAAAAGTTATTTACATGGGCAATGCACACTTCTTTCACACGTCGGAAAAAGGATGGGCCTGGATAGAGGAGAGGCCAGTCCTACCTCCACAGAGGGGACTGACTACAGCATAACAACTGTCTCAGTGCACAGAAGCCCGACCCAGCGTTAAAGTGCGGAGGAAACGGAGGAATGACCGCAGGCTGCGGAGTGGAGGGACTCCCTACACGCTGAAAAGAATGAGCCAGGGAATGGGGGGAGCCATACGGACACAGAAGGTGCCCATGCTGCAGCTAAGAACAGGGCAAACGACAGAGCAAGATCGCATGACACTCATTCTGACTCTGAAGAAATGAAAATGCCCTATTTTATTTTACAGTTTTTTATAGAGTGAACTTGACCCGGTATCGGGTATCAGAGCGCTTTACATAGCACCATTTGCTCACATGAGGACACATTCATTGTTTGTTATGGAGTTGAAAGCATGCACCCTCTTGTCAAGATCTTAGCTCTGGAGCAAGACACAGAGACTGGACAACAACCGTCACTAGAAGAACCACTGGACGCGGAACAAACAAATATGAACTGGTACCAATATACTGATGAAGCTTTAGCTGCATAACCGATGCCCCAGAAACCCCTAGCCTAGGGATTGGCACTTGTGTTGAGAACCTGATAGGTTTGTTTTCATGTTATAAAAGTGTTACAGTGCTAGGCACTGAATAGTTATGTGGGGGGCAGACAACAGACCTCTCCTCTTCTTGCACAATGCTGTTTCTCTTGTATGAAGTGGTAATGTGATGCGGGAAGGAAGGTCATGGGGGGTTCAGAGGGGTGTTGGCTAAGGTGGGGAGGTTATGGTTTTGTTTTTTCTTATTGGTCGCATGGCTCATTGAAGGGCAGATACACCCAAAGAAACATGGTGGCTTCATGAGTTCCACACGCATCTGTGGGACATTTAGTGACTATACATCATGAACAGTAATCCCGGACTTTACTGTGAAGACCTAGAATGTCAATAGATTGGGAGATAAAATTAAAGAGGGGTTCGAGGACAATATATTAAACGACTGCAACCAGACATGGTACAGCTCCAGGAGAGGCACTTGCATGGTGCAGAAGTCGGCCTCTCCCCCACGTGACACGTAGATGGACTGACCGCTTAGGAAGATATGTCGGAGTCAAGGGCTATTGGGCAGAAGTGTAGTTACCCTGATATGCCTGTATGCACCACCTCTACTACAAGCCCCTATGTTAAGCAAGATAGAAGACATCCTGCTGTAGAAGCCCTCATCTCTTCAAGTTAGGGGGTGAATTCAATGACGTAATGACCCTTTAATTGACCTCTCAGGGCCTAATGAGGGACCGATGGGCTCCACCTTGTTGTTACGATTTATTACTAATTTCGGGCTAATTGATCTATGGCGCCACTGACATACTCACGATGAACACTACTGCTATTTTTCCGAGACACAGAGCGCCTTCCAGATTAGAATACATGTTTGTACCAGGGGATGAACTAGATGAGGTGGGGGCAGGGAAACTGCTTAGCAAGAGGTCTCTCAGACCACTCCCCTCTCCTGGTGAGACTGGGAGCAAGGTGCAATGATCAACGCTCAGAATGGCGACTTAATGCCTGGGACTTGAAAGGTGGCAAGGTTCCTGCAATGTATATGGGTGGACACAGACATTTTCTTCCTAGGAATTGAGAATATGATCTCTTCTGGGGAAATACTGTCGGAAGTCTATAAATCAGTGCTATGCCACAAGGCTCATACCCGAATTGCATTGAAGAAAAAAAAGGGTTGAAAACAACAGATCCTCCTATTTTGTCTCCAGTGCTGGGGAATGTAGGAAAGTGCTCCTTTTGACATGGTTGTCCCCCACTTTTTTGCCAAATGTTGATGCACTTTGACTGGGTGTGCCCTGGGTTCCTGGCCACAATTATGTCCCTTGTAAAAGGTACCATAGGTACCAAGGGCCCTGTGACCAGGGAAAGCCTCTGTGGGCTGCAGCACATATTGTAGCACCCTTAGAGGCCCTGTACCCTAACACACACACACTGCCATTGCAGGCTGCGTGTTTTGGTGCAGAGAAAAGTGAAGAGTCGACACAGCACACATCCCTATGAGCCATGCCTACAGCCACTGCCTCAGGTATAGGTTAGCCACCCCTCTAGCAGGATGCACTATACAATTGGCAAGGCTACAGTTGCATGAGCCCTGTACCCCTACAGTGCCTACGTTTATTCTTGGGCAGTATAAGTGCAGTGCAGCTACAAAGAGTATATGTTCTGGGAGTTTGTCATTACAAACTCCACAGCTCCACAGTGGGTTTATTGAAGCATATTAAACCTGCACTGATGCCAGTGTGGATTTAATGAACAATACATTCGGAGGGCACCTTAGAGATGCCCCATGAAAAACTACCGGACTCTAGTGTCTTGGCTGATTGGCTTCTCACCAGCTGCCACCCCAGATATGTTTCTGGACCCCTGGGTCGAGATGTAGTGTAGTTCCTATATTCCCAATAGGCTCTGCGCATTGGAATAATATAAACAGCAGTGTACATGTAGGACTGAGGTCGACTAGGTCTCTACTGACTATATTAGACTTAATTAGTTTCGCCAGCTAGCTCAGAGGTCACTAGAAACTTACTTGAATGTTCAGGAAAGAGTTAACTCTCCGGATTAGACAAGAAGGGATTAGCTTCTGACAACCATACATGATAACTTTGCTCCCTCAGAATAGAGTGTATCTCTAGAGTCGTGTGAAAACAATAGGCAGCTATTTCACTCAGTCAATCGTGCATACTTAGTTTCACCAGAGCATGCAAGAGAAATGAATTGCCACAATTGCAATACTTATTATGAAGTAAAGTGCGTACAGTAAAAGTAGTATTATGAAATAATACTGTAAAAGCATTGATATGGTTTCTTAGCCATATGATACTTTAAAATAGATAAAATATATACATACATACATACATAAAACCATTGACTAACGTACTCAACTGGTGCTTCTAACTACGCCTACCCCGATGTACCTGACCTAAGCCTAATACTTGGGAAGGAGTAAGTAAGTAGCAGTTTAAGTTAAGTTGGTTAAGATTGTTTTTTGCTAAGGGTCTGAATCAAGAATTCTCTTAAGGGTTTAGTCAGCTCCGTACCTTGGTAATAGAATGTGGGAGGTCTGGTATCTCTTTCTTCAGGACTCGATCTCCCAGCAACCCGCAAGGGTGACTCGGGAACACCGGAGCTGGATTTTCTCGGAGTGAGAAAAAGTCGCTTCTCCAGCGCGTCAAAGGGGAAGGGCGGCTTCCGTGGGCTCTCACATCAGCTGGGCTCTCGGGCAAGTAGATAGCCGCTCTGCTCCAAACTAAAGTGTGTTTGCTTAAGGCAACTGTTGGTATTTTATACCTGAAAGGTGCTGGGTTTGACGTAAGGTTGGACATAAGACGTCACTAAGAACTAACAGTTTTTTCTGGACTCCAGGAGTTCTTGCTCAAATCAAAACAAAAGCAGGGGGGAATTTCCCGGGCTGCTGGAGGCTTGGTTTGTTTAAAGAACACGTTGTGCTTTCTAGGAGTCGATGGGAGTAGCCGTGCTGTGCTTTGGACTGTATGGGCTAGTACTGAATATGGATAGGATTCTTATGCCTTTATAAGGATATTATTAATTATAAACGCATTGGGCATGAATCGGGAATATCGAATAAGGGTCCTAGATAAAAATACAACAGAGAACTTCCCGCTCTCTGGGTCCTGAAACAAAGCACATAATGGGCAGAGGTGCCAATCCTCCTCCCCCAGGATGGACAGGATCCACGAGGGGAAGCTTCAAAGGCTTGCCATCTTTGTGAGCTACCCCAGCTATTTGCTGCTCACATCAACTAGCCTCCACCGTTTCTGACCCTCACATTGGCAGGGGAGTCAGCAGGAAAACCAAGATAGGATGAAATGTGTGTCCAGCTCTAACAACCCCACCCCCCCAGGTGGGGGAGGTGAGGCAAAGCACAACTCTTTGACCTCATCATTTTGAAGATGGGCACCCAGCCAACCAGAGTGAGGGTTGTGCTCCCTGCCATTGGAGAGTGGCATAATCGGGGTGTACCCGCCCCAAGGAAGGGACCCGTTGGTCCCAACCTTTACCTACCTGAAATACTCCTTAATTTTGCATTTAAGGGCAACCATGAGCCTTGCCTCCTCAGACAAGATACAACAAGATTAAGAATAAGGACCAAAGAGCTGTGCTGAAGGAAGAAGAGGAGGACACCAACTGACTTGGCTCTAGCCCTACCGGCCTGTCCCGACCTCAACCTGCTCCAGCGGAATCCCGATGTGTCCTGCAGCCAGCAGTGCCCCAGAACCTGGTGGACCTGCCGTGACTTCCTCAACAAGTCTTTGTCTCCTGTGAGCACTGGATTTGCTCACAAACAGACTCGGACTCCAGCCAAATCCACAAGTCTGCACCACTCTGCACCCGACGCCCACGGCCAGAGTTAAAGTGGCCCAACACCACGAGCCTGTCTCCACAGACAGCCTGACGTAGGATCTGGCGAACCCTGACCTTTCTCGAGTCTCCCGATGATGCCTGTAGTCCCTTTCTGGAGGATCCCCCGCCCGTGACCGGTAAGAAGAATGTGATGCCAAAAGACATCCCTGCACCAGAAGCCCAAAAGCCTTGGGTGGCCCAACCAACGGTGATCCAGCATCCCACAACATCCCAACTTACCTCTCCAACTGGTGGTCACCTACAGAAGATCTTCGTTCCAGAGCTTGCAGTGCTTGTTCAAACTGGAGAATTCCCATTGAAATTACGGGGGCACCCGATGCCAAAACAGCACCCTACACCCGGCCGCCATAGTGCTGCTGTGGGTGTACCCTGTGAAGAACCGGGTTTTAGAACCCAGCGGCGCCAGTGAAAGCGCCCGATGTCTTCGAGTTCCCCTGCCTTGGCAAACAGACACGGGACACTGGTTAACACTCAGACTAACGCCATATCCAGTCACGTTCCAACCGATGTATGCTTGTGTCTCATCTCTCGGGATAGTCTCATAGGAATCTATTCCTCTAATCATGTCGACTATACCCTTGACTAGAGCACTTGTCTTCGGACTATCTTTCACGGAACGTAGGGGATAGACTTCATGAGCATAGATGAACATCGTTCTCTATGCCCATACGGAACCATTGTAACTGAAAGGCAAAACCAAGTAAGGAATACCTTTATCTGTAGTATGGGGCATAAGGCCACACACCCAACAATTAGTCGTGTTTACTACTAGCTGGTGTTGGTGCAGAAGCTGAACAAAGGAATTATTAGCGAATTCCATTCTCCTGACAGATTCATGTTCGGGCAGAGGGTGAAAAGAATGTGAAGAAACAGTAGGAGGAGGCATAGGTTGTGTAGTGGGCATGAACGTCACTTGAAAAGAGAATGTCACATATCCAATTAAAAACATCATTAAACTAAACAACATAAACAAACACAATATTAAAAAACGTTTTCTGCTCATTACAATGCAAATTTTGCTCTTGAAGCTCATTCTTTCAACAGGTCTCTCCATCTCGAAAAACTCCATCCTCTAATCGTGCTGTTCGTGGCGGTAGGGTGTTCCGCGCTAGGGAAGGCGTCTGTCAGTCCAGGGAACGCCCTTAGACCAACCAGAACCGTCAACCTAACGTCTTCGGCTTGCACTCCAAAGACTGGACACCGCGACCCTACAGCTGAACCCGGATGGTGGTTCGAAAAACAAAAATCAAAACAGTTCCTCGGAGGAGAGCTTAACCTTAAAAATCAGCAAAGAAAGAATTTATTTCTTTATTTGTCCAGCGACTCTCGGTCGCAAATTATAACGCTCTTTCCAGGCAATGTCTGTTCTCGAAACAAAAGCTCAGGTTCAGAAGTGTTCAAACGATTCGACGGAGGCACAGCTTCTTGAAGAAGATCGTCGCTTTCTCGTTCAGTGTTTGTTCCAATCAAACAGGCATCGCTAAAAGGCAGAAAACGAGGCACAGTTTCAGTCTCAGAATCAAGAAGTCCTTTCTGGACCCACTAGTCATACGGCAGAGGCAAAGGGGCCCTCTTACAGTGTACACTGTGGATCCAGTACTTTTTACCGCGCACTCGCACTGCTGACCCGTGTAGATAAAAGTACCAAGTAAGGACCAATCCAGCGGGGCTGCTCGTTCTTGGTCCGCTGGAAATTCTTTATCAGGACCCAAGAGACAGGTTCGATAGCATGTCCTGGATCTTCAGATGCTTGTGGCAAGGTATCATGAACCTGTTGATGCAAAACACGCAATTTAGCCGTCAGTTCATAAAGGTAATCAAGCAACACAGGGTGCTCTATCTCACTGAATTTTGTCGGCCGCGGCACTCCCCAAATATTTGCCGGGCGACCAAACACGACCTCATATGGACTAAGTCCCATTCGTGAATGCACAGTAATTCTTGTGGACAGGAGTGCTAACGACAAGGTATCAGGCCATTGAAGACCAGAGCTCGCCTGGATTTTGGCCAGTTTTAGCTTAAGGGTGCCGTTATAACATTCTACCAGACCAGCTGATTGGGGATGATTTGCAGTGTGGAATTTTTTGCCTTATTCCTAACCCATCACACACTCTCTTCATCACTTGACCCACAAACTCACTCCATTGTCACACCAGACCATTCTCGGCAAACCATACCTAGGGAAAAATTCCTTAATAGGGGCTTTCGCTGTGGACAAGGCAGTGTTACCCTACAAAGGGTATGCTTCCACCCATCTCGAAAAAGAGCAAACAACCACTAGCACATACTTGAGGTTGTTGCACCTCTCCATGTGGATGAAATCTAGCTGCAAAGCCTCGAACGGATACGTTGGAGGAGCAAAATGACCAGCTGGAGTGTGAGTTCCCTTACCAGGATTGTACATCAAACAAACCATGCAATTCTTAACCAAGTTCTCTGCACACTTAGGAATTCCAACATTCTGCCATACTGGAGCTAACAACTTACAAATCCCTTTCACACTGATACGAGACATTCCATGAGCCATCGTAACCACTGGAAGTACATACGCATCGAGTAACAACCATCGCTGATGCTCTGACAACTCAATCCAACAACCATTCGAAACCAATTTACCCTTACTTTCTCTCCATTCATTCAACTCTTTCTCTGTAGCTTCAGCTTGGATGGATTTCACGCTCTCAATTGTATCTTCACGCATACTTCTATCCGGAACCCATCTCGCCAGACCCGCAACATACATTCGACTCATCACATCTCTCGCCGTTTCTTTCGCAACTTCATCTGCAAACGAATTACCACGACTAACATCAACAGTAACTTTCCTATGCGGACTGCATTTCACAATCGCAACTTGCAACGGCAAAGTAAGAGATTCAAGAAGTTCATTCACCAACTGACCATGCTGAATCTTAGTTCCATGCGGAGTCACGAACCCACGTTCTTTCCACAAACGTCCAAAACTATGAGCCACACCAAACGCATACTGGCTATCGGTATACAGAGTCACTCGTTTTCCTTTCGACAACACACACGCTCTTGTCAATGCAATCAACTCTGCTGCTTGTTCTGAATTATGTGGGATACGTGCAGCTTCAACGATCGTATGCAACGTCGTAACAGCATATACCGCAGTCGTATCACCATTCGGAAGCTTAAAGCACGAACCATCAACCCATAAGGTACCATCACACTCTGGAAGAGGAGTATCCCTAAGATCTATCCTCCCTTTCGTTTCTTCCTCTGTCCTAAGGAAGCAATCATGCTGTTCAATAACATCTGTCTCAACTGAAATCGGCAACAACGTAGCTGGATTCAACGTGTTGCATCTCTTTATGTGCACATGACTCGCTAAGAGTGTCAATTCGTAACCTGACAACCGAGCACTAGTTAAGTGCTGTGTCTTGGTGCGATTCAACAAGGTATCCACTGCATGTGGAACCATCACAACCAATGTATTATCCATCACCAAACCAGCAGACTGTCGAATCGAGACAGCCGCTGCTGCTGTAGCTCTCAAACAACTCGGCAACGCTCTAGCTACCGGATCCAAAGTCGACAAAAAATAAGCACATTATTGCTGATCGCAAAACTGCTGAGTCAAAACTGAAAATGCACATCCCTCTCTCTTGTGGACATAGAGTGTAAAAGGCTTACTGTAGTCGGGAGTACCCAACACAGGAGCCCAACTCATCGCGCAATTCTGAAAAGCTCTTCTGACATTCGTCAGTTCAATGAATAGGATTTGGAGTATCCTTAACAGTAAGAGCTATCAAAGGCTTCACAAGCAAAGAAAAATTCGGAATCCACTGTCTACAACACGATGTAATACCCAGAAAAGCACGCACTTCTCTCTGTGTCGTAGGCACACTCATTTTCGCAATAGCTTGAATTCTTTCTGGGGTCAATCTTCTTCCCTCCTTCGATGAGAGGTGCCCTAAGTAGGTAACTTCTTGTCGACAACATTGCAACCTCGAAAGAGAAACCTTATGATGGAAATCAGAAATGACGTAACAACGACAAAGTAGCCTCTTTACAAATCTCTGCACTGTCAGCCGCAACTAACAGATCGTCAACATACTAAATAAGGGCAGCACCATCAGGTAAAACAATCAAATCAAGTTGTGTTTTCAAGGCCTGACTATAGATCGATGGACTCTCACAATAGCCAAAGGAGCGCGATTAAACTGGAAACTTCGGCCTCCTAAAGAGAAGCCAAAAATAGCTCTACTTTCCACGGCAATCGGGATGCTGAAGAAAGCATTCTTCAAGTCAATCACCGAAAACCACGTGGCTGAAGCCGGAATCAAAGTCAATAAAGCGGTGATATCAGGTACAACTGGAAATTGCGGAACTACAATCTTATTCACCTTGCGAAGATCGATCACAAACCTATAGACAGGAGGCTGTGAAGAATCAGTTCTCTTCAAAACAGGCAAACCAGGACTATTGTACACGTTACCTCTTGTTTCTTCAATCACACCTTTCTCAATCAGATCATAGATGATCGCCAAAAGTGCTCTCTCACCATCAGTGGAAATTTGATATTGGGGAATATGTGGCAATCTAGCATTCGCTTTCAACCACACAACAATATGGCGGGATCTCCAAAAGACCCACATCATTCGGACCAGTAGCCCAAAGAGAATCAGGGAGAGAAGACAATTCAACTGGAAGTTTATCTTTAGATAAATACATCCAAGAGGTCACTCTCTTACCTAATGTAAGCTGTACTCCTGAAGGAGAACAATGTAGCATCGCGTACAATCTCTTCAACAAGTCTAATCCCAACAAGTTCTCACTACAACCTGTCGTTAGAATAAGGGGTGCTTCGAATTCACAAGGTCCAACAGAAATAGACAATGGACTGGAAATCGGATTCGTAACCGGGGTGCCAGAAAAACCTCCTGAAACATTCGTCAAGCCAGACGAAGGTGCGCCAGGGAGTTTAGAGTGCATAATAAACTCTTTGCAGCACCAGTATCCAACAGAAAAGGTTCTGACACACCTGATGCAATCACTTTAACATAAGGTCCATTCTGATTTACTGGAACTGAAATAACTCCCTCTCTTTGTCTATGGCTGTCCTAGCAATCATTACCGTCCACATTCTCACCTTCGACGTAGTAATCGTCCGCATAGTACTGAGCCGTCCAACCAGACGCACCATTCTGCTGATCAAAGCTATTCATAGAATTCTGTGGAGGCAAGGGACGCGCATTCTGAGGAAACACACCACGTCCTCTACCTCTAGGAGCTTGTTGAACACCTCGACCTCTCACACCAGAAGCACCATTCGTGCGCTGCAACAGAACCGGACAACTATTTTTGAAATGACCCTCTTCTTTACAATACGCACACTGATTAGGGCCTACAGGAAAACGCTGTGGAGAAGACTCGAACCTTTGCGAGTTTTTCTGATATTGCTGAGGATGCTGATAATCGCGCTGATTATTACGAGGCGGATACGCTTGCTGAAAAAGAACCTTCGACTTTAATTCTTTAGTCTTCTTGTCGGCTCTATCTTTCTCGTCCTTATCTCTATTCTCGTAGTACTGTGCAGTAGCCAGAATCTGCGCTGACGAAGAAACAGCCAAAGCACTCTCAGAATCCTTCAACTTATTGCACAACTCTGGAAGCAAATTATGCACAAACTTGTCAACGAACAACCGTTGACCACCTTCCGTACTCATATCCTGACCACTATGGTCAACAAACGTCTCTTCGAACCTGGTGAAAAAGTCAGCCACGCTTTCGTCTTTCTTCTGCTTACATGCAGACAACTTGTCCCAATTAACACTCACGGCGGGCATTAAAGTCTTCATGTAAATAACAATCCTCCCAGGGAGTTCTGCAACTAAATCCTCTGGTTTAGCACCACCAACTTGTCTAGCATCTGCGGCACCAATATTAACCCATGTATCACCAAACTCTTGCGCATGATCCGTATGACAAATCATTCCCCATATAGGCTGTGGAACAACATTCCCAAACAATCTATCTATGTCGGCCAGATTCATAATACATGAATCCGCAGTGTGTGATAATTCCTTGTAGTCCCCTGCTGGATTTTTACGTGAATCAGGCAAAGACTGCTTAAGGGCCAAAACTTCAACTCGGTTCCATGGAACATGTACCCAAACACGCTGAAAATGAGGCGGAACAGCTGGAACAGCAGCTGCATCACCCGGTCTCCAAACTGGGGGAACCTCTCTCATCGGATATTGTCGCGCCTTTCTCCTAACTGAAGAATCAGGCTCAAACAACAACCTAGAAGGAGACTCACTCCTAAACGGCAAAAATGTCGCAACTGCTTTCTCAACATCAATACCCACTATAGTTCCCTTCGCAAACTCAGACTGTAGTCGGAACAACTTCGACGGAGCTCGTCCCAATTCACCATCTTCCCTTTCTTCACGAAGGAAAGCACACATTGTCCCAAAAACATATCTCTGCGTCGGTGCTTCCCACTGACGGAAAACATCCATAAAACACTCAAAACTATACTGCAAAGGGTAAGTAACCCATTTACGCGCTAAATGATCCAATACTGAACGTTCATCTGGACCAGGCATTTGACTACGCAATTGTTTACGCTCTGCAACAGGGGTCATACCCAATGACCCAAAAAGAGGAGAAAAGAAACCAGCAACAGTATCAGTCATTCTCTGTTGAACAGAAGAAGTTGACAACAGAACAGGAGACAATGCAGAATGAGAGGATACCAAGGTCGGAACAGTAGCAGTAGGAGCAGGCAATACAGGCGTAGGAGTAGCAGACGAAGGAGGTAGCAAAGTCGGCGGCCCTTGAGAAGGCTGTGCCAAAGGAATAGGAGCCAAATGAAGAGGAGCTGGCTGTTGTAGAACCATAGGAGGCAAAGCAACTGGAGGTTGCGCAACTAAAGGTTGCGGAGGTGCTGTAGCACTCTGCACATAAGGGGGTGGCAAACTCAACAAATGTGCCATCAAAGGATCTTTCTCAAGGTCTTTCTTTTCATCTTGCTGTTGAGGTGGCAAAGCTGGATAGCACTTATCTATCTCCATTTTACGTTGCCTAAGCAACTGCTCACTCTTGTTCTTCTTCGTTATCCCTAAACTGTATAGCAGCTTGCACCATCGACATACCTCGTTCCCTTTTATTTCTCTTCGCTAACTTAATTTCTTTCTGTTTGGCTTCCTTTCGCGAAAGGGGTAAAGAGTCAAACATCGCCGGTCGGGCTTTCTTCTTGAACAGTTTGACTTCTAGATTATCTAAATTCTCAGTTTCAAAGCTACCATATTGGGGCCACTTTAGGACACCATCTTTCCTCGTATATCTAACCATACTTCATTATACGTGATGGGGCCCACACCGTGTTTTAAATAGAGCTCATAGGTCGGAGTTCCAATCGAAGGCACCGGACACGAGTCCTCCAATCAGGAAGGAGTAGTTTCTGTCCTGTAACTCCAGTTCTGTAGTAGGGGTATCTCTGTTATAGTCATAATCTAGTGAATAGTCCCGCCCATGTGCGCGGACCCCGGAGCAATCAAAAATAATCTCTTAAGCTGTCAAAACATGCAGACCTGCATAGACACTTAAGAGAGAATTTAAAGACAGATAATGCAGCCTATATCCACAGGCTACACTGTCCAATACTTCAACTGGAAATTCCACCAAAAACCACAACAGCACAGCCTGTCCAGGGTTTTCCACAGAGAAAACCTTGCTTTGAACAGCAAAACCCTCTGGAATGATAGAGAGGAAGGAGTGGACAGACAAGCCCCATAGGCTGCCATTATGTGGCTCAAAACAGGATACTGTGCCTTTAAGAGAACTTCCCAGAAGCCTCACAGTATCCCAGAATGCAGTGCAGGTCCCTTTCACCTTCAGTTCTTTTTGAAGGCGTAACACGCCAGGCCTGTAGCATTCCTTACATGAATATCTCTCTCCACCGGGGAGGAGGGCGGGCGCTTATGACTATAACAGAGATACCCCTACTACAGAACTGGAGTTACAGGACAGAAACTACTCCTTCTGTAGTAGGGGATCTCTGTGTATAGTCATAATCTAGTGAATAGAATGGCAAGCCCATCCCCACACCAAAGCGGCGGTGGAGAAACGAGAAACAACACCACTATTGTGCGAACAAATTCCGCAGCGAAGCCTGCCCAACCTGAGCATCTGCCCTGGCATCAGTGTCCAGACAGTAATGCTAAGCCAAGGTATGGCCCGTCTTCCAAGTGGCGGCCATGCAGATTTCTGCAATCGGAACATTAAGCAGCAAAGCAGTCGCAGCAGCTTTGCCCCTGGTGGAATGAGCCTTAGGTTTACCTCCCAAGGTTGTATTAGTCTGTTGGTAACACAATAGTGTACAGGACACAATCCACCAAGAGATGGACTGTTTTGAGGTAGCAAAACCGGTCCAGACTGATTCATAATTGTCAAACAATTGATCTGAACCACGAATATCTCTGGTTTTAGCCAGATAGAATTCCAACACCCTCCTAACATCCAGGGAATGTAGGGACCTTCCCGCTGGAGATGCCGGATTCTGAACAAACGTAGGCAAAGTTATTGTCTGATTGACATGAAAACCAGAAAGAACCTTAGGAAGACATTTAGGGTGAGTATGCGTAACAACCTCAGCAGCATGAAATACAGTATAAGGTCCGTGGCAACACAACGCCTGAATACCACTCCCCCTGCGGGCCTATGTGATGGCCACGAGGAACGCCGCCTTCCAGGACAGATGCTGCAACGAAGCCCTATGAATAGGTTCAAAAGGCTCCTACATCAATCTGGACAGCACCACATTCAATTCCCATGAAGGCGAAGGAAGCCAGACAGGAGGGAATGCTTTCTTCCAGCCTTCCAAAAAAATCTTTGATCACAGGGATCTGGAAGAAGGAAGTCTGAAGGGCATTTCCTGTAGGCAGTCATCGCAGCAATATGAACCGTAATGGAGTAGACATTAAGGCCCGACTGCGCCAGGCGTAGAAGATACAGAAGGAAGACATCTTCCTTACACGTCGACAGGGCATGGTCCTTGGACTTGCACCAGATGCAAAAACTTCTTTCACTATTAAGCAGAAGAAGTCCTAGTGGAAGGATGCTTAGCCTCCTTCAGTAAGTCCATACAAACTTCTGGTAGATTCAAATGGCCATATCAAACTATCTCAGGAGCCATGCAGCCAAACTCAAAGACGAGAGGTTGGGGTGCAACGTCTGCCCCCGAACTTTGCGAGAAGGTCCGGCCTGCAAGGCCTCCGTATGAGAGGACGGAGAGACCGGTGAAGCAGGTCCGTGAACCACCACTGTCTGGGCCAATCCGGGGCAATCAGGATCATCCGCGCCCTGGACTGGGACAGCTTGATGAACACCGCCGGAATCAAGGGAAAGGGTGGAAAAGCGTACAGAAAGCTGTTCGACCAGTTAATCCAGAACGCATTCCCCAGCTTCCCCACAGGCAGCACCCAGGGGCGAAGTCTCGGCATTCGCCGAAGACTTCTCCCAGTACTTCGTCATTTATGACCCACTCATGGCTTTCCTGAATCAGTCTGCTCAGCACGTCTGCCCGAGCATTCTGCACACTTGGCAGATGGGTAGCCGTTAGAGTCAGTCGCCAGATCGCCCGCGCCTCCTGCGACAGAGTGCGCGATCTCGAACCCCCCCTGCTTGTTGAGGTAATACATTGTGGTCAAATTGTCCGTCTGTACAAGCAGAGAGTTGGTCTGGAAGGACGGAAGAAACGCCTTCAATGCCAAGGGAACAGCTCTGAGTTCCCAGAAAATGATGTGATACGTGGACTCCATCGGGGACCACGTTCCTTGTATCTGCAAGTCTCCGGAAAGCACCCCCAGCCGTGGGGAGACGCATCCGTCACGACAGTCTGTGTGGAAATGTCCTTGTGAAAGGGAATCCCTCTTAGGAGATTCTCCGCTGAACACTACCACTTCAGAGACTGAAGAGCACGCAGAGACAGTCGTATCTTGTCGCCCAAGGATCCTTTCCTCTAATCCCACTGATCCTCCAAGCACTCCTGCAAAGTTCTCATGAGCAGCCGTGCGTGTGGCGTGGGGAACATACAAGAGGCCACCGACCCCAGTAGAGAAGACACCGTCTCCACTACCGTAGATGGGGCGGTCACAAGAGCCTGAGCCTTCCCAAGGGGAGATAATCGACTCTCCACCGAAGGAGACACGCTTGCTGACAGCGTATTGACGGAGGCTCCCAAGTACTGTATGCACTGGACCGGAATGGGGACAGACTAGGACATGTTGATGTGCAACCCCAGCTCCTTCCAGAGAACGCACGTCCTCCTGAAGTGCGCCTGAGCTTCCGAGAAGGAGGAGGCCCTGATCAACCAATCGTCCAGGCACGGTTAGAGAAGCCACCTCGTTTTTCCACAGGCGTGCAGCAACCACTGCCATGCACTTCGATAATAGTCTGGGCGCAGACTTCAGCCCGACTGGCAGTACTGTGTACTGATAATGATGGGCGCAGACCTGGAATCGCAGGAACTTCCTGTGTGCAATGAGCACATGGGAGTATGCATCCCGTAGATCTATGGCACCAAGCCAATCTCCCTGTTGCAGCAGAGCATAAACCTGATGCAACGACAGCATGCAAAACTCCTCTACTGCGAATCCACTTGTTCGCTTGTCGCAAATCCAGAATGGGCCGGAACTCGTTCCTGTCCTTCTCATGAACCAGAAGAACCGGGAGTACAGACCTCTCCTCTTTTGAGACAGAGGTACGTCCTCTATCGCCCTTGTCCTAGACAGGATAACGGCCTCTGCTTAGAGCTCGCACCGCTGAAACCGCGAGCCGACCGGAGGAAGTGCTGGAGGAGGGCAGATGAACCGAAGACTGACTTAGACCCAGCCGGCCTTTGTTCGCCGAGGAGCCACAAGCTCTCCCGCGTATGCGCACAATATACTTGTAAAGCATTAAATGGCGGCCCGGGACCACCGGCAAATCCTGGGAGGAAAAAACGCCGCTAGAAAGGGCAGAAGGCCTCAGGCCGTTCTCCATGCCCCAAACCTACAGCCGTCCAAAAATCTCCGATTCAGACTTCATGCGGGCCACTCACTACTCTCACGGCAACCCAAGGGTTGCCCAAAGAACGGGAGAGTAGAAGCACACTGCTGAGCCGCAGGCTGCAGAGACGTCAGGCAAATAAAAGTATGGCAATGTAGGACAAACCCACAATACCTGGGGGTCGGCAGGAGAGAAAAACTTCGCTCCGACACCGATGCCTAGATCCGAAACTATCAGGCCCATTAGACCACCTCTTGTAAGGCTTCCCTCCTGTCTCCCGGCAGAGGAACCACAAATCGGTGAAGAAACCCCCCCCCCACAGAGGGATCCCACAACAACGGTCCAACAACCGCAGGCCACAGCGCGAGGCCTACATGCCGCTACCCCTGCGACCAAGTCAGGAGCACGGTCGGAGCCAGAACCTCCTGCCAGGCGGTAGTGGACGAAAGGAAGTCCCGCCAACCAGTAAAGAGTCGGAGAGGGACTCCCCGTACTCATGGCCGACGCATCCCAGGCATCAAGGCACGGAGGCTCGCAGACTGAGGGGCAAAAGGCCCCTGGGGTGGTGGACGGAAGAGGGAACCGAGGGGATTCTGAAACATCCCCCATCAGAAGGGTTCCTCGACGCTGATCAACTGCTCTGCGTCGTGAGTGGAAGGTGCCGGGAACACAAAGTCCCCTCTACGACGGGAGGCTCACCAAGGAGCGAGGCCTGGAACCAGACCCAGTCGTCAAGCGCCGGCAGGACTCTGCGGTTGTAACCCATGACGCCGACCTCACTACGACGTCACCATCACTAAGACAGTGACTGTCTCTATGACAACCAACACTCAGACGTCAAAATGTCACTAGGTGTCAACAAAGGAGACGCTGAGCCATCCCTAACGGTGACGTCCTGACCCAACGGAAGAGGGCAGAGCCCAAGTGACCAATGCCCCAAAAGGAGCATCACCGCTCCACGACGTCTAGCCTCACTGTCCCATGACGTCTAGCCTCACTGTCCCATGACGTCGAGCATCCCTGACGTCGGGGAACCAAATGACGTCGAGGTACTCCATGACATAGAGACACTCCATGACGTCGACGTCGAGACACTCCATGACGTCGACGTTGAGACACTCCATGACGTCGACGTCGAGACACTCCATGACGTCGACGTCGAGACACTCCATGACGTCGACGTCGAGACACTCCATGACGTCGACGTCGAGACACTCCATGACGTCGAGACACTCCATGACGTCGACGTCGAGACACTCCATGCTCGAGGCCCTTCATGATGTCGAGGCACTTCATGACGTCGACGTCGAGGTACACCATGACTTCGACGTCGAGGTACTCCATGGCGTCGACGTCGAGCAACATAATGGCAGCCAATGGGGCTTGTCTGTCCACTCCTTCCTCTCTATCATTCCAGAGGGTTTTGCTGTTCAAAGCAAGGTTTTTCTCTGTGGAAAACCCTGGACAGGCTGTGATGTTGTGGTTTTTGGTGGAATTTCCAGTTGAAGTATTGGACAGTGTAGCCTGTGGATATAGGCTGCATTATCTGTCTTTAAATTCTCTCTTAAGTGTCTATGCAGGTCTGCATGTTTTGACAGCTTAAGAGATTATTTTTGATTGCTCCGGGGTCCGTGCACATGGGCGGGACTATTCACTAGATTATGACTATACACAGAGATCCCCTACTACAGAATCCCTATTACAACCACAACAAAATATCTTTCCAAGTCTGCTAAAACCAGGCATCTTCGCTCACTAGTCTAGCTTCAAACTTCAAGGGAATATCAAAGACGATAGCCTCGCGAATACACCAGTCCCTCGGCTTTGGGGCTTGCAAGTCCCAAATCAAAGATCCCAAGGGGATACCCAAAACAAAACTAAGGACTGGGAGATGCTCCACTCATACTTAACTGAAATGTCGATGACGTCGCCAGAAGACCAGTCTATTGTCTCACGACAGTCAGGGCAGCAGTCCTTCGTAGCCGTCGGAAAGCGGGGAACCTCGCAGCAAAGACTTTCGGACCACGACGACATACAGGGGTCGATGAAGTGGTAGGCCTCCCCCGGAATTTTCACACAAAGCTCCTCACGATCTTCAGGCTTGGACCAGTGCCGCTGAAGTCGCCCCACGTTGGGCGCCAACTGAAGAACCGGGTTTTAGAACCCAGCGGCGCCAGGGAATATGCCCGATGTCTTCGAGTTCCCCTGCCTTGGCAAACAGAGACACGGGACTTCTCGGTGACGTCAAAGACCAAATTTATTGGCTGCAACCAGGAACAGAGGTCTATGAAGCACAACACGGGTGGTTCGCTAGAGACTGCACAAATTCATAGAGCGAGACATCATCTTTTATGCTAAAAATCACATTCCTGACTGGCATCAATTATTTACAAACAGACCAATCACATGGTGACATTTCAAACGTATCGCATAACGACAAACCCACTTTCGGTTGTCCAGCCCACCAGAAATGACAAGGCAAAATCCAACATTCTTGCTCGGACAGGCCGGACAAACCCATAATAAAAGGACCTCAACCCAAAAGATAATTAAGCCATAAAAAGGAAGGAACAGAAACAGATGAGAAGCAAGATAGAAGGGTGTGTGCATGTACCATAAACTCAGCAATGTCCTGCTCTTTGATCTCTATCTGACCAGCTGCCTAACAAGGAACTGGCTCAACAAGGTCAGCTTCGGGCAAGGGAGTCAGTTCGTTCAGGTCACACAAAAGCCAGCTAAAGGTGTACGTGTCCCAAAGACTCGTTCGGCCGCAGTCATCGGCCTATGTGAGGGCAACCACAAAATGGCCGCCGTACACAAAATGGAACCCGTAGGTTCGAACGAAATCCCCGAATACGTAGTGTTTCCATAGATCGATTATGACGAAAACACTCGTACATACCGCACTCATCATTTGCGATCCGCTGATACCAAAATCGTCTAGATACGACATTTATTGAACGGGTCCAGAATCACGGAACCTCACTGGGGGCTAACTTGAACCCCCTTTTGCCCTGAGCTTAAGTCCAGGGGCTTCACTGCCCCAACCGTGTGGCATGCTCGTGAGCAGCCACCCCACAGGCCGCCTATCCCCCATTGGATAACACCGAGTCACAGCACTCTGCACCAGGCTGCCTTAGTGCAGCTGAGGGTGCTTTGGGAGTGCATTCTTGACCCTGGGGGGAACGCTTGATCTAACCCCAGAAACTCACCCCTCTAAGCACTTTACTTACCTGCAAAACTATAACCCTATTTTCCTCCATTAGATTGCACTGACTGGTTTTCTCTGAAAAACTTATAAACTGTGGAGGGTGTTTTGTATGGGGCCCTAAGAAACAGTTTTTTATTAAAAACCTGTTTTACTTACTTTGTATCTAGGAAATGTCCCAGTGTGATAACTAGGCATATCACACAGAGTAAGAAAAGTAATCAAAATAGTAATCATACAGTACATGCAAAGTAACTAGAAAGTAATCTCAACGGTTTCTAAATAGTTGACCTATCTTTGGTATAGTATGTACAGAGCCAGCTTCCTACAGGGGACAAAGAAGCAAGGGGTTAGAGGCAGACCGGACAATGACAAATACAGGAGGCAGTGGCTAACTTACGACATGGGAAACCCCCAGGTCCAAATGGTATACCAGCTGAATTATACAAACTGTGTATAAATCTACTGACCCCCTCCTACTGTGTCTTTACCAAGATGCACATAGGGATGGCATTCTCCCCCCTGACCTACAGACCGTCACAATGGTGGTTAAACATGAAGAAGGCAAACTCAAAAATAGATGAAACTCATATCGCCCCATCTCCCTACTGAATACGGAGGTCAAGATATTGGTCACAGTCCTAGCAACTCATCTCTTAAACCATATCACATCTCTCATCCATGCCGAGCAGTCTGGATTCATGCCGGGTCATACTACCCAGCTGAATCTTCATAGGACTGAGAATTGGCTAATGAGGGTCAGGGATAGTGAATCTCTGCTTGTTTCCCTGCCCAAACCGGACAGGGACCCTGCAATGTTTGGCTCTTTTCGGCCATTGGCACTTCTAAATACAGACTATAAAATTCTAGCCAAAATACTGGCGGACTGGCTAGATCCCCTGGTGCCCAATCTGGTGCATGCTAACCAGAATGGGTTTTTCCCTTCTCAAAACACGTCACTCAACTTGCACCGTATCTTCCGGGTGACTAAGTACTTAAATCTGCGCTGCCTCACTTGAGGTGCCTTGAGAAGGCCTTCGACACGCTGGAGTGGGATTTTTTGTATGCTACCTTGCTCTGCTAAGGTCTTGAAACTCGTAGAGATCTTGTTTGTACCCATTCAATCCATCTTGTTGAGACCCCACACTAGTTATTAACGACACGTCTGTGAAGTGACAACCTACTGTCTTATTATACCATGGGGTTCGGATATACCACCAACTGGCAGACACGCTAGAGGGGGAGCTCATGCAGGCGATAATCGCCATTAAGTTGCAGATGCTCTTTTGGCGGAGCCTGCCCCTGACCGACTGACAATCTGGGCACAGGCCGAAAGCATTGGCCTACACCGCGAAGACAACCTGAGAGACTGCAAAATCCCAATAGCGGCTAACTAGGATGTCATTCTGCAAGATTATCAAAACAGCTGTCCTCTAGATGAACTCCAGGATTCCACAACTGACAGACACAGTAGCAGCGGTGAAGCGTTAGCGTGCGCAGCAGGGAAATTCAGTGGAGAGAACTTCAATCTGTTCTCCTCCCCCAACCTATAATTAAAAAATAGGACTATAAATATACACCACTGATAACATCTCTGAGTGGCGCACACAGGCAGCGTGGAAGTGATGAGGAGCGACAGACCTGACTTGGGCAACGGTTTACATTGTTATCACCTCCCCGCAATGTACTATACTCATCCATGCATCCCACTGAAGCCAGCTACAACAACCAAATCCTACACGTCACATACCAGCCAGCACTCGCTACAAATATGTAGTAGAAGCTGTACATTGCACAGTTGCTTGAATTTTTGTTAATTGTAATGTATGCGTCATGGTGCCTAAGCTGAGCTGATGCATGTATCTGTCCATCACTTTATGTTAAAATCAAAAAAAAATGTAAACAGAAAAAAAATGAGGGTCCGGGATAGTGACGTCCTGCGTATATTTCTGTCGGACGCAGAAAAAGAGTTTGACGCAGTTCATTGGCCATTCCTGGACAGTACGTTAGCTACATTTGAAAACGCACCAATATTTCGGACGTGGATAGCACAATTATATAACAAGCCAATAGCCGTTTTTAGGGTAAATGGTAAACTGTCTTTGAATTTCCCCATTGGCTGTGGAACGAGACTTGGGTGTCCTCTTTCTCCATTCCTGTTTAAACATACTCTGGAGTCCTTAACATGCGTTATCCAAAAGCATACAGAGATTCAAGGTTTTAAAACCACTCCCAGTGAGGATACAGAAGAAAAGATCTCTCTATATGAAGATTATATTCTTCTTTTACGTCACAGACCTAGTGACAACCATACCCATCCTTTTCTATACAATGGAAGAACATGTGAGACACTCCAGATATAAGATCAATTCGAATAAGTCCATGCTGTACTATCCTGGACAGACCTCAACATGGCCGCCTCTGCCGGAGGATTTAAGGATGGTTACCAAAGGTTGTCAATATCTAGGTATTTTTATCATTCCACATAGAACTGTGTTGGCACAGCAACCTTCGAAAAGTGCTCTTATAGAGATGGAAAGATGAACAAAAGTTACTTACCTGTAAACTGTGGTTCTCCAGTATTGGTGTCTTTCATACATTCACATGCTTGAATATTCCCCGTCGTCGAAGTGGGAGTCTCACTGTACATAAATAGCAGTAATAAATATGCATGTATACATGAGAAATATCATAAATAAAATATACATACATATAAAGCAATAGAAATGTAAACTTGAAAAAGTACCATAGAACAGAATAGGCCCATTGAAAAGCCCAAGGGAGAATTCACTTTAGTAACATATTAGAGTCATTATGTGTTGGTCCACATTCCAGCCAATCAGGCTGTAGCCTCCTCTAGAACCTTCTCCTCAGAAGCCCAAGTCCTCAGATTTTCGTAGCACAAGTAAATATAAATGCTTGAGGAGAAGAGAGCCTCTGAGGGGAGGATGGGAGGGTCGCATGTGAATCTATGAAAGACACCAATACTGGAGAACCACAGTTTACAGGTAAGTAACTTTTGTTCTTCTCCAGTATTAGGGGTGTCTTTCATAGATTCACATGCTTTAATAAGAGTAGAAAGCAGTAAATCATACATTAGTCATAAAGGAAGTATACAATTTAAGTCTTGGCAAAACATATCCCTTAATAAGCAATAAATACCAAAAATCATGACAAAAACCTTTATGACTGGAGGCGGGTAGCAAACAGAGGCTCACCTTTATCGGAAAAGATACCGCAGCACCGCTTGACCTACTGCCGCATCCGCGGCATCTGTTGATTGCAGGCAGTAGTGCTTTGTAAAAGTATGGCTGCTAGACCAAGTAGCAGCTCTGCAGATGTGTCTCAGAGGTACCCCCGCAAAGAGGGCAGCAGAAGTTGACACAGCTCTCGTGGAATGAGCTCGAGCCGGAGCAGGAAGGGGCTTGCCAGCCCGTTGATGACAGTAGGATATGGCAGACGATATCCATCTGGTGATGGTCTGTTTGGTTACAGATTGTCCTTTGCACACTGGGCCATATGCTACAAATAATTGATTAGTCTTTCTAAATGTAGCTGTGCGTTGAATGTAAAACTTGAGGCAGCGCTTCACATCCAGAGTGTGCAAAGAGCGTTCCGCTGCAGATTGAGGTGCAGGAAAGAAAGTCTTAAGAACAATTGGTTCATTGAGATGGAAGTCACTGGGAACCTTAGGAACAAGCATTTACAATGCAATGGTTTTGCCTTTGTTAAAGTTAGAGCTATTGGCATTGCTCTTGACATTATTTTTATTTATGTTTTTTTTAATATAAATAAATGGCATTGTCATTTACAATGCCACTAGCTTTATCTCTCGCAAATGACACACACAAACACACACAAAGTCCTCCGTAGCCCCACGGGTCCAGCTTCTCCGCGGCGTCTACAGCACTCGTCGCGGCCTTGGCGGTGCCAGTAAATCCAAGTGGATAAAACAAACCTCCCACCATTGTTAAGTAAAAGAAAGCGCCTCCGTGTCTGAGTTTACAAGAACACCATTCCCTCTAGCAAACACCTTCTTTTAATAAGCACACCTAAAGGTGTGTTGTTTCAACCGCGTCCTTTCAAGCCACGTTTGTCTGCCACCCCGTCCCCTACCCACACAAAGCACCACGGACTGCAGTAGCATGTCTGACACTGGCAGTGTGTGAGTGCAGCTGCCCTGCCCGGGCGACGATGCACCCTGTGCACACAGAGCAGGCACAGCACAAGAAGCACAAAGTCGGAGGCCTCCCTGCACGTGGGACCTGGGGGGAGCCAGGGGGGCGCCGACTGGCACATAGTTCTCACGGGCCGATAGCTCTGTGGGTCGAGATACTTCTGCGGGTGGCCGAGTGCTCTGCGCAGGTGAAGGGCTCCGTGTCAGGGGGCCGCTCAGCCCTCCATCCTTCCAAGGTCGATAACGCGAGTAAAGATGCCAAACAGTGCAGCAATTCAACAGGGTTCCAGTTATGGTAATGGGAAGGTTTTCTAGGGAAAGGCCAGTTTGTGTGAGGGGGCGGGCTTGGGGGTGGTTGCTGGGGATGGGCGGGTCGCCTCAGCTGCATTCAATTCTGCAATTTTAGAAAACAGAGCATTGGCTGCCTACACATTCTTTGCGTTAACCCCCCGGACGCCCTTCCCCTCTTCCCACAGCCCTAACCACAGCCCCCGCCTGATACCGGTGGGGTAGACACTTCACCGGTGTTTGAAGGTGCGGGGCGGGCCGCCCTGCTGGATATAAGTGGGATCCGACAATATCCAGGGAATCCGGTGATGTCCACTCACCCTCGGCATCGAGTTCCCGGGTGCTGCCCATGATTCCAGCCCCCCCCCCCCCCCTCATGGTGTCCTGATGCAGTGTGCCAACGAAGTGACATAGATGCCAACGCGCACGCCTCCCAGGTGACTGACCCTGGGCGCGCAGACCCTCTCCACCCACTCACCTTGAGCAGCTCCCGCAGCTGGTTGGCGTCCTATAGCTTTTCCTCGAGGCTGTGGCTGGAGTAATAGGTATCCTCGGGCATGACCAAAATCGAGCAGTGCCGCTTGTAGATTGTCCGTGGGGGAAGGCGGGTGCCCTCAATCCCGGACCAGATTTGGGGGCGTTGACGAGAAGAGGCTTTCGGCTGACGTAGCCAAAAGCCAAAAATTCTCGGGAACGCCCCCGAATCTGGTCCGAGATTGACGGACGGAGCCCTCTCCCAATGGCTAGCCTCCATTTATGGAGCTAGCCAATGGGAGGAGGGGGCGTAGACCCGACTCCACACACAGAGCATAAGATTTTTTCTAGCGCATGCGTACTTCGTACGCATGCATCGCTAGTCAAAACCTAATAAAACTGGGATTTGTTCTCAAAGTAACAGCCTCGTTGGAGAACTGTAGAAACGGTGGCTGTATAGTAAAGGCTTGGATGTCGCTGACGCGCCTGGATGACGTCAGTGCAAGCAAAAGAGCCACTTTCCAAGTGAGGAATTTTAGATTGGAAGAATGGATGGGCTCGAATGGAGGCAAAAGTAGTTGAGACAAAACTAAGTTCAGTCGCCAAGAAGGTGGGGGCTGACGGATTGGTGGGAACATCCGAAAGAGGCCCTTGAAGAATTGTCTGATGTTTCTGGAGGAGTACAAAGATGTTACGCCATCATGGCGAAAACGAGAAATTGCAGCTAGAAACACCTTTAGAGTGGAGTGTGATAGTCCTGATCTTGCTAATGACAAAAAGAACGGCAAGATCTGCTCAGGCTGAGCACACATGGGATCCAGGGTTTTAGTGGAACACCAAGCATAGAAACGCTTCCACTTTAGTTGGTAAGTTTTGATGGTAGATGGAGCGCGAGCACTTGCTAGTACCGCCCTACAATCCTTGTCGATATTCATGTGTGCAAATTCATTGTACTCAGGTTCCAAGCATGAAGTTGGAGATAGGCTGGGTCCGGATGGCATATCTGACCTTGCTGCATTGTGAGAAGATGTGGCAGAGGATGCAATTGTATCGGATTTGTCAGAGAGAACAGAAGAAGATCTGAAAACCAAGGACGTCTCGGCCATTTGGGTGCGATAAGGATTATTCGACACGGTTGGAACCTCATTCTGTGCAACAGGCGAGGAATGAGCGGAAGTGGAGGGAATGCATAGATGAAGTCGTTTGACCAGTCTATTGAAAAGGCATTCCCGCTCGACTCCTTGTGTGGATGCCGGCTCGCAAATCATTGACACTTCTTGTTGAGAGCAGTTGCAAAGAGATCCAATTGTGGTCGGCCCCACTGTTGGAAGACGAAATCCAACGTTGGTCGATTGATTTCCCATTGGTGGTTGTCCGAGAGGGCTCTGCTGAGCGAGTCCGCCAGAACATTGGCCACCCCTGGCACATGGACAACTGTGAGATGTATCTGCCGATGGATAGCCCAATCCCATATTTCCTGTGCCAGTTGTGACAGCACGAGAGACCTTGTGCCGCCCTGTTTGTTGATGTAGTGCATGCTGGAGGTGTTGTCCGTCCTCACCAGCAATGTTTGTCCCTGCACTACTCTTTGAAAGGACTTCAAGGCCAAGAAAAGCACTACTCTTTGAAAGGACTTCAAGGCCAAGAAAATCGCCAGTAGCTCCAAGCGATTTATGTGCCAAGTGCGCTGAGACGCCGTCCATTTTCCCTTCACGGACATCCCGTCGAGATGTGCCCCCCAACCTTCTAGGGAAGCGTCTGTTGTCAGTGTAAGTGTTGGTGGTTCGTCTTTGAATGAACGACCTGTCGCTATGTTTGGAGGATGAGCCCACCACTCCAAAGCGCTTCGAATGTGGGGCGTCAGTTGGATCTTGTCTTCGAACGACCCCGATATCTGCTTCCACTGCTTGTCTAGTTCTTCCTGTAGAACTCGCATGTGCAGTCTGCAGTTGGGAATCAGCTGAATGCACGAAGAAGCCATGCCAAGGAATAATTTGTACATCCGGACAGAAACGTACTGTCTTGACCGTAGGAATTGTACTTTCCTTATCATTCGATCTTGTCTCTCCTGCGAAACGAACACTTGCCCCAGCCGAGAATCGAGCGAGGCTCCTAGAAAATCTCGCTGTTGAGATGGTTGAAAGTGTGACTTTAGGCAATTGATGGACAAACCCAATGTTTCGAAGAGGGATATGCAGACTTGAGTGTGCTGTTCCGTTAACTGAAAAGTCCTGGCATTTATCAGGCAGTCGTCCAGGTACGGATAGAACTGGATGCCCTGTAGACGCAGGTAGGCAGCCACCGGGGCTAGAATCTTGGTAAACACCCTCGGTGCTGATCGAAGGCCGAATGGCAGGACCTTGAATTGATAATGAAATCGGCCGACTGTAAAACGGAGATATTTCCTGTGCCCGGGGTTAATAGGTACATGGAAATATGCATCTTGAAGGTCTATCGTTGAAAAGAACTCTCCTGGAATGAGGAAATTCAAGATTTGAAGCAGGGTTAGCATCTGAAAAGTCTTTGATGCGATGAACTTGTTTAAAGCTCTCAAATCTAAGATGGGGCGCCACTCTCCTGATTTGTTTCCTTGCTAGAAAGAAACGGGAATAAAACCCCCTGCCGCGTTGACCTTGCGGTACCAATTCTATGGCTCCTTTCTTGATCATAAGCTGCACCTGGGCCAACAGTTCCTTAAAGTGGGGAGAAGGTGGACCCGAAGGTGGACGAGTGGGGGGGAATTTTGTGAATTCCAGGGTATGTCCTTTTAAAACAACGTCCAAGACCCATTGGTCGTTGGTAATGTTTGACCAATTGTAGTAGAACTTTGAGATCTGACCTCCAAGATGAACAGTTGCCGGAGGGTAAAATATGGGATTGTCACTGTTTTTTGTTGGTGTTTGCACCACCTCTGTAATTGGACTTACGGTGGTATGGTCTGGAGGTGGATGAACGACCCTGGGACTGATAGGAGCCCCTCTGTCTGTTATCATTGTAGTTGTATGGTCGATATTGGCCAGTTCCACGAAAAGTAGAGGTTCCTCCTCCTCTACCGCGTGCCCCACGAAATGGCCTTTTCCGATATTGTAGAGTTGTCAAGGACCTTGCTGTGTCTGTGTCCTTTATAAGTTCCAAAGCATCATCAACATGCTTACCGAATAAAGATTCACCGTCGTAAGGTAAATCCAAAACTCTGGACTGGACCTCCGGACGGAAGGTGGTTGATTTTAGCCAGCCTTGACGGCGCAAGACTGCAGCACCCGCTAGTTGCCGGAAACCAGTGGAGGATATATCGACGGCACAGTCGATTATTTCTGCTGAAATCTTTTCTCCTTCGAGAATGATGGCCTGCGCTTCATCCCGGATGGAGTCGGGCATCTGAGGGATCAGACCAGCGATCTCAGACCACAGTTGACGGTCGTAGCGACCTAGAATAGCTAAGGCGTTGGACGCTCTCACAGTTGTCGCTGCCATAGTGATAAATTTTTTGCCAATTGAGTCTAATTTACGGCCATCCTGATCAGGCGGAGATGTCAGAGGTATGGCCGGATTTCGAGATCTTTTTTGTGCCGCCTGAGTGATAACAGAATCCGCCTTAGGTTGAGAAACCAAACAGGCCGGAGAAGTAGGTGGCGCTTTATATTTTTTGTCCAATCTGGGCAGAACAGCTGGTATGGAATTAGGACGTTCCATCAACTTTAGACCTTCTTCCCATATGTTGTCTATTATAGGAATGGTATGCGTTTGCCGTTGAGGTAAGTCCTTAAAATCATATAAAAAACAATCAGTTTGTTGCGCCTCGATTGTTAAGTGGAACCTTTTCGCAGCACGAACCATAAGGTTATGGAAACTCGCGATATCCACTGGCGGTGAAGCTCTTGGTGATGCCGGTGGAGTAGAAGGTGTCTGTGCCCTATAATTGTCCACATCCTGCATGTCATCATCGGTGTCATTATCCCCAGTGTTATGAGGAATTTGATTCTCATTATCGGTATCAGGTCAAGCACCCGAAGGAGACGTAGGTGTGACAGGCGCCGGAGCTTGAGGCCGAGGTGCTGGAGACTGACGTCGAGGTGCTGGAGACGGAGGTCGATGAGCTGGAGACGGAGGTCGTGGCGCTGGAGACTGAGACCGGGGCACTTGAGGTGCCGGAGAAGTAGGCAACGACGGTGGAAACCTACGATTGTAGTCGTCCAGCATATGTTGTAGGTTTTGCACCAATGACAAAGGAATTTGCGTAACCTGTTCGTAAGTAGTTGGTTCTGCCGTATCGATTGGAAAAAATACATTCCCATCTTCGACGTTATTATCCTCATCCTCGTCACTATACTCTTGACACTTAATGTGTAATTCAGAAGGACTGGATGCTGGCTTATAAGTTTGATCTATTTCAGAGTAATTTCCGGATTCCTCTTCTCCAGACTGAAATAATTTCTCCGGAGGCTGAGATCCACTCCTTACTGGACTTAACTGAATGAGTGGAACAGTCTTGAGAGACGAGGCAGTAACCACTTTGAAGGTGATAGTCTGTAGGGGTTGGTGCGTCGTCAACGAGCCCGTCGACGAGATTTCCACAGTCTTAGCACCACCCGGTTGTTTTTGCGCCGTCACCGCAGAAACAGGCATATGAACTGGCAGCTTACTCTTGGTCGACAAAGATTATTTGGTCGTCGACGAGGTCGTCGACGAGGTTGCAGTCTTCGCCGCCGATGAAGATGCTTTCGGCGACGAGAGAGTAGTCGTCGACGGACCAGTCGTCGACGGAGTGGCCACCGTCGACGAAGATGTTACCGTCGACGAAGCAGTCGTCGACGAAGCGGTTGTCGACGAGGAAGATCCGGTCGTCGGAGTAGTCGTCGACGACGATGGCTTGTTCTTTGTCGACGGAGGAACAGTCGACGGAAGGCGCGTCGACGACGATGATTTCTTCGTCGACTGTTTGTTCGTCGACGAGATCTTAATAATTGACGAGATGGGTCTCACCTCTTGGTTGCTCGTCGACGAGATGGTCGTCGTCGTAGAAACAGCCCTAACTGACTTTGTAGTCGTTGAAGACGTCGACGGACGTGTCGACGAGCCCGTCGACGAGCCAGTGCCCGTTTTTGAAGAGGAGGGCATAGTCTTGGGTCTAGACGCCAGAGAGCCAGGTCCCGTAGGCGCGCCCCGAAGCAAGTCCTGTGGGGAGACATCCTTGAAGGAACCCAACATTTTACTCTTCTTAAGAAAAGGAGAGGGTACTTCAGTCTCAGACCCACGCTTCTGAGAGGATTTTGAAAATCCAGATGACATACTCTCAGCATCAGAAACCACATTCTCAGATGTTTTTAACTTCTGTAGCCACAGAAGGAGACGGGCCTCTCTATCCCTCAAAGTTTTAGGGGGAAAAGTGCGACAGAACTTGCAGGTAGAGGTATTATGATCCGGGTAAAGACAGTAAATACACTTACTGTGAGGATCCTCATGAAAAAGGCGCAATTTACCACAGGATGGACAAGCCTTGAACAAGGTTTTCTTAGTAGAAGACATTTCTGAAGAGAAAAACAGCTAGAACTGGTGAAAAACTGAGCAGAGCTCAGGGAGACTCCCTTCACAAGACGTGCGGTAGAAAATCTGAGGACTTGGGCTTCTGAGGAGAAGGTTCTAGAGGAGGCTACAGCCTGATTGGCTGGAATGTGGACCAACACATAATGACTCTAATATGTTACTAAAGTGAATTCTCCCTTGGGCTTTTCAATGGGCCTATTCTGTTCTATGGTACTTTTTCAAGTTTACATTTCTATTGCTTTATATGTATGTATATTTTATTTATGATATTTCTCATGTATACATGCATATATATTACAGCTATTTATGTACCGTGGGACTCCCACTTCGACGACGGGGAATATTCAAGCATGTGAATCTATGAAAGACACCCCTAATACTGGAGAACTTTCCCTCTCCTTTCTTCGGCGAGCAGGCATTTTTAAAGAGATTACACTACCACAACTTCTATATGCCCTCCAAAATACCCATCATCCACTTCCTTGGACTGTGTTCCCTGGACTGGAGTAACACCTGCGGTCATTACTAAGGCAGGGAGGACACCATAGAACAGTGCTAAAGACACTACAACATAACGCCTATAATAGAGTGATGGCGCTGTCAGACAGAGACTTATTACTGGGCAGCACTCTCGATTCCTATTAACGAATTGGCACATTTTACGCTGGATCATCCCACATATAGGCTAGAGAGGGTACTACTAAAACCCCACACCCATCTACACTACCTCCACGGCGGTAAAGAAGTTTCTAGACAGGTTCTCGCAACACAATTCACCTTGAAAGAGTGGGAAAGGGAGACAAGATCCAGGGGGTGGACACAGAGTTACCAAGGCAAGCCATTATGGAAAGGGAGATAGTTCAAAGAAGTGAGTAAGCTACAAGTTTGTGGTGCCTGGAATTTGGTGGGAATTTCAACGATAGGGGACGTTACTGATTAAGGTGAACTAAAGTCCTGGTTGACTTTTTGTACTGAAAATGGGTAACAATTTCAGATTAATCTAGTACACACAATTGCGTCATGCATAGCTGCTGAGGGCATAATATGTGTGGAGTTAACTGAATATGCACCACTAGAGGGGAGTTTATTACAGGAGGAACTTACAAGCAAAGCAGTTTATCTCTCATATAAAACAATAAATAACATGCCAGATAATCTTGGGAGACTACGGTAGAAATGGGATTGGGATTTGGTAGTCTTGGAAGGGAGACAGCCCTAATGAACCATAGAGAGGTAGCTATCAATGCTAGGCTGCTCCTCATTCAATACAAAATCTAGCACAGAATATGCTATGACAAAGAGATATTACACAAGATGGGAAAGGCAGAGACTACATACAGCCTTAAATGCAGAGACGTCAAAGGGGATTGCTCTTATATGTTACGAGTTTGACACACTATCCTGGGTTATTGGAGCACAATCATTGCTGAGCTAGGTGAGATCAAGGAAGTGTCCCTGTCAGCCTACCCCAGGTTTGTTTTCTTTAGTATTCCAAGTGATACTGATATTACTAGGGCTCAGCGTCTCTTCAGTTCCTTGGGTCTGGTAGTGGCCAAGCGTGATGTGGCTAGACAATGGGGTGCAGCTGAGGTCCCTACGGTTCATGAGTGGAAGAAAGGGATAGATCTCATATAAAAGCAGGGGTTGCACAAAATATTTTGAAAGGTATCGGGTCCCTGGATGCGCTACTATGGATGGGACCTGGTGGATGATTCCCATGAGCTCATATCATCTGTAGATGTTTATACTGATACCACACCACAACGAAGTGGCCATTAGATCTGAACTGGACACATTGTTACGGTATTTAGGTTGGGATATGTAAGTGGAAACCACTGTGTTTCTCCATTGTTTACTTATTTTATGTGGACTTATCGAAGTAGATGTAATGCTGTCCTTGATGAATGTACCTCATGCGACCAATGTTATTGTTAAGATGATTGTACATTTAAGTTTTTTATCCCAAAAAAATAAAAATATATTTTAATTTTGTTTCTAAAAATACCTTCTGCCAGAGCAGTCTTTGTTCCTGACCTCCGGAGAGAGTGACCTGGTCATAAATGAGTCTGTGGTGATAGACTGATCAGAACTAGTCAGCAGCACACTAGTAGTTGGTAGGTTTTCAGGGGGCACCTCTAATGAGCCCTCTTGGTGAATGTGTTAATAAATCCATAATTGGAATCAGTGTGCGCTTGTTAATACAAGATTTTTTATAGCAAACATCTTTGGTTTCAATAAAGCCATCATGTAACTAGGGACACGTTTTATACCAGTGCTCAGCGCATGTACTTAAAATTGTTTCCCTGGTGACTTGTACTGGCACTAAATGAATTGGCCAGCACAGGGACATACCTTCTCATGCAGATAAGTCCACACATGTAGTATAGTGCACTATGCCTTAGGGCTTTAAGGCCTGCTATAGGGGTGACTTACCAATACTGCATGCAGTATTGGTACTGCAGGCATGGCATACAGGGCTGTGTGCCATGTTATGTTTACTCCCCTGGCCCTAGCTGGGTGCACTGTAGCAGTGGTGAGGGTACAGGTGCATGAGCCCTTTACACCTACAGTTCCCCAGTCCATTCTTATGCATTGTAAATGCAGTGCTGCCATTAAGAGTGTATGGTGCTGGGAGTAGTCATTACGAACTCCACAACACCCTAATGGCGTCACTGAAGGCTGGGAAGTTTGGTATCAAGCGTCACAGCACATTAAACCCACAATGATGCCAGTATGGGATTTATTGTAAAATGCACGACAGAGGGTATCTTAGAGATGCCCCCTGAAACTCGACCAACTTCTAGTGTCCCGAATGAGTGGCTGCTTTGGCTGCCACCACCAGACATTTTTCTGGAACCCTGGTTCGAGAGCCTGCTGCTCTCTGGGGCCCGAAACAATGCACATCCTGGGACGAGGTGCTAAGCCTTCTCCCCCAGGATAGGCAGGGTTCGCGAAGGGGAAGCTTCAAAGGCATGCCACCTTTGTGAGCCTCCCCAGACCATTTGCTGCTTTTAGCAACTGGTCCCCACTGGTTCTACACCCACTTTGGGCGGGAGAGCCGGCAGGAAAAACAAGTGAGGCAAACGGGTGTGCCCAGCTCTGCCAACTTCACCCCTCAGGTGGGGGAGACAAAGTGAAGCACAACTCTGAGTCCCCACCATCTTGAGGATGGGGGGACCCAACCAGGGATAAGCTCCTGCACCCCCCTCCCACTGGATGGTGGAACGATAGGGAGTGTATCCATCCCAGGTAAGGGATCCATTGGTCCCTGCCCTTTACCTGCCTGTAACGCCCCTAAATCTAGTATTTAGGGGGTACCCTGAACCGTGCTTCCTCAGATCCAGAACCAGCAAGAAAAGAAGGACCGAACAGCTGTGCAGCCAGCTAACAAGAGTTGAACACGTGACTCGGAAGTTGAACAAACTAGGTTTTAGGTCCGTAAAATATATGTTATTAAGACTATTATGGAGATACAAAATGTTTACAGCATCATACTCCTTGAAATAGAGTTGGATACTCATGGTGGATTAAATGTGATGATTGTGGCATATCAGCATTATCTACTGTTTTTGCTGGATTTTGGCATTACATTTCTAATACAGATACTAATAATCTTATGGAAACTATATGTGTACCCTTGATATGCCACTAATAATATAAGGATGAATTACCATTGCCATGAGTCCATGCTTAGATGTCCGCCAGTTCTTACAATGTATTGCACTGTGGTTGTTTTTTTACTCGTGTTGGGAGAAGGTGTATTTAAGATGGAAAATTCAAATGTGGGGCGAGCGTGACCAAGCCGTAATGGCGAAACGCGTAGTTTTTTTACTTGCCAAATAAATCATTTATAAGAAGCCCTGGGTGTCCGAGTCTCTTCCTTATCTGGGGGTTTGTTTGGAGTGAAGATTTGGGTCTGCCGGTTACCGGACTCGGACCGCCCACGACAGCTGAGGATCTCTTTACTGGTACTGGTGGAGGATATATATATATATATATATATATATATATATATATTTGGTACGTTGTCGTCTCTGCAGCCAATAATTCGGAAAAAAGACGAGGCAAACCCAGTATCTGGTGCGTGTTATTTATTTTGAACCCAACACCACTCTGCCATGACGTGTTTCGGCCTGGCGAGGCCTTGATCACATGACCACATATATATATAGCTGCTCGATTCTCCATGCAATTCCACAGGCACAAAGAAAAGCACTCTCGGGGGCAAGTCCAAACGATTTATTTAAGGACTCACGGTGAACAAACCAGACGCGTTTCGGCAACCGCCTTTATCGAAGGTGATGCAGTATGCGCGAAAACGCCCTCTTTTATTTCCATTACATTTTTTTGAAATCGAAAACGGCATTTGCAAACAACATGGTAGACATATTGGAATATGGTATTTCATTATCAACAATACTTTTGTCATAAACCCAATACATGAGTTGCATTTTACTCGTTAGCCAATACTGCACATCCGTGCCTTTACCATTTACACTTCGCTCTGGACCAACAAATCCTCTTCACCTCCCCATCCCCACCAACAGCATGGCTGGTGCTGGCCGTGTTCGGGGCTCGGAGGGGCGCAGACGGGCTTGCCTTGGCGCGCCTTCAGTGCGCCAGAGGCGCCCCCGGGCCCCCATCTGTATCTACCCACGTTCAATCGGAAGTGAGGAAATTGGGGGGGGGGGGGGGAGACTCGCCTCCCTCCGTACAACCGGCACTAATGAGCCGTGACGGACCGGGGAGCACGATGAACAGAAGGTATGAAATGTGCAAAACAGAGCAATTTAGATTTTGGCAGCAAAAAACAGTGAAAGATCTAAAAAAGTTTGTAAATCAACTTTTACTTTAAAACACACAGCACACGCGCTACTCACAAAAGAAACGGTGATTAGACTTACCACGTATAGTAGACAAGAGAACAAAATCAGAAAAGTGATAAACAAGAACTGGCCAATTGTCCTAACAGATTCTACTATGGCAGAGAAACTTGCCAGTAACCCAAATTTGACATTCTGGAGGGTACCATCTATGAGAACGACCCGAGTTAAGAACAGCCCCGAAATAACCACAAGTATATCTTGGCTGAAATCAAAGCACAGCTTCTTTAAATGCAGAACATGTAGAGCATGTACATTTGGCATAAATACTGCAGAATACAGCCCTCCTTAAGTGCGGATTCTATTACCCCCAAAGACAACTACAGCTGCCGCACAGATTTTGCGGTATATGTACGGACATGCACCTGTGGCCTACAGTATGTAGGCAGCACTACACTACAGGTGCATGTCAGGATCCTACAACACTTGAGGGCAATAGTAAATTCAGATCAAACGTGCCTTGTGGCCAGGCACTTTAAGAGTGTGCACCAAAACAACTTAGAATGCCTCACTTTTTTCGTAATAGGTTCTATCCCACCATTATGTCGCGGAGGTAATAGAGAGAAGCTACTTGGAAGGTTAGAGTCACGTATAATAATTACATTAGATTCAAAGATGCCAAAGGGATTACATAACAATGATGAGATGTATAACTTCCTATAGTTTCTGCCTATTTTACACACGGATTACAATAGTGCACTTTCATAGCGCTCTTTTAGGGGTATTTTATTGTATTTATTCTGTCGTAAACAAATACTTTTAAAGATTTTTTTTTAGGAATTTTATTATGGATGAATTATTTACATGTTTTAATCATTTTAGGGCATGTTTTGAATGACACTAATATCCTATTATTCCAGAAATGGCAATTCCTTTATAGAGTGGCTTGTATAGTTTTAATTATTTTATTTAGTTGTATTTATTGTATTGAGCATATTATATTTATGTGGTCATAATTCTTTCAAGAAAATGGGTCGCTTTAATGCACAATGCCAAGGAAAGGCTATAGACAATTAAGTTCCTCTCAGAAAAACTTTTAATGTTCAAAAAACTTTATGTTCACTATTTCACTGATCCTTGTAAACATCGTAGTCTTAATTTCTGATCAACAGACTCATTATGTGCAAGATTTATGACATCCACATGGTACTTTGTGTCATTTGTGTTAACATTACATTAGTACTAAAAAACTGATCATACACATATTAATATTCAGGATTTAACCTTGAAAACACATTAAGAATACTATTCGTTTTGTATGATATCAATGACAGAGCTGCCTGAAATAAGAAAAGTCTCTTTTTTTTAAATCTTTTCATTTTTTACATGGGTACACTTATACTGGAGTATTTATATATGACTAAGCACTTTTAGGGAGATATTGCACATATAGCACTTCATATATGGGTTTTACTTGTGTTACAAAATTTTATGCAGGAATCAGATGGACATATATTTGACAAGTAAAAAAGCATTTAAGCAGTAATGTATACCTAGGGGTGAGTTGACGACACAAGTATTAAGCAGAAAGGTCTTAAAGTCCTCTAGGCTCACTGTGCAAACCACATATCAGGGGTATGCATTTGTCATTTTGGAAGCTTTAAAGTTGGTTTTCCTTTTATACAGATGACATCCATCCACTGGGACACTTGTATATTGACAATGTTGTATATATTTATCATGTATTTATATTCACATATTTATATAAGTCATGGTGCACTTCATGGTCCATACATATATATTCAATATGTGATTGATTTCTATACTATTTATCATTGTTAGGGAGACCTAATGAGACTAAACTCATGTCGGAGATCAATGAAATATTTTACAAAAATTACGATCTGAAATTGCAATAGAACTTCTCTTAAAGTGACAAGCATCAATCCTAATGTATTTATAGGTATTAATGTAATTAAAACAACAAGATTAACTCTGTTTTATTCACACTCAACACACTATGAAAGGAGTTAAAAAACAACCAACAGCAACAAAAATGTATGTGCATAGTCTGTTGTCCATATCCACTGCGAGTGGTAACCATGTGACAGGAAATGTAATGGTTTTAAACTCTGCCCTATAGACGCTTCCTTATGTTATCAAGGTGACGACAGTGACCCAAACGCGTCAAAACATGCTGGAGCTGTTAAACTAATTAAACATAAGTTTGGCACGGAAAGAGGAGTCTGTATCCTTTCTTTTCGTCGGAGTTTAGACGGTGTGGGAACTTGGTGTTTGGATATAAATATATAGCTAGCAACTTCACTTCATATACACATACCTACATATACACACAAATACATAGACAGACTTTAAGGAAAGTAGCACAAGTAGTTGTGTTTTGATGATCAGTCAGTAGTGGTGAATTCTTGTAATGGATGTGTGGTTCTGATCTACGTTGCTGGGTCAAGAGTGGTAGTGACCTATATTTGTGTCATTTGATCTAGGCCCTACAAATATCAGCTGGGCTAATAAACAGTCTTGAGGGAGTTGTGGCAGATCTTGAGCTATATGGGGTGTAAATGTACATTCCTAGGTGTGTGTGAGTTGGTGGAATGCATTGGGCCGATTGGAAATCTTATAGTTTTTAAGTTGATTACAAAGTAAGGCTGCACGATTGGTGACCTGCATAATCTCAGAGTTTGATTTTTAAATTGCTGTTTAAGGCAGTCAAAATAGGTAAATCTCTTAGCATTTGTGATTTCCTCATTGCAACACCAGCCAGGTATTATACCTGGCTCCATGTACCACTGTCCACCAGTACCCTCGACTATCGTATTATCCTCGATCTCCCTTTGCAGGAGCATGCGAGTGGTGTTGGAGTATTTGCATAGCTAAGTGGTCAACAATTACTTGGCCTCTTGGCTGACGTAACCACTTGTGTCTGTAGTTGTGGGCTTACGCCTGGAGGATTGGGGGAGGAATCTGTGGGGCATACAGGTGTGAATGCAGGGCAATTCACCCTTTCCATAACTGCAATATGTGTTGGTGGCATGGTGTTTTGTTGGGTCGTGAGCAATCTTGTAGCCCAGTAGTGAGCCTGAAATCATGAATTAGGGAGTCTAAATGGTTGGCTAGTAGCCATACAGTTTTGTTATATCTTTATGAGCAGCACACAAAATAAAAAAGGCTGCACGTTTCAAGACAAGTCAAAGGATTCTGCCTTTTCCACATTCTAGTTCAAATGTTTCTTTACCACATTTCTCCATAGTATTTCCCTTGTATATGACATGAATAGTATATTACAGCAAATGTGAGTGAAGATTTTCATTGCCAACAATGAGAATGTCATTTTACAATATGAGATAGGAAAAAATGATATATTACAGGGGACCGGAATAGCAGCCACTCGGCAAACATATCATGTATGACTTTTGCTTTATTTTTACAACTTAATACTTTCTCATACACTTGAACAAAGCCCAATTTGTATAGACAATAAGCAGAGTTCTCGCTTTCCAACGTAAACAAACACCAAATATGCATTATTTAAACAATGAAACAGCCTTATAAAGAAAGAGAACACAAATTATACACAGATAATAGATTATGAATGTGACTTACCTCACCATATGATTTGCGTATGCCTTACCACAGCTAGTATTGTATCTGCATAAACTGCAATTAACATACGCTGGAAAGTGGCTTGCAAAATCCTTCACAACAGAATCGCATTCAATGCACTTCTGTGTTCCAAAGGAATTCCTACAAGTGCAAAAAGCAAATCCCACCATTGCATTAACTATTTTGAATAATTGAAGAAGGGTACAGCATTAGACTTTCTAGGTAAGCAAATTGAGCACAAAAATGAAAAAAAAGTGCTAAGTGTTGCAATGGAAAAAATGGTTTACCACCCTCCCCATTCCAAAAAAATGCCTTAAATTACACTTCAATTTGAGGTTATCAGATGTAGGACTTTCACTGGTGCACTAAACAACAAAAAAGTTACTCAGATGGTTTTGAAGCCGAGTTGCTTTGCCACTCACATATTCTATGCATAGGTTTTCCTGCATTCGGTTTAATCCTCCAAGAACTGATAAAACCCCACCAAGAGGGTAATAGCCCTTATAATTCTAAGCACAGAAACTTGACTAACACCTGCAGGTCGACCATCTAACATGACAAAGAAAATAAAGGCTGCAATAATGTGTCGTTTTTTATTATTTTTCCTTAAGTGCCCAGCACAATGTGATTGTTATACAGGGCAGCATGCATCAAGAAAGACTGGTAGCAGATTAGTCTGCTTGCATTTTGTTCTTAAGGAATGTCACTAAAAAGTGTTTTCTTTCATTTTGTTTCCTGTTTTCATGCTTAGTAAATTTTATGACCTGCAGCGGAGTATTACATTCATATATCTTTTTGCACTGTTTAACTCTGTCACTAATTGGAGAAATGTTTGGCTCGTAGAAATCTTGGCCAGTATGAATATCACTTTTTAGCATACACATACATAAATCCATCTGACACATAGGACCTCTTTGCTCACATGCAAATATTAGTAGTAGGGCAACTGCTAAACACCCCAGGCTTTAAATATTCAATCGAAGGTGTAGTGATAGTTGCCTGTGTGTTGTTGCCCTGTGCAAGGGATGGTGGAGTAAGCATGGCACACAACTTTCCACATACCAAAGAAGCATAACAATTAATATCCGTAAAATGTTGCTCCGGGTGGGGGAAGAAGCGTGAACAGCATCCTTCACCTTTCTCAGTCTGGTACTTGTTTGATGCTACCCTGGGCAGGTAAAAGGTTTACCTCCTCCGTCAGGGTCAGTAAGTGCTCCTTTAAAATGTGGAGTTGTGTGGGAAGAAGATGAAACAGAGAGGAAATAATGGGTAGGGTGTAAGCTTTTTCTCAACTCCAGAGAGACACAGCTTCCTGGCACAAGTCAAATAACCCCTACTACATCCTGCTCGTTGCAGTACTGCATAGCAGCAGTGCTGTCCATGAGAGCTTGCACCAGCTTCTCTTTCATGGACGGCAGAAAGGCGGAGGACAAAACATACATCTCAAAGCTCCACCAGACTGGGCAGGAGCAGTCTTTCAGCGGACCCCAAAGGCCCAAAGGCCACTCCAACTTCACCCATGTGACCCAAGAGAAGCTGTGAGCTCTGGGTGGGATGGAAGAGCGACCTTCCCCTTTCAAACCCGATAAGCCACCACTATACAACTTGACTGAAGCCCACTTGGGATTTTGACTGAAGCCCAGGCGACAAAAGGCATACCTCATGGAGGTCTGTGACTAAAAAGTGCTTCCAGCAAAATTGGCATGGCTTGAAGACTAATTGTCAGAGGAGACATGAATTAGTAGAATATTTTGTGAGTGATAATAGAACGACAAAGTTTAGAGTAGGGCTTCAGATCAAAGTTGGAAGGCACTCCTGACAGCACACACGGGTGGAATTTATGGACAGCTCCATTCCATCAAGTCCAGCATGAGGGAGCACTCATGCTAAAATTCTACAGCTCTTGTCTGGTGCCTGGAGATATGCTAAAGTTGAGGCATCTACACTTATCGGTATCCATCAAACGGAAAATGTTACTTGCACTATAACCACCTGTTTATAGCAGTTTTGCAGACTCAGCGTGTAGTGCTGTAGAATCACATGCACAACCCTCTTGCCCAAAAGCCAAATGATGTCAGAAATGTTGTACTTTCGTTTCACCTTACAATTCAAAATGCATAGACCACTTGTCATTGACACTCCACTTAACTTACAGTACTCACCAACTGAGCAAAACACAATGTGCAGTGGAGATTTTTTCCTGGTGTTTTGTGGACTAAGGGAGAATTCACAACAGGTCTTGTGACTGGAAACGTCACGGAAGAAAACTGAGATGCAAACATCTGGGCCTAACAGACATCGCAGAAACAGGCAGAGCAGGTTTATCAACAGTCACAGATGCCACAAACATATTTGTCCTGCACGGACTTCTTCAGGACACTTCTTTTTTCTCAACCAGGGTCATTCAGGTCAGATAGCCCGATGGCACACGCCACAACAGGAGACGCCACGCGATGGAGCCGGCTTAAACTACTTTTACAAATTTCTATCACATCAGGCTATCTGACCTGAATGACCAGTGGTGAGGGTACCGGTGTATGAGCCCTGTACGCCTACAGGGTCGAAGTCCATTCTTAGACATTGTAAGTGCAGTGCTGCCATTAAGAGTATATGGTGCTTGGAGCTTGTTATTACGAACTACACAGCACAATAATGGCTACACTGAAAACTGAGAAGTTTGGTATCAAACTTCACAGCACAATGAAGTTTGCCAGTGTGGGATTTAATGAAAAATGCACACAGGGGGTATCTTAGAGATGCTCCCTGAAAAAAGACCTACTACTAGTGTCCCGGCTGGGAGGCTGCTTTCAGCTGCCACCACCAGACAGGTTTCTGGACCCCTGCGTCGAGAGCCTGCTGCTCTCGGGGGCCTGAAACAATGCACATCCTGGGACAAGGTGCAAGCCTCCTCCCAAGGATGGGCAGGGTCCACAAAGGGGAAGCTTCAAAGGCTTGTGGCCTTTGTGAGCTTCCCCAGGCCACTTGCTGCTTTCAGCAACTGGTCCCCACAGGTTCTGACCCCCACTTTGGGTGGAAGAACCGCCGGGAAAAACAAGTGAGGAAGAGAGGTGTGCCCACCTCAGCCAACTCCACCCCTCAGGTGGAGGAGGCGAGATTAAGCACAACTATGTCCCTGTCATTTTGCAGATGGGGGGACCCAGTTAACCAGGGAAAGGCTTATGCCCCCCTACCACTGGAGGGTGACATAATAGGGGGTGTACCCACCACGGGGAAGGGACCCATTGGTCCGAACCTTTTACCTATCTGTAACGCCCCTAAATCTAGTATTTAGGGGCACCACTGATCCTTGCTTCCTCAGACAAGAAACCAGAAGAAGACCGAACAGCAGTGCCGAAGCTAAGAGGAGTACGCTCACTGGCTTGGCCCCAGGCCTACCGGCCTGTCCACACCTCGAACCTGATCCAGAAAAACCTGGTGTGTCCTGCAGCCAGATACCTCAAGAAACCCGGAGGACCTGCCTGCCTTCCATCCCAAAGACTCTGTCTCCCGTGAACACCAGATTTGTTCACCAACAGACCCCAGCACCGCAAGGATCCGCACGTCTGCACCACTAAAAACCCAGCGCCCACAGCCCAAGTTCGAGTGGCCCTACACCAAGAGGAGGTCTCCCCGGCGATCCTGATCTGAGATCCGGTGACCCCTGACCTGCCTCAAGACTCCAACCAATGCCTGCAGCCTCAAACCGGAAGGAGCCCTCAACCGCGACCAGGAGCTGGTAAGAAGACCCGACTCTAAAAGGCACCCCTGCACCCGATGCCCCAACCGACGGAGCCTAACCAAATCCCAGCATCCCAACTTACCTCCGAGAGATGGTCCGCTTGTGCACCGCCCATCCTTTCTTAGCGCACACGTAACCAACAAAGAGTTGGTCATCCACCCGGAACTGGCGTGTGCGATCCAGATAGTAAGACAGCGCACGTTTTGGGTCCAGACGGTGAAGCCTCTCTTCCTCTTTCAAGGGATGCGGAGGCGGAAAGAAGGTGGGCAAGGTGATGGACTGCCCGATGTGGAAGGCTGTGACTACCTTGGGCAGGAAAGAGGGTTTTGACCGCAACACAACCTTGTCCGGATGGACAGCAAGGAAAGGAGGTTTAGAGGAAAGAGCCTGGAGCTCACTCACTCTCCTGGCAGAGGTGATGGCAACCAGGAAAGCAGTCTTGAGCGAAGGAAGACAGAGGACAGTTATGAAGCAGCTCAAAGGGAGCGCACATCAGGTAAGTTAGAACCAGGTTCAAGTCCCACTGGGGTATCACGGAAGGAACAGGAGGGAACATATGAGTGATGTCCTTCAAGAATCTGTTAACAATCGGGGATTTGAACAAAGAAGGCTGATCAGGCAGCCTTAATAAGGCGGAAAGGGCAGAAAGGTAGCCCATGATAGTGCCCAGAGCAGAGCCCTGCTGGGCAAGAGAAAGAAGGAAGAGGAGTACCTCAGAAAGAGGGGCATTGAGAGGATCCACAGCCTTTGTTGTGCACCATGCCACAAATCTGTTTCACCTGCAGGCATATACCGACTTTGTGGAGGGACGCCTGGCTGCCAGAATCACAGTACAGACTTCAGGAGGCAAGTCAAATGGCCTCAACTGTCGCAGCTCAATCTCCAAGCATGGAGGTGGAGACTGGACAGGTTCGTGTGGAGGACCGTCCCCTGCTGCTGCGACAGAAGGTCCTCCTGAAGAGGCAGACGAATCGGGGGATCAACTGACATACTGAGTAGCTCGGGATACCAGTACCTTCACGCCCAGTCCGAAGCCACAATGATGACTTGGGCCCGGTCGCGCTTGATTTTCTTCAGCACTCTGGGCAGAAGTGATATTGGCGGAAAGGCGTACAACAGACCGCAACTAAACTTGCGACGAAAAGCGTCCCCGAGCGAGTGCCGCCTTGGAAAATTCTAACACGCAGAACTGATGACATTGCGCGTTCTCTTCGGTGGCGAATAGATCTAACCAAGACTCTCTCCACTGCAGAAACGCCACGTCAGAGTTCAGACACCATTCGTGATCCATCATGCACCTTCGGCTGAGCTTGTCCGCCCTGGCATTCAGAGAACCTGCCAGGTGTTGAACCACCAGGGTCACACCCTGATGTTCCAGCCACTGCCAAAGGCGCAGAGCCTCCGGACAGAGGGTCCACAACCCCACCCCGCCCTGTTTGTTGTAGTACCACATGGCGGTGGTGTTGTCTGTGAACACCTGCACCACACTCCCCAAGACAGAGGGGAGGAATGCCTTCGATGCTAGACGAATCGTCCACTGCTCCAGAAGGTTGATATGGAGCCGGGACTCCGCCTGAGACCAGAGGCCTCTCATCTCCGCCTCTCCCATGTGGCCTCCCCAGCCCTGGAGGGACGCGTCCGTCACAACTACGTGCTCCGGTTGGGGAAGGGAGAGGGATCTGCCGCTGACCCAATCGCGGTCCGTGAGCCACCACTGCAGCTGCCTCACAGTGCCCTCCGAGATCATGACATGGTCGGACAGGTTGCCCTGATGCTGAGCCAACTGGAACTTCAGGTCCCACTGCAGAGCCCGCATCTGCCACCTGACGTGATGCACCAGAAGGATGCAGGAGGTCATCAGCCCCAGAAACCACAGCGTCAACCTGACCGAGACCCGGGATAAAGGCTGAAAGATTGGAATGAGAGCCTGAATATCCCAGACCCGCTGTTCGGGAGGATAAACCCGAAACTGCCTTCAACAACCAGTCGTCGAGGTAGGGGAAGACTGAAACCCCTAACCTGCGCAGATGAGCTGCGACCACCGCCATCACTTTCGTGAACACCCATGTGGCGCTGGTAAGGCCGAAGGGGAGCACGGTAAACTGAAAGTGCTTGTGGCCTACCGTGAACCGCAGGCAGCGCCGGTGGGCCGGCAGGATGGGGAGGAAATAAGCGTCCTGCAAGTCCAACGCTACCATCCAGTCTCCTGGGTCCTGGGCAGCTAAGACCTGAGCCAATATCAGCATTTTGAACTTCTCCTTCCGGAGGAAGCCGTTGACGTTCCGTAGGTCCAAGATAGGGTGCAGGCCCCCTTTGCCTTTCTTGGGTACCAGAAAGTAGTGGGAGTAACAACCACACCCTACTTCCGGCCCAGGAACGCGCTCGATGGCCCCCTTGGCCAAGAGGGCCGTAACTTCCTCTTGCAGAAGTTGCAAGTGATCCCCGACACGCGATGATATTGCAGTGGCATGGCTGGAGGGGTCGCCTTGAAGGGACGATTTGCAGCACCCACATGTCCGATGTGACAGTACGCCAGTGAAGGGGTGATGGCGAACCCTGCCCCCCACTGGCATCACTTGGGCCTGAAAGCACGGACTAGGAGGGTTTTGAGGCTGATGCTGCAGGGGAAGGTGTCGACTGGCCTCGCTGTTGTCCCCGACCGCCACCACGGCGGTTTCCACGGCCGCCACCGCACTGTGCATTAGTCTGCGGTGCGTGGCTGGTAGCACGTGTGGGAGCGCCCCTTCCTTGGCAACGAAAGGAGCAAAAGGCATCCGTTGGCTGGCATAGGGCCGAGAGGCTCAAGGACTTGGCAGTAGCCCTGGAGTCCTTAAAACGCTCAAGCGCATGGTCTGCCTTGTTGGTGGTCCTCAACCATGCGTGGCGTCAAACCACCACCATCGTTGCCATCGCTCTGCCAAGTGAGACTGTGGTATCTAGCCCACACCGGATGGAATAGCGTGCTGCATCTCGACCCTCCACAAGGGCTTGGGCGAGTTTAGTCCCGGCCTCCTCCGGACATTGTGGCAGCACGTCGGCGACCGTGTCCCACAGAGTGTGGGTATAGCGGCCCAAGATGCATGCGGTATTGACTGACCGCAGTCCCAAACTCAGGGACGAGAACACCTTCTTACCGAATTGCTCGTACCTCTTGGATTCCCGATCGGACGGAGCCGTCGGGAATGCGGTCTGGGAAATAGAGGCCTGGATAACCAGGCTCTCGGGATGGGGTGGGTGGACAAGAAGCAAGGGTCGCCCGGAGCCGGGCGGTAGCGTCTGGCCACGTTCGTATCTACAGGCTGACCTGTAGCGGGCTTGGACCAAGTGCCCAAAAGAACGTCACACAAGGCCTCATTAAACGGCAGCAGAGGCTCAGCTGAGCTTGCCTGCGGTTTAAGGACCTCAGTGAGAAGGTTAGTCCTCCCGGCCGCGACGGGGAGCTCTAGGCCCAATGCCTTCGGCGCCCGTGTCAACACTGTAGGCAGCCCCCTCCTCCGTAGCCACGTTTGGAGGGGAGATAAAACCAGTGTCTGGCGAAGTGTCCGCGCCGGAACCGAATAGAGGGCAGGATCGGGGACGCAGTGCCCGTAAGCGGTGCCAGGGGAGACACCCTAGGGGCCGGCGTCTGTGAGGTTGTGAGGTCGACCGGCGACGACCCGGATCTGGAACCGGATCCAGTGGGGGCCTGCTGCGCCGGGACCGTAGTCATCGCCGGCGCCGGGGCCGAAGCACCCGACTGGGTCAGAGCTGAAGCACCCGACCCGCTAGGCCCCCCAGCCGGGGCCGCTGGGCCCGAAGGCGCCACGGAGCCTGGCGGAGGAGGGAGAAACCTCATGGCCATGAGGTACAGTTTGGCGTCGCATTGTGCCCAGGTACCGAAAGGTATGGGGCAGGTTGCGACGCCCGCGACTCCGTCAGAGCCGCGTGGGTGGGGTTACCCAAACCCCCAGCCACGTCGCGCGAGCGTCGGGGTGGGTCGGAAGAACGATGACGCCTTTCCGACCTCTCATGCCTCTTACCGGAGGACCTTGATCCCGAAGTCCAATGCAGACGCTCGGAAATACGAGCGCTCCGACCCAGCGACCGGTCCCTCGACCTCTTGTGGGACTGGGACCTTGAACGGGGCGGTGCCGACTGCCGGAGCTCAAGCCGCTTGTGGGACCGCTCCCGCTTAGCCTTAGACGTCAGGGCCCGGCAGTCTGAGCAGGTACGGTCGTCGTGGTCGAGGCCTAAACACTGAAGACCCCGTAGGAGTCGAGCGACTCGAGAAAAACAGATCAAAAGATCAAAAAAGTTTAGTCAAAAAGTGACTTCGGGGTAGAGCTTCTCCGGATCGCCGCTAGCTGGTGCGGGAAAAAGAAGAACTGACGTCAGCTCGCGAGGGCTGCGTCTAAGTACTCCGGTGACGGCATTCCGGCGCTAACGATGCCGGCGACGGACGCGGAGCCGCGGACAACGCCTACCGACGCGCAGGGGTATTGCTACACAAAGGTTTCCGGATCCAGTCTGAAGCCTGGGGATATTCTAAGGTAAGGACTCTATCACTAACGTGTATCTTTCAGATATTTACAATACCAATAGCATAAACTCGCTTAAATGCAAGACCGATTGCATTGCAAATGCTTGTTTTGGTAGGCACAGAGAGAGGAAAAGGCTTAAAGCTTGCCTTCTGTGGAGATATGAGTGGTGCTATTATCTGTAATTTTTCTGATACCTCCTTCATGGAGGCGGTCCCCTGGTCGAGTGAGAATGCAAGTTGCTCTGTCAAGTTCTGTGTGTAGCTGACCCTGTGCCGCCAGTACCTTCCACCAAAGTTTGTTGGAGTGGAGAAGTGTAGCTCACTGGTTAGAGGAGGCAGACCTGGAAGCAGAGGTCAGCCCGGGACCAGAGTTCAATTCCCGGCTCAGCGGGGTCTTGAGTTCTAAAAAAAATGTCCAAGGACTCGACAATTCTCGCTCCGGTGCCTACTCGATTCACGGGTTCACACTCTGCGACTCTGGGCAATAGCTTGCTTAATCTCCACAACGGCCCCTCGCGGCGGGATGCCTGGCTTTCACCTTACGGATACCCTGCTGGGGTTATCTCACAGGGGAATACCAGGACGGGTTCCCCAAGCAAGCGCTTAGATACCGGGTCGGCGATCTGCGCTATATAAATACATGTACATTTACATTTTTTATTTACATCTCCTATTTCCCCCTTTCTTAGAGACCTTCACTGGCTCCGTATCGCTAACAGTCTCAAATTCAAGGCCCTTTGCTTTATGCATAAAATCAAACAAGGGTCGGCCCCAGGTTGCATCGCTTGCCAGATGGCGAGCGCATATGGACAAATATACAGTGCAGGGAAGATGGAGTGTACAGCAAAAAAGACTGCACATCAATTATCTAGAACTACTAGCAGTGTAACCCGTGAGTCGAGTAGGCACCGGAGCGAGAATTGTCGAGTCCAAGACCCGCCGAGGCGGGGAATTGAACCCTGGTCCAGGGCCGATCTCAGTTTCTGGGTCTGCCGCCTCTAACCCCTGAGCCACACTTCTCCACAGGACCTTGCAAAGGAGTCGGGCGGCTGAATTCTGAACAAGCTGAGGTCTCCTCTGAAGCTCCAAGTTAACTCCTACGTAAAGCACATTGCCGTAGTCCAGGCGAGAGGTGATTAAAGCCTGGACCACCCAGCGTCTTGTCCATACTGGGAGCATCCATAAGACTTTACGGAGGCACCCCAGGATGGAGAAGCAAGTGGCTGCCACCTTAACTACTTGATGCCGCATGGAGAGCGAATCATCCAGGACAAAGCCAAAGTTGCGAACCTGGGTCACTGGAAGGGGTGGTGGGCGCATTTCTGACGGCCAGTGTGCAGGGCTCCATAGGTGTTTTTGCTTGCCCAGAATGAGCGCCTCCGTCTTATCTGATTTGATTTGATAAAAATTTATAACGCGCAAACAATAACCCGCAGGTATCAAGGCGCCTAACAATACAATCAAAAAATTCAAACATACGTCGTTACACATAGGCTTGCAAGAAGAGGCGAGTTTTAAGGGCACTACGGAATTTCTGTAGGGAAGGTAGGGACCTAAGATCCAGAGGAAGATCATTCCACCATTTGGGAGCTAGGGTGGAGATGGCTCTTCACCCCACTTGGCTCTTCGTATGCGGGGAACTGTCAGGAGCGATTTCCCGGAGGAACGCAAGTTCCTTCCAGGAGTGTAGTGCGAGATGATGGAACCAACTCCCGTGTCGCTGTGTTTTGCAATGGCTCTATATGTCATGCATAAGACTTTGAACCGTACTCGGTGTTCTACCGGTAGCCAGTGCAGCGTTTTCCTGGCCAACGTGGCCGAGGAGCGTCTGGGAACATCCAGAACAAATCTGGCTGTGGCGTTCTGAACTACCTGTAAGCGCGGCAGGAGGCTCCTGTTTAGCTCCGCATACAGCGCATTACAGTAGTCCAGGCGTGAGTCAATGAGTGCGACAGCTATTTGCTTTCTGGACTGCAAAGAAAGGTATTTCCTAATCCTTCGCAGGGTGTGGATTAAGCCCCAGCAGGTGGAGATGGTTCTACTCACCTGTCTGCCCATATCCAGGGCAGGGTCTATCATCACCCCAAGATTCTTAGCAGATGTTGTGGGGGAAGGGCACATTCCTAGTGAGTCAGGCCACCAACTGGCTGACCAGATGTTTTCTTTCCCTCCAAACACCATCACCTCAGTCTTCTCCCCATTCAGTTTGAGTGAGTTCTGAATCCTCCAATGACCAACCGCCTCCATACAAGATCTAAACTTGGAGGCGGTCTGCACATCTGAATGGGAAAGAGAGACGAGTATTTGGGTGTCATCTGCATAAGAGACTACCTCCATCCCGAAAGTTCTTATTAGTCTGGCTAGTGGGGTCACGTAGATGTTGAATAGGGTCGGACTAAGAGCCGACCCTTGAGGGACCCCACATAGCACTGGTCGGGATGGAGATAGGAACTCCCCCAGCTTGACTCTTTGTTCCCTCCCATCAAGGAAGGAAGTCAATAGATCTAGAGCTGCGTCCTTCACCCCCACATCCCTCAGGCGAGATGTAAGTACTGAGGGGAAGAGGGTGTCGAAGGCCGCAGTTAGATCTAGCAGGACCAGGAGGGTGGTCTGGCCCCCGTCCACTGTCGTGCGGATCTTATCGAGCACGATGGTGAGGGCCGACTCGGTGCTGTGTTCCCTCCTGAATCCGAGCTGGGAGAAGTCCAAGCAGCCCGAGCTTTCCACAAAGGCAGCGAGATGCTTGTTAAGATGTGCCTCAAGCATCTTCGCTGGAGCAGGAAGCAGCGAGATTGGTCGGAAGTTTTTTAGGACCTCCGGATCGAGGGAGGCCTTCTTTAGCAGGGGTTTCACTACTGCGTTCTTCCACTCCGAAGGGAAGATACCGTCTCTCATGGCTAGATTCATTATTTCTAGCAGCGGTGGTAGGAAGGTCTCCCTACACTGCTTGATGATTTTCAATGGGCAAGTATCCAGGGGGGAACCAGATTTGGTCTTATTAAGCAAGATCTCCAGATCTTGCAGAGCCAGCGGGGGAAAGGAGTCACAATGAGGAGATGTCATTGATGGTCAGATTCATCTCAACCCGAGCAGTGGGCACACTGATACAGGCTCTTAGTTCCTCAAGAGCCAGGTGGATATCCTGTATTTTGGTGTGGAAAAAGAAGGCAATCCTATCACATAGATCTTGCGATGGTACAACAGGGTCAGGGGCTTGTAGGTTGACTAAAGAATCAACGATTTTAAAAAGCTCCTTCGGCGAGGAGAGCGAGGTTGTCAGGGCTACAAAGTAGTCTTGTTTGGCCTGCACAATCTCAGCTTTATATTTCCTGACAAGGAGTTTGTGGGCTTCCTTGTTCTTAAGGTCCCAACTAGAATGCCAAAGCCTCTCCTTCCTCCTCACTTCTTGCCTGAGGAGTCTAAGGGAATCTGAGAACCATGGGGCAGATGGTCTCTTTCTGGCTCGGCGGCGGGTCTGTACTGGGGCCAGTTCATTCAAGGACTCAGTGGTAACCTATTCGAAATGGCCAACTGCGGTCTGTACGCTGTTCATGCCTGTAATAGAAAGGCTGGCAGCCCAAGTCGCAAAGGAGTCACTGCTGATATTCCTAAAATTTCTGGCAGTTTCCATTACGTGATTCCCTTTTTTTGCTTCCATCCACCCTATGGTATTCCAAGAAAAATGGAACCGCAAGGTGATCGGACCAAGTTAGATACACCGGATCCTTGGTGGTCAAACAATGGTCATTGGAGAAAATGCCATCGAGTATGTGGCCTGCACGATGTGTGGCCCCGCTAACTCGCTGCGTGAGTCCACAGGACGCCAGAGCCTCAGTGAGACATGATGTATCAGATACATCATGCCGTTCTAAATGGTAATTAAAATCACCCAGGATGGAGAAATTTTCTCGACCAAAGTAGGGTTCCAGGGACTGGAGGAAGTTGTGCGTAAAATCGGTCCTCGGCCCTGGAGGTCGATAAAATAGGATTCCATTGAAGAAGGGACATTGCGCTTCCTTTATTGTGAAATAAAGAGCTTGGAAACAATCCGGGAAGTCGGGTATAGGTACAGTATGGCATTGCAGGTGGTCTTTATGAAGGATCGCTATACCCCCTCCCACTCGACCCTGTCTGTCGAGTCTGGCCAGGCAATACCCTTCAGGGACTGTTTCGATTAGGTCAGGACCAGATGAGTCTTTGGCCCATGTTTCAGTGACGAACACTAGGGCAGGCATTCTATCTAGTACCATCTCCCTGAACATTATCTTGTTTTTAACAAGGGAGCGGGCATTAATCAAGATGCCTTCTACTCCCACTGTCCTAGAACTGATAACGTCGGGGTGGGCAGAGGAAAGGTGGTGAGGGACGGAATTAGAAGGCCTACGCGTGTGATGACAGCCACATCGTAAGGGAAGAAGAAGTTCGTCAGGCTCATAGGAATGCGAACACCCTAATCTTCGGGGTTTCAGGCGTAGCATTTCCTGGTGAGAATAGCTATGGGGGGGTGAAATGGCATCGTCAGAGTCCAGGGTCCAGCCGTCCAGCGCGTCCTCGGCGCGGACGGGCGCAGACGGGCTGGACTCTGGCGTGACTCCGGCGTCACTGTGGCGTCCACGCTGCTCGTACACGCTGCGCGCCATACCCTGCTGATTATGTAGGGCTCTAGCCAGTCCACGTGTCGGCTTCAGCGAATGGCTGAGGAGCGCTTCTGACCCACCCAAGATGGCGTCCCAGGAAAACAAAGCACAGGGACCGGGCCGCCCAAATGGCGGTGAATGCGTTAGTATTTTACAATGCAGCAGTGCGATCCGGGTCTAAGGGCACAGGTAGGGCAGCTAGTATCTAAACAATTCTAATCTCAATTTAAAAACAAGGTATAACGAGCGCAATTAAATCAACAGAAAGGACAAAACGGGGCTTTAAAAATAACTGCAGGCTTCCAGCGCGTAGCGCTATATGCAGGACGAGATTCAAACAGGAGTGAAGGTCTCTCCTACCCAACTTAAGTACTATCGCCAATTACAGCCTCTAGCCAGTCCACGTGTCGGCTTCAGCGAATGGCTGAGGAGCGCTTCTGACCCACCCAAGATGGCGTCCCAGGTCTCCGTTCAGTTTCAGGAGGTTCGCCTGCATCCACTCTGCCACTCGGCGAAGTCCTAGTTTAAGACCAGATGGAGCGTTTGCTGCGGCCGAGGAGAGGGAAAAAAGGATCTGAGTGTCATCTGCGTATGAGTAGAGGAAGAGACCAGAGTCTTCCACGATGGTTGATGGGGGTCTCACGTAGATATTAAAGAGCATAGGGCTCAGTGAAGATCCCTGCGGGACACCATACACAGATGAGTGGACAGAAGAGGAAGACCCAAAAGAGACAACCTGAAAGGTGCAGTGATTTAAGAAAGAGGCCAGCCAAGTAAGGGCAGGGCCAGTCACTCCAGCCGTTCTCAAAGCTCTCAGAAGAATGGGGTGTGAGACCGTATCGAATGCGGCGCTTAAGTCTAAAAGAATAAGCGCCGCGGTCTCACCATGATCAAGACTGTTGCGTAGGTTCTCAGTAACCCCCATCAGGGTTGTTTCGGTGGAGAAGTGGGAACGGAATCCCGACTGGGACGGATGTAAAAAACCTGTAGTCTCCACATGAGAAGTGAGATGTATGTTAATATGCCTCTCCAGGACTAATGTGTCTCTTTCAGATAGTCAATTTGCCAATACCTTTGTGAATATCCTATCTATATTTATTAGTGGCAAGGGGCGATAGGAGTCACATTGCTCAGCTGGGTTGAATGTTTGAGCAGTGTAACTATGAATGCCTACCTTCATGACGAGGGAAGTAAGCCCACGGCCATGTCCAGGAGACGAGTAACTAGGATCGAGGCATACTCTTTGTAGAAGGCAGTTGTTAGGCTGTCAAGGCCAGGGTCCTCTGGGCAGGCTCGTGATCACCAGAGAGATCTCCTCCACCATTATAGGTAAGTGCAGATATTCCCGATGGGCACGGTCTAGCCAGAATGGCTGTAAAGTATCTAGGTTAGCCTTGAGCTCCATGGAGCCGGCAATGGGGGTGGGGCTGTACAGTTGAGCATATAAAGAGGACATAACATTTAGGAGTTCAGGTGGGGAGGAACTGATTTGGCCGTCTACATTACCGAGCTCCGACAGACAAGTTGAGGCGTGAGGTTTGCGCATTTAAAATTTCATTTGTTAAATACTGTTACTGCACTCAAATGTACTCATGATAGACCTGCTAAACATGAATGTGAGGTCTTAAGATCTGATATCACTTCTTGTGATGTCACCTCCTGTTAGGTCATGGGTTGTGATGCCACTTCCTATGAAGCCACATGCTGTGCCACACGCCATGTAGTCATGCACCATTATGTCACTTGCATACTGTCCAACTTGGTTAGTCATACCACTTTTTTATTTTTTTGGTACTTGTGACCTGTTTTTAATGTATTCGGACCAGTCGTCTACATTGATTGTATGATTATCATAAAGATCTTTATAAAACTGTTCAAATAAGAAATTGATTTCTTTGGGACTCACTCGCGAGTTTTACCTGTGTATCGACCCTACCCAGCCCGGTACTCAGCAATGACAATGCCACACACAGAGTAGTTCTGTAGGAAGCTGGCTCTGTATATACTATACCACAGTAAGGTATAGGGTGCAGAGTCCAATCGTTTCCCAAAGGCTTACAGAGGTAAAAGTAGCCAAAGTAAGGTATAATGCCCAGAGTCCAATATATTCCCAAAGGCTTACAGAGGTAAACGTATATAGGACCTTACTCTCTATTTGTGGTAGTGTGGGCGATCAGTAAGGCTTTATCAGAGGGTAGTGTTAAGCATTTATTGTATACACTCAGGTAAGAAATGATAGTCACACACTCAAAGACTGAACTCAGATCAATTGTTTGTATAAAAATATTTTCTAAATTTTATTTGATTTTTAGAACCATGCAGGACTTGGTACAGGCAAGTAAAATCGTATTTTTCAAAACAGGTTGATCAGAATATGCAAACTAAATGAAACTGACTTTGTTACAGGTTTCTAAAATATTTAGAGACAATGGATATTTGTAATTACTTTGTGATCATTTTTAAGATTACTCAATGGAGTACTTTTTAGATTAGCTTTTCAACTCAGTGTGGTATGCCTAAATATTACACTGGGACATTTCCTAGACAAAGGTTAGTAAAACACTTTGCATGGAAATCTAAGCAACTGTGTATTAATGCAAAACACAACTCAACACTTTCTTCTGAGGAAATGTCAATGCAATCCTATGGAGAAAAGTTAAATTATCTGTTTTCCGGCAAGCAATAGGTCTTTAGGGTTGAGTTTTTGGGGCTAGAAGAAGGGTTCCCTCAGGGTCCAGGATGCACTCAAAGAGCATCCTCGGCGGCACTAGGGCGGACTTTCATAGTCTTGAGCTTTCCTAATCCATGAAATAATGAAGGCAACTGACTTACTATTTCATGATGAGCACTCCTGTGTAGTTCAATGATATCAGTCAAATTTCTGCAGTGGTGTTAAAACTGAGCAAATGGGCATGTTAAACAGTCAGAGGGAGTACATGAAGGCACTCGTACCACAGTTTTCTTCTGCTTCATCGTGGCTACAAAGAAACATTGAATTTTTAAAGTTGTCCACACAGCCCATGTATTCAATTTAGTTTTCACCTGCATGACTTGTGGTAATGGAGACCATTCACAATTTCTCTTCAGGAATGAAGTTTGACACACCGCTATCAATAATAAAAGGTATCAAACACCAACTTATCTTAAAGATGATCTTTGGTTAAATAAGAAGATATTCCCTCTAGACCTAAATTTGTTTGATATATAGCTTATCAACGCTCAAAAATAGGGCATAAAGAACATGCTTCTCCACACAGAACGATAAATCATTATTACAGATTTTATTTCATTTTTTTCTCTTTTTTCTTTTTTAGTATTTCACATTATAAAAAAGTGCATATGTCTTTACAATTGTTGTCACAATTTTTTACAAGAATGTGACTATCTACATTATTCAAATAATATACTACATATAATACAATTCATTTTGACACCTGTGAAGTCACAGCTAACTCAATGATACGACTATGATTCAACACACCCCCACACACACGCACACCTCTCTACTCTACAACCATATCAATTGCACACAGTACACTAACATTCTACACCCCAGAACAACACTGCATGCACAGATGGAAAAATTCAGGTGATAAAGTCAACCCTCGATAGCTGTGCCGATAGCTGGGGTGTCACACTCTTTCTGGTCGATATGTGTTTCAATGGAATGACTGATTATAAACCATCTTCTTCAGGACCTGTTATTTTACGATTTATATTTATAACGGGTGTTAGGAGGAGGAACAGATCTGTGACTATTAGTGGGCGTTCCTGAGAACACACTGGTGCACTGAGCAGACAGTCGATGAAATGGAATCCTTCAGATATCTTTTATCCACGGTCTCCTGATATATATCTGGGGTCCTGGTAGAAGATGACACTGCTGTTCTGTTAATAGTTCCTTGTTATCTCAGCAAAATACGAAAGGTGTTCTCTCACCACCAGCCTCTATAAATCTAATGGTCCTTGTCAGGAGTAATTTGCCTCGCTATGCTAGTAGAAATTAGCGCCACCGTATAGTTTGTAGTTCTTTGTTATCTCAAACGGATATTGTGGGTGTTCTCTCACGAACTGCCTCTGTAAACTTTATTAGTGCTTGTCAGGGATCATTTGCCTTGTTTTTTTAGCAGTGTCCTAGTTACTTTTGTAGCTCCCGGGAAGTGGTGTGGCTTTCTAAGTATCGTTCCTAATACAGGACACATGGCGTACTTCTGTTAAGCGATCGCTCGCAACGGTTCAAATTTCTTCTTCGGGCAGCCATCAGCCTTCTATGGACAACGATTGTAAGTTTTTGGCACTTTTTCGAGTCAATTTTTCTTCAGTGTGTGGTTTTTCATGCATGCAACTAGTCCCACGTGCCTCTCTGAAATAAACAACGGCATTGTTCAATTATCACCGTCGCTGGAAACTGAGAAACTGATGATGATTTAGATGAAGATTGACTTTGGTGTCGATTTGCTTCAGTTAATGTGAGCGCTTGGTCTTGTGAGCGCAAATGTCATTGATGAAGCGTTTGGTCAGCCATTTTTTATTCACGCTGTGATGCAATTGCTTTTCCCTTTGCCTTGCAAACAATTACAAAATAGGGTGCTTTGGCATAGTAAATCTATCAAATGGCAGGACATCTACCATCATGTAGAAATGAAAATCCACATCTGAAACACATTTTCGTTTTCTGTGGAGAAATTACTTTGTGTCCCACAGCTTAAGGCTTTGGCCTACGTTTCATGTTTATGACTAACGCAATCTTGGAACCACCAGCCTCCAGGTCAGCCACTGGTCGGTTAGCATGCTCCCCAGCTCAGGCAGCTGCGAGAACCTGCTCCAAACTTAGTTTAATTTAGCATTTGTCATCAAAAGGAATCGGACAGACATCCATCTAACACTCTGAAGCGGGTAGCTTCCTCATCATTAAATTAATTGAACTTGAAGTGCTTTGCAAGGAGATCCAGTTTCTTAACAAATTCATCGATGGTTTCACCTACTCTGGTGTTCTTGACTGAAGATGTATCGCTGTTAATCTAAATTTAGCACTGGACTGAACTTGACATTTAGGGCTGCTTTGATTTGCTCACTTCACCATCTTGTGGGACCTTTTTTATGGCTTCTTTTACACCTTCAAAAGCTATGTTCTTCAGGTACATGATAATCTTATTGTCATCCGTTTCATCTATGGCATCTATAAAAATCCTCAAAGGTCTATTCAAGCAATCCATCTATTGCCAATAAGTTGTTTTTTGGGCAGTATTAAATGATGGTGGCTGTTTTAAGAAAGCAGCAGCCTTATAACAATTGGTGAACAGCAAAGGTCTCTCTAACGCTTCTTGAGGAGCTTACTCATGCAGGCCTTCCCTAGAACTTTACGACATGCTGGCTTCAGGGTCAATCTTTACAGCTGTAGGAACTTTTCACTTCACCCTTGCTCTCCATTGGGTTTCTTTATTTTGATGGAGATCTACGGAGTTGTTCTGAGCCCCTACACAACAGTTTGCTTGAAGGGCAGCTTTATTTATGGACAGCTTCACAAGCACACCCCGCCCTCTCTCTGGGACCACTCCACAGCAGGCGGTGTTATGACAACCTGCTTAGTCATTTCGGTAAGTAGACAAGTCTTTTCGTATTCAAATGGTTTAATAAGCAGATAACGTTACGATATTCAATTGACTTAGCACTTAAAGGTCTCTTTGTAACCACCTGGTTGATCTCTGCTTCCTAGCACATAAGATTGCAGCTTAACATGTACTGGATTATTACCATTCTCTGCCTTTCAAAACCTGGTTACATCTGCCTTTAGCGTTATCATTTTGTATGACATATCATTAATGTGTGCAGTAGTGCGGTACCTCTGTTTGTGGCTTTTCCATTCCATTCTCGCCCAATGTGTAGATTTTTAATGATGCTTTCTTTATCAGTAAATGCTTTGCACAGGCTGGCGTTGCACTGAGAAACCATAGGTGCCAGCGTAGATTCTGCACTTCGACTGCAGCACATGTAACACACTCAAGCAGTTTGCTGGACTATAGCTAACTCTCTGGGAGAGCACTGTCGATTTACCAGTTACTTATACCCTACTTGTCGCCAGTTGTATAGTCCTACCCAGCGCTGGTACTCCCCAATGACTACGCCGCACACAGTAGTTATACACATCTTTAGTCTTCAGCATGTAAGCACCAACTCAATGTTCTAAACCTGCACTCACTTCATTACCCTCCAAAGCCTACATCACAGGCCTACAGAGTCCATTAGGAACCAAAAGAGTTAGTCATTCTTTATTTACACAACACTACAACAAGTAAAATCTTTAACCGCAAGTAAGTTAATATTAATCGATTTGTATTTAAAATATCTGGCTAACATTTCCTTGCTATGTTGCTTTCCTATGTCTGAAACAACTTCTGTATATGAACCCAATGCTGGGCTCTAGAACTAAGTATTTTATTGTATTCATGTTTTTGGTTTAGTATTTACAGTAGTTCATTGCCTCTAGTTTTCCTGAAGTGTATTTCCAATTATTAGATATCTCTTTCTAGCCTATTTAGGTCTTTGTTCAGGTCTTTATTCATTTTAGCCAAAACATGAACCCTCTCGGGTGGATTTAAAATGCATCTCCTCGTAATTGTGTGTGGCATTCTTCTTTAGGATTATCTTAGAAATAATCTTTTAATTAGAGATCTGTGCTCTGGACTATCAGATCTTGATTCACCTGCCAGTGTTTTTGTGAAGAGCTGAAGAATTCTCATTGAACAATAATGTGTACACAGAATGATCTAACTTTGTTCTTGGCACTATAGAAGTTTCAGCTAAAGAAGACATAAGACTAGAGCACTGTAGTTTGGAATCCATTCTTGATTACGATTTGAGTGAGAGAAAAAACTATATAGTGTTTCTCAACTGGATGCTCTAATCTTTAGGAATCTTTTAAATTGTATTTCTTACATAGCAATACAAGCCTTTTATGACAAGGAGGGAAACATTTACAGCTAGAGCATCTATCCAGGGTGAGAGCCAAAGGTATGTTGAAGTCACTGCTTACTATGACCTACTTCCAGAATCAAGTCCCATCCATATTTGGTGCATAAATATTTAGTGCATAAAAGATCCATCAATGGAGAGTTGTGATAAAATTCATGTATCATTAGTGTCTATTTTTGTGTTAATGACAGATATATTGGGCTTGCTAGCTATAGGTGTTTTTGTGCCATTTCTCTTTTTAGTTGCTGGTGAACATACAACTTCCTCAATCCAACCACCCCTCAAAGATACTTCCTTCTGAGTGACTTTTGTCTCTTGACGGAACAGGAGGTCTCCTTTCAGTTTGTATAGTCTCCAATTCTCCTTTTTACTGGTGGATTTATCCCTTTAACATTTTGGGGGACTATCTTAAAGGCCTCAAATGTTTGAATCATCACACATTCAAATGTTTGCATATAGGTATTTGAGATGGAAGACTGGTCGGGCTTTATGTACATTTGAGAGTGACATATATTATTGGGTGGGTGGGGGGGGTTGGGATTCTTAAAATGATAGCGAATAGTGAGGGAATTTAGAGCAACCCCAGAAAAAAAAGACAAAACAAATCACACAATTCAACTCTCCCTGCCGCCGCGATAATACTTGATGGCAAGAAGGCCTTCGATTCTCCAGAATGGCCTTTTCTTCATACCACACAAGGCAAGTTAGGTTTTCCCCATAGATTTCGAGATCTGGTATGCCTTGTATATACTCAGCCAGTGGCTCTAAATTAATGGAGAACTCACAGACCAATTAACACTATCGCGGAGCACCAGTCAAGGATGCCCGCTTTCACCTCTTTTATTCATCATCGCAGTGAATCCCGTGTGCGTCATCTCCAGGAGTGACATCAGCAGCGGGGACTGTGTTTGCTGGCCTCACTCTAAGCGGATGACATGTTACTTATTGTCCAGGAGCCTAGCAAAAATCTTCCTCCGCTCCACAGGGAACGCTCTGGCACTCTTTCCGGGCTGGTCATTAACTGGGGTAAGTCGGAGATATATTTTCTTTGACCGATGCCACCCATCCCATACAGTTAGATTTCCCCCTGCGATGGTGTGATGATCCCACCCACCCCCCATACCTATGTGTTTTCTGCATTGCGATCCCTCAGAAGTTATTCGCCTTAACTATGGTCCTGCTATTGACCGACTGTTGGCCCAGATTGACAAGTGGATAAAACGACCGCTGTCGATAGCGGGGAGAATAGCTTTTTTAACAATGGTTGTGTTATCTCATTTTTATATCTTTTTCTCACTGTCCCCATACCACTCATGGCAATTTTTTGGATGCACTGCGAAGCATGCTTATCAGATTAATCCTGGCTGGCGGACAGGAGTGTATTGGCTGGCAAACACTGATTATGCCCTTTCAGCATGGGGGATTTGGGGTCCCAGATCTTTATTTATATTTCTTGATCGCCCATGCACAGAACGCATAGTTCTGGTTTTATCCAGTACCTGAAGCCAGAATACTTGCAAGTTTGCCAACTATTCTCTCAAACGGACTTCCATGGTCCCTCTCTGAAATTCACACGACCCATACCACGTCATGGCCTTGGGAAGAATTGTGACGGTACAAGGCTGCCGACTCTATACTCCCGCCCACTTGCCGTTGCATGACAATCCCTGGATTCCCCCCCATGTGCGAGGCCCTAACTAAGCAGGCACTGCCCCGGTATTAGCTATAGACATTAGGAGAACTTTTTCGGAATGCCGACTGCGAGCTGTGGTTAGCTTGGCGGAAAGGCGCAAGGTGTCCCCAATGGATAGGGCCTATATTACACCTGCACTCTTGGCCAAGATGGACCCCTCAAATGTGCAAGAGATGACGCCGATTTTATGCATTTGGCATGGCATCGCCCGTTGGTCCAGATTTTTTGGAGTGAGGCGTTAGTCTACCTCACTTCCATGACAAACTGACTTGGCCTCTTCCCCATTGCTGGTGCTGTTGGGATATGCAAAGTAAAACAAGAGTTTTCCCAATGGGGGATATAGTTTCCTGTTACTAAATCAGGACTCAAACTAACAAACATCAATCACACCATTCGTTTAGTGGAACTGGAGAACACTTACCAAGAAGGAACATACCCAAACAAATTATGAAAAAGTATACAATTTATTAAAAAACTTTTGTTACAAAAGATATCAATCGGTTATCGGTTAAAAAACATATATTGCACAAAAATACACAAATAAAAACACAGTTTAAAACCACCTAATGTGGACGTGGAGAAAATAAAATGTAAGGAGACACTAATATCTGTCTTTGTCATATCATTTCGGACCCTTGTTTGTCAACAATAGGAGGAATATTATTCCTTTTGGCCGGATTCGTTGTTGGCAACGCCGAATATGACTTACGGATTGGCGTCGACGCGTTTCGGAAGCATCAACTGATAAAAGCTTCCTTCCTCAGGACAATTTTTACTTTTATTCTCCACACGTTAAGATGTATAACCGTGGTGGTTATGTTGCTCGTGGGGATCTACCAATTGTGTAGTATTCCACTGTTTTTTCGCCTGTGTAGTCATCAGGCTTTCACCATCCTATCTCAATATATGGGAGGAACGCTTTAAGTTCACAACACGTCTGTTTGAAGATTAATCCAAAACGGACTTGGCAACAACCCTTATTATTTGCACAGGTGGGAGTGCTGGATTTAACGCTTCCCTTCTGTTTTCAATTCTGTACTACTAAAACAACGGATCCAATTTCCGTGAAAGGGGTTCTATACTGCAGCCGGGTAATTTGACACTCGTGGCTATTGTTGGCACACGGCTGGTTTTCCCGGGACTGCTCAGCGTGGCGTCTGTTCGATCACCGCTTCTTTTGGTTGAAATGTCCATTTCAACCAAAAGAAGCGGTGAAATGTCCATTTCAACCAAAAGAAGCGGTGATCGAACAGACGCCACGCTGAGCAGTCCCGGGAAAACCAGCCGTGTGCCAACAATAGCCACGAGTGTCAAATTACCCGGCTGCAGTATAGAACCCCTTTCACGGAAATTGGATCCGTTGTTTTAGTAGTACAGAATTGAAAACAGAAGGGAAGCGTTAAATCCAGCACTCCCACCTGTGCAAATAATAAGGGTTGTTGCCAAGTCCGTTTTGGATTAATCTTCAAACAGACGTGTTGTGAACTTAAAGCGTTCCTCCCATATATTGAGATAGGATGGTGAAAGCCTGATGACTACACAGGCGAAAAAACTGTGGAATACTACACAATTGGTAGATCCCCACGAGCAACATAACCACCACGGTTATACATCTTAACGTGTGGAGAATAAAAGTAAAAATTGTCCTGAGGAAGGAAGCTTTTATCAGTTGATGCTTCCGAAACGCGTCGACGCCAATCCATAAGTCATATTCGGCGTTGCCAACAACGAATCCGGCCAAAAGGAATAATATTCCTCCTATTGTTGACAAACAAGGGTCCGAAATGATATGACAAAGACAGATATTAGTGTCTCCTTAGATTTATTTTCTCCACGTCCACATTAGGTGGTTTTAAACTGTGTTTTTATTTGTGTATTTTTGTGCAATATATGTTTTTTAACCGATAACCGATTGATATCTTTTGTAACAAAAGTTTTTTAATAAATTGTATACTTTTTCATAATTTGTTTGGGTATGTTCCTTCTTGGTAAGTGTTCTCCAGTTCCACTAAACGAATGGTGTGATTGATGTTTGTTAGTTTGAGTCCTGATTTAGTAACAGGAAACTATATCCCCCATTGAGAAAACTCTTGTTTTACTTTGCAGTATATTGGCGCTCCATTTCCCTCTGGGTTATTAAGGGCCCCTCTCTTTCCTTTACAACGCTGTTGGGATATGTCTAACCTCTGAGCACTGGAATACGACGCTTCACTGCCATTGCCCTGCTCCTTGCAAAACAGGTGTCCGAAAACTGGGGAGCCCCTATGGCCCCTGCGATTAAGACCTGGCTGCGATACTTAATCTACTGTGATATAACCAGTGATACCCATGCAACACTACTGCCTCCCTCCTCCAGGCCTCAGAATTTATGGCAACCCCTTCGTTCGTATTTATTGCTCCACCTAGAGGTTACAGATTAATGTAGTCAGCTAACTTTTGCTTTCCTGGCACCAGGTGTGGTCTTTCGCTGGGAATCTATTTAAAACACCTGCGTATGCTGGGGGTATGGTGGCATGTTGAGGGTGCGCTGCCATGCCCTACTGCATGGCAGCGCACCCTCTCTACTCTCTCATTTGTTGTCTACTATATTTAGTTTTAGTTTTGCTCACTTGTGCCAATAGGTGCCGGAAGCTCTGCAATTGGACAGGTCACAGCCAACAGTGCACCGGCTTAGATTAACAATGCAGACTCTACTGACGTTCTTGGCTGGCAATGGCTTACATGCTCTGTCTATTTATATTTGGCCATTGCCACTGATGTATTACCTTGTATGACTGCACACGTTGTTTTAGGTTTTTGTTTGATGTATCCTATGATATAGATTTCTGTTTCACTATTCTAGTTTTTGCATGTCCAGTATGGCTAAAGGTTCGTACTTATAGGACAGCCTCATTGTTGAGATAAATGCAATAAAAACATTTTAAAATATTTTTAAAAAAGAACAAAAAGACATTAGATTTGTTAGTAATTGGCGAGTCAGAATTTGGTAGGTCGGCTTTGGTGCGTTTCAGGGTTGTTTTCTATGTTTTTTTCTGCCACTTGTTTACCTTGGAACATGGTTACTATTCGTAAGAGCAAGTGTGCATCGAGGAAAGTAAACTTTGCTCCTGGCAGCCCATACACATCACTGCATAACTAGGCCACCACTATGAACTGATGAAGTATATGTTGTGATAATAGTTGGGGTAGAACACGAAGAACGAGGTACAATGACGAAAAAACGTCTGAGCTGATGCCCATGCACATTATTAGTAATGGGTGGCATCACTATATCTTGTGACTTAAGAAAAACATACTGCAACCATTCAAAACCAACACTAGATGACAGGAGTATACACATATTGTTTGTCTACAGCTATACATGCCACCAACATGATGTTTCTGCAGGTCAACGTGTTGACTCCTGTCAGTTTGCAACAGGTTTCCGTCCTGACTTTCTGGGATATATCAATAAAGTATCTGCGTTATTCCTAGACACCAAGATTATTGAGCTATTGTATCTTGTGGCAATTATGCTCCTTGTTCGAATTAGTACTTAGAAGGGATTCCCTCTCAATACCTTTATGTGAGAAAGAAGCTAGAATGCTACTCTCGAGTGGTAAGCCATTGTACCACAATCTTGATGTACCACTCTGATGGGCTGCACTGAAGTCACAAGCTGTAGATGGAATATTTACATCAGATTCAACATCAGCAATGTTGTGAAATAGTGTGACACGTTAGCAAGGAATAGTACTGGGAACAGTGAGCATGGTCCTCAACCAATCTCTATTATACAACTGATGACACAAGCTCCATATTGGGCGAGTGTTGAGTGAGGAGCCGCCTCATTCCAGGGCCTGATCAGGTGTAGTCACTATCAAAGGCCAGTATCTGGACACCCGAGAGGGATTTGGTGTGGGAGAATCCTCAATTGTATGGTAAGAGTGTGGAAGCTGGCTCTGTATAAGGTATACCACTAGGTGGTTAAAAAGTGCAGAGAGTCGAAATGGTAACTTACCAGTTAGAAAGGTTTTGCAGCTTGAAGAGTTTTCAGGATTCACATGCTGTGCATCATTCCGCCATCTAGTGGTTGGGTCCAGAATTGTCCTATTTATTTTTTTCTCTTGTTTTGGTCACTGTCGACCACCATTTGGTGTCAGGTAAGTCCCCTGTATGACGTCAGACGGCATCCTGGAGGTAAACGTGCGCGGTGGCCCTCTTCGGATTTTTTTTCTGTTTTTATGCCGTTTAATCCTTGTGTTGGTCCTTACTTAGAGGTACTAATGTTGTACTTTGCTTCCCCACCAGTTTGTATTCCTTTTAGGGGAAGGCTGGGAGGGTCGCATGTGAATCGAGAAAACTCTTCAAGCTGCAAAACTACTCCTACGGGTAAGTAAACATTTCGTTTTGCAGCATGAATCCTTTTCTGGATTCACATGCTTTGCATCAGATTATGTAGCGTTTTCTCTGGGTGTTTGGGAGGCTGTGGTGAGAGCCAGAATTAGCAAACAGGTGTTGAATCACCCTTTGTCCAAACTGAGCTTCCTTATTCATATGTATATCCAGACAATGTCTTGTAAAGGTGTGCGGTGATGCCTATGTTGCTGCCCCACAGATGGCATTGTGGGTACATTTGCCATGAAAGCTAGCGTTGCTCCTTTCTTCCTGGTGGAGTGAGCTCCTTGTTGTATTGTTAGTTCTTTTTTGGCATTGGTATAGCTTAGTTGTGTAGCTTGTACTATCCATCTTGCAATGATTGCTTTAGTGACAGCTGATCCTGTGTTGGTATGTGAATAAGCAACAAACAAACTGTTTTGTTTTCCTTACTTGTTCTGTTTTTTGCAGATAGTACAGTAGAGCTCTACTTACATCCAGAGCGTGGAGGCTTTTTTCTGCTTTAGTTTTTGGTTCCTTGAAGAAAACTGGCAAGATGATGTTTTGATTCGAGTGATACTTAGTGACCACCAATGAGAAACGCTATTTTGAGAGTAATATGTTTGATGTACACTGTATGCATGGGTTCAAACGGTTTTGCCATTAGCTGAGACAGCACTGTATTTAAACCAAGTTGGTACAGGAGTAGTTCTTGGTGGAGCCATTCTTTTTGCTCCTTCTAAAAATCTTTTGATGAGTGGTCTAGTGAAAAACCTGTTGCATGCTTTTCCTCTTGTGTACGCCACTATGGCAGCAAGGTGTACCTTCAGGCTGGAAAGAATTATGTTGCGGTCTAAAAGGTAGTTAAGATATGGGACTACTGTTACCGGCGTATTTATTGAATTAGTATTGTTGGTAGCGGTGCATCATGTGGTATGTTGCTTCCATTTTGCTGTATAGCATTTCCTTGTTGATGGTTTTCTTGCCTCCTTCAGAATCTCCATGGTTCTGGAAGGCAGTTTGAGGTGTCCAAATTCTATGTATTCAGGCACCAGGCAGCCAGTTATTGCGTCGCTGGTTCTGGGTGAAAGATTTGGCCCTGTTGCAATGTCAGCAGGTCTTTGTCTGCTTTGATCCTGATCATCTCTCCATTGGAAAGTTCTAAGAGAGTTGAGTCCCATGTTTGTCTTGGACAACGTGGGACAATGAGAATCATATTTGTTCCTAGTTCGCTTGCTTTCTGTGGTACTCTTTGCATCAGGGGAATTGCTCGGAAGGCGTAGACAAATGTCTGAGACCAATTGAGTGAAAGCGCTTTTCCCTTTGACAGGTGGTGTGGAAACCTGGATGCAAAGCTCCGGCATTTCTCGTTCTGCATTGTTGCAAAGAGATCCAACACCAGATGTTAAATAGGTATAGTACTGTTCGCTTTAGCTCTCATCCGTGTGAGCAACTATTTTGTCTGGTAGATGTACTGTTTGCTGATTGATTTGCTGTGGTATTGCCCATTACCAGATTTCTTGTGCAAGTTTGCTCAGGGGAAAGGACTTCAGTCCACCCGGTTTGTTCAGGTAAAACATAGTAGTTGTGTTGTCTGTTTGTATTAGGATAGACTTCCCCTGAACCGGTTTCTAGAATGCTTTGAATGCCAGAAAAAACATTTTCATTTCTAAGAAATTGATGTGTTTTGTGGAGTCTTCTTCGCTCCATTGACCATGAACCTGTAACTGGTTCAGATATGCTCCCCAACTGTTGAGGGATGCATCCGTGGTGATTGGGTATGCCCAGACGTGGGTCCCTTGCTCACTTTGCCACTGGTTTCAAGATTACCTGGCTAATGAGTTATGAACCCGAAACTAGTCCCAGGATGCTTGTTTCCGGTCCAGGGGAGACATGGCTTGGCAGTTCGGGCTGGACTGTTCCCCTGAGGCACAGGGTCAGACGGATTTGCATATGGCCATATGGCCATGTCTGAACTGGGGTGGCGGAGTGAGCTACAGAATGATGAGGGATTAAACCCAGATCAGTTGACTGGGGGTGAGTGCTTGCAATGTTCAACACACCGTCCATCATGCCCTTTGGTGTTGCTTTGTCACAAATGGAGTTGTGTTCCTGGAATGTCTCCCCTGTGCTATGTTGTTGGATGCCCATCATTGTGTCTCTGCTTGTATCCTTTGTGTAATAACCACTAGATCTTTCTAACTCCCTGTGGCTTGTGACGAGCTGTTGGTGATCCATTCTTGGAATGGTTGAATGTGTAGGCAAGCATGAGGGATGAGTGGGATGCATGATGCCACCATGCCCATAAGTTTCATTACCTTCCTCACTGTCCGAGACTGTCCGTTCTGGTAGAGGGCTGTTTCTTTGTAGATAGCTTGTGTCCTGTTCTGTGTGGGATAAGCCTTTGCGTCCTTTGCATTTAGTCTTGCCCTCAGGAAGGTATTCTCCTTTTCTCAGTTCGTTGATTTTTTGTGGTTTATTGAGAAACCTAGACTTTGTTGTGTTTGAATTGTTTTCTGAACTGGATTGTGGCATATTGTCTTGTGTGTCCCCTTATTAGCCAATCGTCCAGGTAGGGGTATACGTGCATCTGCGGCCAGACACTTTGTGAACACCAGTGGAGTACCGTGAATTGGTAGTGTGTTCCGTTGTGTAGGAATCTTAGGTACTTTGTGTTTTTTGCTCATTGGAATATGTAAATAGGCGTCCTTGAGGTCTATTGTTGCTAGGAAATCTCCTTATTGCATTTGTGGTATTATTTCTGGAAGTGTACACATCTTGAAGTGTTGTGTCAGTATGAACTTATTTAATAATACGGAGTCCAAAATTGGCCTTAAGGGTTAGGTCTTGTTTTGGTACAAGGACGTATGGGGAGTAGTTTCCTGTGTGCCATTCCTGTTTTGGTACAGTTTCTATTGCCTGTTTTATTTACTGTTCTTTGATCTCTGCGTTTAGCAGTGTTTGTTCTGATTTTGATAACTTTCTTATCCTTGGTGGATTTGCAGGTGGTGTCCTCGTTAGCTCTATGCAATATCTCTGTTGTACCACATTTAATATCCATTTGTCCGTTGTGATCCTTTCCCACTGGTTGTGGAAAAAGAATACTGGTGTTCTGTGTGGGTCCTTTTTTGTGTTGAAGTCAGTTAGAGGTATTACCTGTCCCTTTTGGGATTTGGCCTCTTCCTCTGCCATTACCTCGCTCTCGAAAGGGCTGCTTCTGTTGTTGCCAGCCCTGGTAACTAGACTGTTGACTCATTTGTTGATTTGTGTTTTGCCCCTCTTCCTGTGGTTGTTATGTTAGAGAAATCGCCTCTTTTGAAAAATCCTCTTTGTTGTAGGGCCCCCATTTTCTTCTGTTGTCGGGATTCATCCATTTCCCTGCCAAATAACTCTATTCCGTTAAGGGGCCTGTTGATAGTTTATGTCCGAACTTCTTGTTTGAATCCAGAAATCGTGAGTAAGGCATGTCTTCGGAGTATGGTTCCAGAGCACATTTGCCTGCTTGCGGTATCTGCTGCATCTAGTGCAGATTTTAGGCATGTATTGGCTACTTTTTTTTACTCTTGGACCACCGCTCTTGCTCTTTTCTTGTCCTCCACTGGAATTTTGTTTATAAACTCCTCCATTTCATCCCACTGTTGGTGGCCATATCTGTTAAGCAGGGCATTTGAGTTGGCAATGTGCCTCTGCGTTGCTGCTTCTTTCTCCATCCTTCTGCCCACCAAGTCCATTCTTTTTGCTCTCCTTTTCTGGTGGAGGTCCATGTGATGGAGACTGCATTTGCTTTCCTTCTGGCTGTTTAAAGAGAGTTTATATTTGTTCTCCATCCTAGGAGTTACCCCTGTTAGAAGCTGGCTCTTTGTAGGCTTCCTTGCCTTGGTCCAGAATACTTGGCAACATGGGTAGATATTATGTTCAATTTGTTGCAGGTGTCAGGGTTTTCAGCAGGAAACATGTATCCACCTTTTTTCCTCTAGGAGCACCCCAAACTGGTTTTCAGCCCTTTTAACGATCTCATTGTAGGAAAAAATGTTAGCCGGTGGAGATGGTTT